>NC_052545.1:6556428-6875000 GCF_016699485.2 Gallus gallus
GCGCTCACCCCTGGTGATGCTGCTCATAAAGATTGCCTCCACCTCTGCTGTTTTTCCTCCTCCATATTCAGCCTGGGCTTTGTTTTGGAATTTTTCCATGCATTTCCCATAGAAGTACTTACACTGGACATTGGCTTCTTGGTGACAAAGTGGTGATTCATTCTGATGTGAAACACAAGGCACAGGGATGGCTGAGTACGGGCAGAGCAGCACGGCACTGCTCCCCAGGATGCTGCCGAGGGGGTCGGAGCGGATCCCAGCACTGCTCTCTGCTCCCACAGGTGGTCTGGCTGCCGTCATCTACACGGACGCGTTGCAGACCCTCATCATGTTGATTGGTGCCATCAGCCTCATGGTTTTCAGTGAGTGCTCCTCCTTGCTGAGCTTTACAGCAGCTTTAGCACTACAAACACACTGGGTCATTACAAATGTTTACTTGATTGGTGTTCCGAGAACTGCTTTTTATATTTTTTCCTGGAGAAATACGTGTTCATATAGTCTTCTCAAATCAAATAATCTTACAGTAGTTCTTAAGTGGTAAAAATGCACGAGAACTCCATAAAAAATTAATTAAAGAAGTAGATTCTGAGGTAGTATAAAAGATGAACAAGCATCATCTCTAGCCAACAGGTTTACAGCGTGATGCCATCCCCTGCCCAGCATAAAAATTGTAGAATAGGTTACAGTGCCATTGTGATTGGTTTGGAAGGAACCTTAACAATCATCTCATTCCAACCCCCTGCCATGGGCCAGTTGCCAAGCCAGTAACTCCTGATTTTAAAGAACACTTGTGGAGGATTTATAGAGACTATAGCTATCTGTCTATCGAGCAAACTATAGAGACTAAAGCCAAGAGCACAGGAGACATGATAACTACTTCTCATGACCTATTTTAGGCTTTGTTGAAGTTGGCGGTCTGGAAGGTTTGCAGGCAAAATACTTTGATGCCATTCCCAGCACCCGCAAGGAGAACAGCAGCTGCGGCTTGCCAAGGGAAGACGCTTTCCACATTTTCCGGGACCCTGTTAACTCCGACCTTCCCTGGCCAGGGGTGCTGGTGGGGATGACCATCCCGTCCCTGTGGTACTGGTGTACTGACCAGGTGTGTCACTGCTTCTGCCTTGGTTTGGTTTTGAGGATATGTTCTTGGCTGTTTGACTCTGATTGCAGACCTAAGGGCCGCAGCACAGCCTAGACTAGTCACTATTTCTGACAGCAGTGCAGTAAAACGTGTTGCTTTCAATCCTCACACCGCAAAACTGCAGAAGCACAACCAGGTTTTGTGAATTATTTCAATGTAGAAAGAGGGGAGAATGTGCCTCATTGTTAATCCCAGTCCGTAAAGATGTGAGGCATTCTCAAACTCTTTCAGCTCTGCAGGGGTCTGATCACCTCCACCCCAGTGCTCACTTTTCTACAACTGCAACAGTTTAGAGAACAGAATATATAAACGAACACAGCATGAAATCCACACCAAAGAGCAGTACATGACCCAACCACACCACAGAGCTGGCTCTGCTCCACCCAGCAGCAGATCCATTGAGTTTCTTTCTCTCTAGGTCATCGTTCAGAGATCCCTTGCTGCTAAAAACCTCTCACACGCCAAGGGGGGCTCCCTGATGACCTCCTACCTGAAGATCTTACCACTCTTCATGATGGTGATGCCGGGCATGATCAGCCGGGTCCTCTTCCCAGGTCAGTGCTGAAGGAGAGCTCTGCTCCCTCTGACAACCACTTCAGGCTGTGTCCATTCTGTGCAGCTGAGACAGCTTTTGCAGTGCATCACAAGTGCCCAAAGTATGACAAAATTTCCTCCCAGTTACAACTAGCAGAATGCAAATTCTCCAAAAGCAGACTTCAGCAATACTGTTTCTTGTGACTCATGAACATTGCTTCTCATTTGCCTTGCTTATTTCAGACCTGGTGGCTTGTGCAGAACCGGAGATCTGTCAAAAAATCTGTGGCAACCCATCCGGCTGTTCTGATATCGCTTACCCAAAGCTGGTGATAGAGCTCCTGCCTGTAGGTGAGCAGCCTGAGCAGAAGAGGCCAGAGGGGAAAACACCTGCAGCTGTAATTCAGTGGGGTTACATTGGGCTTGATGGAGGAGCGGTGAGGGACAGCATACAGCAAGTGGTTATTTGGGATTCTCAATGAGGCTGCACAGATCTTTCTGCTTCCAGGACTCAGAGGCCTGATGATGGCCGTGATGATAGCAGCCCTCATGTCCTCCCTCACGTCCATCTTTAACAGTGCCAGCACCATTTTTACCATGGACCTCTGGAAACACTTCCGGCCTCGATGCTCCGAGTGGGAGCTCATGATCGTTGGCAGGTATGGAAAACTGGGACAGGTACGTTGCAAGGGATCCACTACAAAGGAGGGCAGGCCAAGAGCCCCGTAGCACACAGATTTACTGCAGTGCTAAAGTTGAGGCCTCATGGTTACAAGTGATCTCAGGAGGAGTTTTGCAAGATGGACAATTGGAGAAGAAACATCTGAGCTAACAATACTGACATCTTCTTGCATAGGGTCTTTGTGCTGCTACTTACGGTGGTCTCTATCCTGTGGATCCCACTGGTCCAGGCTGGCCAGGGTGGACAACTCTTCATTTACATCCAATCCATCAGCTCCTACCTGCAGCCCCCTGTGGCAATGGTGTTCATACTGGGCTGCTTCTGGAAGCGAGCAAATGAGAAGGTAACAGCCCCTCTAGGCAGTGCTGGACACAGTCATCCCTGAGGCAGGAATTCCCAGTGCTTTTCAAAAGGCATTTTGCAAGCAGCAAGAGGACTGCATTGCTTGGCTGCAGGGCATCCTTCATAAAACCTGAAGCTCGTTAGGGCCTTGCTTGCCATTCATTAGATGCACTTGTGTGATCTGCACCAGGGGTCCCATGTTGTTAACGAGCATGGCACCAGGAATCCAAAGCCTGCAGCTCCTCACCTGGTGCTAAGCATGGGGTAAAGCCTTCCCAAACCTGGCTTCACTTAGCTGGAGGGCAATCGCTACCACCTGTGGTTAAAGAAGCCACTGGGATGCAAACATCCCTCTTCAATGGCCCACTGGTCCCCACACAGGGCAGGAACCGCGCTACTGTAACACCACCAGCACACCTAGATTAAACAGAGTAGGAAAGGGAGGGGAGGGAAGCTGCCAAACAAACAAACAAACAAACAAACAAAAACCAGCAAGCCTGGAAGCTCATAGCCCTGAGCCCTGGCTGAGCTCACGCTCCTTGCTCCAGCAAATAACCCTCCCTTCCTAGGGCGCGTTCTGGGGCCTGGTGCTCGGGCTGCTGATGGGCGTCATCCGGATGGTGCTGGACTTCATCTTCCCTGAGCCCCAGTGCGGGGAGCGGGACACGCGGCCGGGCGTGCTGCGCTACATGCACTACCTCTACTTCTCCATGGTCCTGGCGGCCGCCTCCACGCTCACCGTGCTGCTCGTCAGCCTGCTGACGGAACCCCCCTCAGAGGAAATGGTGCGTCCATCCCTCACATTTCTTCCCTTATTGGTAAATGGATGCCCCACGTTACATCCATGGGAATGAGGCGGAGATAAATAATCTGGAAATGGGCATTTCCACCCATTCTTAGTCTATGAAAACACTTGCAGCAATCTGTAACAGCAATCCCTCCTTTGCTCCAGCACCCTGCTGCTTTCCTTTTCAGGTTTTGGTCCCATACATCCAGAGTTCCACCCTGGAAACCGGTCAACAGTTGATGTTACAAAGAGCTGTTCTTAAGTTCAAACATGTGTGTTTAATGCATAACAAACTAGCTTTTTCCCTCTATTTTCCAAGAAATTCCAGCTTCTGGGTCATCTTTATGAACTCTTACTAATTTAGTGAGGAACCATTTTTACTCGCAGAAAAGAGAAATCAAGGGCAGAGAGCACACTTCCTCTGGAACAGGTTTGTGCCAGTTTGACTACTTTTAATAGACATACCGAGGCTACAAAAAAACGTAAATAGCAGAAAGGAGGGCCTGAAGGGACCTTCAGAAATCATACAGCCAATGCATCTCTTGCTTCGAGACAGGACTAACCTGGCATTGCTGAAAGACCCGTGGTGAACTCACCCCCATAAACCCCCAGAGGGAGGTGCACCGCCAGGTCGAGATCCTGCCCCTCTTGGCAGAAGTTTTTCCTCTTCTCCAACTTGAATCTTTCCAGCTTCGTGTTGTGCTCATCCCTTCCTGTCTGCCCTGTCACTGGTATCGAGAACACTCCTCTTTAATGAGCCTTTGACGTATTTGATGAAAATGATCCTATCTCCCATCTCTCTTTTCTTCTCTAAACATCCCCCGTTCTGTGAGTCATTCCTCACTGGCCACAGTTCCCATTCTTTTGCTCCCTTCCCTGGCCCACTCAGGCTGCATCCAGTGATAGCCACAGAGTAACCAAAAGCGAAGACCTCCATCCTTCCAAGAGCTCTCGGGCTGCAGATAAAACTAATCCACCGCCGCTCTGCCACCAGCAGCGGAGCACTGAGCCGTTCACCTGCTCCAGCAGAGCGGGAGAACAGACTTCGACCCCTCACAGTGTTCTCTCTGCAGGCTGCTGTACTGCTCAGGCAGTCCTTTAAGCGACCGCAAAGCAGTTTAACACCACTCTTCATGCCATCAGATAAGTCGGCTTACCTGGTTCACACGTGGGGATCCTCCAGCCAAGAAAGACCTATCGGTCAGCACTTCTCCTGACACTGCCAAAGGAGCGCGCGAAGCTGAGCGTCCAGCTCTCCAGATTGATATAAGCATTGCTTCTGAAAATAGTACAAATGATAACAAATGTAAGTGCCCCAACACCGTACTCAGTAACACCTACAATTAACAACTCTAGGCGTTATGTAAAGGCTCTGAAGACAAGAACAGTTAAAACTGCTTCCTCTGGATTTCTGTATCTTCAGGGCATGCTAAAGGGTTTTTACCTGACAGTTTCACCTAAGCTAAAGCTTAGTTTCTTTTCCATCTCTTGATGGCATTACATATGCTTGAAATCAAGAAGGAGCTGGATGGGATACAGAAAGCCATGCCACTGTCCTGCATAGAGCCTAGCGCTGCCTGCACCTGCTGCAAGGAGAAGTGATTGAAAGGGGAGGGTGGAGGAAAAACACAATTACTTTCATGAAATTCCATTTCTGTTTTTCAGTGATGTTTTCTGATGGACTCTAGCAGCAGGGAGAACCCAGAGCCCTGGGCGGAGCTCTTGACAGATCAGTGAAGGAGGATTTACATTTTTTAAAACTTGTACTTGTCGGTATTAGGTACAAACATGCATAGCAACTCATTCTGCATTTTCCAGCAATGATTACCATCACTTGTTTTTGCCAGGCTTGGGACTCTGTTTATGCAACTGTGCAGCTGTGTATTCCTCTGATCTATAAAAAGCTAAGGAAAAGATCAGTAAGGTAACGAGGAAGTGAAGCACAGATCTCCCAGTGCTGAGAAGTCTTATTCTTGTTGCAAACTGGCACTTTGTCCCACATGGCCCAACCCACCCCAAAGCTGGGAGAATTCGTTTCCCGCACATGTAATGTGGAGTAGCCCTAAGTGGACACAGTATGCACGTGGCAAAGGAAGCTGATGGGCTCCAAGTACTTAGAGATGGGCTTTTAGGTTTGGTACTGTTACTGCTTCCTAAAATGTTGGGAAGAGCAGAGCTTGAGCTCAGACCTCTAAGGTAGAAAGAAACAGACCCTACAGCCCCAAATAGATGTTATTTGCAGGGTTTCCCACACCTCAGTGTAGCTAGCATACTCGTTTAAAGAGCGAGGATGCACTTCTGCATCAAAACCCTTTGTGCAGGGCTATACTGACATATACCTGGGATTTGCTGTTGGTGACACTTACACCTTGCTCTGTGCTGGCTCTGTAGGTCCGACTGGCACCAAAAAGGACTCGAAGCTGGTGAGGACCCTCCTGTGGCTCTGTGGGATGGAACGCAGACAGGAGAACCCTGAGGATGTGGCGCCAGCTAAACCCGAGCGTCCCATGGCTTCCCTGGAGGAGAACCCGCTGGTGAAACACATCCTGAACATCAACTTGATACTGAGCATATGCGCAGGGGTCTTCCTCTGGGCCTACTTCGCATAGCAGTCCGCCGCTTGATCCCAGATGACATCAACTAATGTTAACTGGTGTAAATAATAATAATTAGCAGAGGGTTAATGTAATTCATAGTGCTTTCTAGGTTTTATTTAAGAAGACAGACCCCCCTCCCTAACACATCCCTCCTTTCCCTCGAGGAGCGCTTGGCAGACCTGAACTGGATGAGCACAATGAGCTGAGCTGAGGCGGGAGCGCGGTGTTGGTTATTCCAAGTATATAATTATGCTCTTTGGGGTTAAAGCACTACCTGGCACACAGGACATCTGGATTCTGTTCCTATTTACACCTCCGTAACCATACTAAGACACGTGGCCCGCCTGTGCTGTAGCCCCTGTAGCCACCAGGGAGCACAACTGACCTGGGGCAGTGCTTACAGCCTGCATTCCCTCCTCCACACCCCGCGGGCAGCAGCGGGCGTGCAGTCCGCTCTCTGGGGTTGCCGACGTTCCGTGGGACTGCGGTGATGGCAGCACGCTGCCAAGTGGTGGGGCTGATATGGCCGGAGCGACACAGCCGAGGCGCAGCGATGAGAGGAGTGGTGCCGAGCGCAGTGGCACACACACCTCCAGGTGGGCTGCGAACAGGTGGCGTAGCGCCGTTAAAGCCTTCTGCGAGAAGAACGGATGTGCCCGGTGGCGCGACTCGTCCTCGAGAGGAGAAACGCGACCGGGCGTTCAGCGGTGCTTTCAGCCTCGGCAGCCAACCCACCCCCAGGGCCTCGTGTGGCTGCCGGAACTCTCTGCACCTGCCCGGGCCGGAGGGCGTGGCCCTGGCACGCGGCACAACGGCCGTTCCTCGGCTCCGCGAGCGCAGCGCGGCCCCCACCGGCCGCTCCCGGCGCAGAGCCCGGCTATGGCGGAGGAGGCGCGAGCGGCCGCGCGGCACAACTGGCCGGAGCCGCTGCAGTTGGAGCGGAGGAATCTCCTGACCGCGCGGCGGCGGTGGCTGCGTCGCACCCTGCAGGTGGGAGGCCGGCGGGGCGGGATGCGGCGGCGGCAGCAGCTGCTGCTGCGCTGAGCTGCGCGTGCTGCGCTGAGCTGCGCGTGCTGCGCTGAGCTGCGCGTGCTGCGCTGAGCTGCGCGTGCTGCGCTGAGCTGCGCGTGCTGCGCTGAGCTGCGCGTGCTGCGCTGAGCTGCGCGTGCTGCGCTGAGCTGCGCGTGCTGCGCTGAGCTGCGCGTGCTGCGCTGAGCTGCGCGTGCTGCGCTGAGCTGCGCGTGCTGCGCTGAGCTGCGCGTGCTGCGCTGAGCTGCGGCGTGCTGCGCTGAGCTGCGCGTGCTGCGCTGAGCTGCGCGTGCTGCGCTCTGCCCGCAGTGTCGCGTCCCGCTGCAGCGCCTGCTGGTCGTGGCCCGGCTGCGCGAAGAGGTGGAGGCGGAGGAGGTGGCAGGTGGGTGACTATCCGTAAGGAGCATTAAGGCAGCTTTTTTTGTTTGGTGCATTTGTATGAGCTGGTGCCAACGTCGGGCAGAGGCAGGAATTCAGCTACACGTGCAGAACTGTGGCAGTGCTCCATGCTTGAGGCCTGCAGGCAGTGCATCCACAGCAACAGCGGTGTAACTGCACTTCTGGAATAAAGCAGTAGCACAGGGTGCCCAGAGAGGTGGCCGTGCCCCAACCCTGCAGATGCCTATGGTCAGGCTGGATGGGGCTCTGAGCACTGATGGAGCTGTGGGTGTCTCTGCTCAGTGCAGGGAGTGGGACCACATGGCATTCAGAGGTCCCTTCCAACTCATGATTCTGTGACTCAATGAATGCAGGCAGGAGTTGGACTCCATCTACACTTATTAGTGAGCTTTGTTGCAGATTTAGGAGCTGACACAAATTGTGCTGCATGTTTCAAGAAGCAATTCCCTTGTTCCTGTTAAAGTGATACTTTAATGCTTCTGAATAACAAAAGCATAATTTGTAAATCTGAGCAGGCAGAACAGAGAACTGACCTGCTGGAACTCTCACTGTGAGCGGTGTAACAAACTGTTTCTTTTGAAACAAGGTTACCACAGAGAATTGTTTGAAGTTGCGTCAGAATACGAACAAGTCTCGGGGCTGCTGCTTCTCAGTTCCAGCCAAGTTCTTCATGTAGTGGAAGTAAGTTAAAGGAATTCCCAATGGGATCCAATGGCCTCGATTCAGCTTCGTACAAACTGTTCAGATGGCTGTTCAGATGCAGACGACTGCAAACGTGTGACTACCTCTGACTCCATACATTGGTTTAAAGTGAGAACTGAGGGCTGAGTAGCAGCGTGGATTCTCGGCAGCTTTCCTCTGGATTTTGCTGCCCCCGGTACTGAAGCGAACTGTCCCAGAGCAGGGAGGGAATTGACAGCATGAAGTGCTGTGTTCGGTCAGGCATAATAGGAACATGCTTTGTCCTCAGTGCATGGGTCTCAAAGGCAAGGCCTATTTACAGGAAGGGATGCTGAAGAGTTATTTTTTAGTCAGGTAGTATTATTTTATAATACACAATTCCATAAAAACTCTCCCCTTTCCTCTGCAGTCTTGCTGTAGCACAATACATTTTCTCATCCGAGCTCTCGCTTCTCTCCAAAAACAGGGTCCTAGGTAAGTGGTTCCCATTACCTTTGCTGAAAGAAAATTGTAAGAGAAGTGGTAGACAGCTCCTTTCAAGTTAAACAGAACGTTAGGTACGATTACATTGACTTCTCATTCTCCTTCTGAGTGCCATGGGGCACAGTAGCATCCCATACCTCCATTTGCTCACTAAATCCCGCCTGCTTTTCTGCTCCTTTCTCACCCTCCCAGCCACCAGTCCACTCAGACCTTTGCACAGCTGCTAGAGCACAACTGGAAAAAAGCTTCTGTTGGATGATCCATATTGCCCACAGGGTGGGAGGTGTGCAGCATGTACAGCACGTTGTGCTCAGGCAATTCTGAGAGTGCCAATCACACATTGCTTGGGTTATGAAACATGAACGTGGTGATACAAACTGCTTGCTGTTCTTAAGGACAGAATTCACTTCCTTTCCACTCAGTGCTCTTCTCCAGGAAATCAAAGTACTGGTGGTGGCACACAACATCCCGAGCAGGCAGTTCCCAAAGTGGGATGTGGCAGTAGTGACGTCTCCTGTGACACATTCAGAAGACTCAATGCAATCGCAGTCTATAGAAGAGGTGGTCACAGAGTGTCTTACACTCCTGGTCAATGTGGCAGACTATGTGCTAAAATCTGCTGAGGTAAAGTTCCCAGTTTCCCCCCCCAACCCTGCACTCCCCCACACCTTACAGCAGCTGTAGCGTCTATCAGCACGCTCAGAGGATTCTAGAGGCAGCATGAAAGCATCACAAAAAGTCATTGCTTTATTCTGTGTTGCTTCTCAGACCTGTGTCTGGCTGTTTTGTGCAGCTGTTTGAGTGAGCTCATTCACAGCGCTGCCACAGGCTTGTGTCATGAGTCCCTCTCCTGGGCTTTGTCCCTGAGCAGTCCTGAAGGACACAGGAATGGGGAGCAGCCCCAGCCCTGCTGCTTAGGGCCAGCTGCCCTAAGGTAACGTGCAGCCCTGTGCCCTTGCTGCACCTGCATCAAAATGCTCTTTGTTCCACAGGATGACAGCAAGGCCAACAGTGACAGTCTGTGTGTTCTTCCCCCTGAGCTGCTCATCCCAGCAGCGACTATTGGCTACTTGTCTAAAGCTGAAGAATGTGCAAGCCCTGTAGATTTTCTGAGAATGTATTTGAGTCCTGTTCAGCCTGCCCTGGATTCAGGTACGTTGCATGCAGTTTCGGGGACGAACATCAAATTTAGTCACACAGCTGGAATCTTGACTTGTAGCACTGAACTTGGAGTTTGGAAAACTTGTTCCAGTGCTGGAGTAAGGACCTGGAGCAGGAAGCATTCTTGGACACTGGAGCGGAAGGAACTGGGCAGCTGTGGGTGTTTCAGGCTGTAGCAGCAGAAAGCAATCAAAATACTGGAGCACGTCAGCAAGTGCAATACGTTCTCTGTGGAATGCAGTTTTATTTTGCAGTGAAGCTTTAGTTCTAGTTTAGTAACCTGAATGAAATGTATTACGGAATGTGATGGAACTTACAGGTTAACTAAATTAGTCCAGCGAGTTGTATGGCTATTGCTGTTACTGTCTCTCCTTCTTTCATTCACAGAAGTTGTATGGCCCATTCCCTTGCACTTATCTGCCTGATGCGGTGTGTTCCCGGCGTTTCTTCTTGCAGCAGGACTCTCATGTTTCACACAAATCCACACACAGAGATGCATGGCTTTCATTGCAGTCCATGAGTCAGGAGGAGCTGAGCAGCAGCAGCCCAGCAGCTGCAGAACCCAGGGATAACTGCACAGCTGTGGGTGTGGAGCTGCTGTCTCATGGGCTGCAGAAGTGGGCACGTTAGTGACACTCTTAAATAAATATACCTTAAGTTAACAAAAGACGATCTTTAAGTTTATCGTGGAGATACCTGGAACCGCAGGGGAGTGGTGGGGCCAGGTAGCACTAGGCCTGGACCCTGGCATGACTGTGCACTGGGGACTGCACACAGCAGTCCCTGCATGTCCTCAGGCTGGGCTGAGGGTGCTGCTGCTCCCTGGGACAGTGGGCAGCAGCTGCTGGGGTTCAGCTGCCATCCTCAGCCCGGCACTGCCCAGGGAGCACCTGGAGCAATCCTGCAGAGGAGTGAGGCAACAAACAGCAGGCAGAGCTCCTGCTGGGCACAGCCCCGGCTGCGGCGTGGCTGCTGCCAGATCCATGTGCACACAGCAGCTGGGCACAGGAGCTGCACCCAGGGGTGCTGTGGCCCCATCATTCCCCAGGGTCCACATTTCTAGCTCTGTCCCCAGTTCCAATCCTGATGCTGTGCACTCCAGGTAAGGGTTCTGGCTTCCTATAGTTCTGCTGGTGTTTGCATTTCCACCTCTGCCCACATCCCACGTTCACCCCCAGATCCAACATTTCTGCTCATGACCTGTGGCTCATGCCACAGTCTGTATTTTCAGGGCATGCCTTGCATTTCAGCTTCAGATCTGCCCCAGCTACACATGCTGCACAATCTGTGGAAGAGGGGCTCTACCTTCTGACAGCTCCAGCTGCTGGATGTGCCATCTTCTTGCACATTTACTTTGGCTCAGTTCTGGAAAGGTACAATTAATGCTGTGCATCTCACCTCCAGGAATTGGATGCTCAAGGAAAGCAATACTCTGGCTTTGCACTCTGCTGTCCAACAGTGAGATTTTTGTGCCCCATGTTTCCTCCCAGAATCTTTGCACATTGTCATCCCTGTTTCAGATCCAGCTCTGCTTTATCAGATCCACGTGGAAATGCTCCAGCTGATGGAAGTGCCTTCATGCCTGTGCTGGGGGCTTCAGCAGCAGCTCTGCACTCTCAGCTCTTGCCCCATGTTTCCCACTCAACCTTTATTTCCAGCTCACATTCATGACTTCAGCTCTTGTCCTGCTTCCTCTGTTCCGTAACAAACTCACACCAGTGATTTCAGCTCTTGCAGTTTCTGCTCACATCTTTATTCTCAGCTCCTGGTCTGTTTCAGCTCCAGCTCTGCCCCTTCAGCTCCCAACACTGCGCTCTGCAGACAAGAGGTGCTGTGGCTGCACACAGCTCTGGCTGGAGGACATATCTGCCCTCTGTGCTGTGGGTCCCAGCAGCCGCTCTGCACTGCCAGCTCACATGCACTGATTTCAGTCCTTGCCCTTCCTTCCTTTCCACGTCACACTCCACGATTTCAGGTTTTCCATATTTCCCCCCAGTGCTTTATAATAAGCTCACAGCAGTGATTTCAGCTCTTGCCTTCTTTCCCACACGATCTTTATTCTCAATTCCTTGTCCGTCTCAGCTCCAGCACTGCACACTGCGGCTGTGCTTCAGATTTGTACAGCTCTGGCTCAGACACACCTCTGTGCCCGGTGCTGTGGGTTCCAGCAGCAGCTCTGCGCTGTCAGCTCTTGCCCCATGTTTCCCCTCAATCTTCATTTCCAATTCACACCCATGATTTCAGCTCATGTCCTCTTTCCCCTGTGAAGTTCTATAATAAAATCACAACAGTGATTTCAGCTCTCAGCTCGTTTCCCACAAGATCTTTATTCTCAGCTCCTGGTTGGCTTCAGCTCCAGCACTGCACTCCAGTGAGATGCCCCATCTCCATACAGCTCTGCCTTACAGACACACATCCATGCCCTGTGCTGTGGGTTCCAGCAGCAGCTCTGCACTGTTAGCTTACGCTCTGTTTTTCACCTCTCAGTCTTTATTTCCAATACGTGTACCATTATTTCAGTGCTTCCCCTTTGTGCCCCAATGATTTCAGCTATGTAATATTTTACTCAAAAGTGTTATAGAAAGCTCACAGCAGTGATTACAGCTCTGGCCTCATTTCCCACAAGATCTTTATTCTCAGCTCCTGGTCTGCTTCAGCTCCAGCACTGCACCCCAGTGAGATGCCCCATCTCTGCTCAGCTCTGCCTCACTGACACACCTCCACACTGTGTTGTGGACTCCAGCAGCAGCTCTGCATTACCAGCTCATACAGTGATTTCAGCTGTGCCCTGTGGCCCCTCATGGATCTCAATTACCAGCTCATGTCTTGCCCTGTTT
This sequence comes from Gallus gallus, assembly GCF_016699485.2. NCBI lineage: Eukaryota > Metazoa > Chordata > Aves > Galliformes > Phasianidae > Gallus > Gallus gallus. Next base: position 6,569,102 of record NC_052545.1, read on the forward strand.
CTCCCCAGTGCTTTATAACAAACTCACACCAGTGATTTCAGCTCTTGCCTCGTTTCCCACAAGATCTTTATTCTCAGCTGTTTGTCGGCTTCAGCTCCAGCACTGCACACTGTGGCTGTGCTCCAGCTTTGTACAGCTCTGGCTCAGACACACCTCCATGCCCGGTACTGTGGTTTCCAGCAGCAGCTCTGCACTGTCAGTGCATGCTCCACGTTTTCCCCCCTCAATCTTTATTTCCAACACGTTCCATAATTCCCGTGTTTCCCCGTTTGTGCCCCCATGACGCTTTATTTCCAACTCATGCGCATAATTTCAGCTCTTGCAATGTTTTCCCCAAAAAACATAGAAAGCACACACCAGTGATTTCAGCTCTTGCTTCGTTTCCCACAAGATCTTTATTCTCAGCTCCTGGTTTGCTTCAGCTCCAGCACTTCACCCCAGTGAGATGCCGCAGCACTGCACAGCTGTGTCACAGATGCACCTTCACACTCTGCTGTGCGTTCCAGCAGCAGCTCTGCACTGTCAGCCCATTCTATGACACAGCTCATGCGCCACATTTCCCCCCTCAGTCTTTATTTTCAGCACAGTACCGAACATAAGGACCCTTGCTCTATTTCCCCTCAAAGATCTATAACAAACTCACACCAGTGATTTCAGCTCTTGCCTCGTTTCCCACAAGATCTTTATTCTCAGCTGTTTGTCGGCTTCAGCTCCAGCACTGCACACTGTGGCTGTGCTCCAGCTTTATACAACTCTGGCTCAGACACACCTCCATGCCCGGTGCTGTGGGTTCCAGCAGCAGCTCTGCACTGTCAGTGCATGCTCTGCATTTCCCCCCTCAATCTTTATTTCCAACACATTGCATTCTTTCAGAGCTCCCCCATTGTGCCCCCATGACGCTTTATTTCCAACTCATGCCACATGGTTTCAGCTCTTGCAATGTTTTCCCCAAAAACAGTTATAGAAAGCTCACAGCAGTGATTTCAGCTCTTGCTCTGTTTACCAAAAGATCTTTATTCTCAGCTCCTGGTCTGCTTCAGCTCCAGCACTGCACCCCAGTGAGATTCCGCAGCACTGCACAGCTGTGTCACAGATGCACCTTCACACTCTGCTGTGCGTTCCAGCAGCAGCTCTGCATTACCAGCTCATACACAGTGATTTCAGCTCTGCCCTGTGGACCCTCAAGGACCTCAATTGCCAGCTCATGTCTTGCCCTGTTTCTCCCCAGTGCTTTATAACAAACTCACACCAGTGATTTCAGCTCTTGCCTCGTTTCCCACAAGATCTTTATTCTCAGCTGTTTGTCAGCTTCAGCTCCAGCACTGCACACTGTGGCTGTGCTCCAGCTTTGTACAGCTCTGGCTCAGACACACCTCCATGCCCGGTGCTGTGGGTTCCTGCAGCAGCTCTGCACTGACAATGCATGCTCTGCATTTCCCCCCTCAATCTTTATTTCCAACACTTTCCATTCTGTCAGAGCTCCCCTTTTGTGCCCCCGTGACGCTTTATTTCCAACTCATGCGCATAATTTCAGCTCTTGCAATGTTTTCCCCAAAAACGTTCTAGAAAGCTCACACCAGTGATTTCAGCTCTTGCTTCGTTTCCCACAAGATCTTTATTCTCAGCTCCCGGTTTGATTCAGCTGCAGCACTGCATTCCAGTGAGATGCCCCAGCACTGCACAGCTCTGCATCACAGACACACCTTCACACTGTGCTGTGGGTCCCAGCAGCAGCTCTGCACTGTCAGTGCATGCACAGTGATTTCAGCTGTGCCCCGCGGCCCCTCAAGGATCTCAATTACCAGCTCATGTCTTGCCCTATTACCTCCTCGTGCTACATAATAAACACACAGCAGTGATTTCAGCTCTTGCCTCGTTTCCCACAAGATCTTTATTCTCAGCTCCTGGTCTGCTTCAGCTCCAGCACTGTACTCCAGTGAGATGCCGTAGCACTGCACAGCTCTGCCTCACAGATGCACCTTCACACTGTGCTGTGGGATTCAGCAGCAGCTCTGCACTGTCAGCTCTTGCCCCATGTTTCCCACTCAATCTTTATTTCCAGCTCACACCCATGATTTCAGCTCATGTCCCGTTTCCCCTGTGAAGTTCCATAACAAACTCACACCAGTGATTTCAGCTCTTGCAGTTTCTGCTCACATCTTTATTCTCAGCTCCCTGTGTTTCAGCTCCAGCTCTGTGCACTCTGGGTATGCTCGGGCTGCACACAGCTCTGGCTCAGACACCTCCATGCCCGGTGCTGTGGGTTCCAGCAGCAGCTCTGCACTGTCAGTGCATGCTCTGCGTTTCCCCCCTCAATCTTTATTACCAACACACATTGCATTCTGTCAGAGCTCCCCTTTTGTGCCCCCATGACGCTTTATTACCAACTCATGTGCATGATTTCAGCTCTTGCAATGTTTCCCCAAAAAATGTTATAGAAAGCACAAACCAGTGATTTCAGCTCTTGCCCTGTTTCCCACAAGATCTTTATTCTCAGCTCCTGGTCTGCTTCAGCTCCAGCATTGCACTCCAGTGAGATGCCCCAGCACTGCACAGCTCTGCGTCACTGACACACCTTCACACTGTGCTGTGCATTCCAGCAGCAGCTCTGCATTACCAGCTCATACACAGCGATATTAGCTCTGCCCCTCGGCCCATCAAGGATCTTAATGGCCAGCTCATGTCTTGCCCTGTTTCTCCCCAGTGCTACATAATAATCACACAGCAGTGATTTCAGCTCTTGCCCTGCTTCCCACAAGATCTTTATTCTCAGCTCCTGGTCTGCTTCAGCTCCAGCACTGCACTCCAGTGAGATGCCCCAGCACTGCACAGCTGTGTCACAGATGCACCTTCACACTGCTGTGGGTTCCAGCAGCAGCTCTGCACTGTCAGTGCATGCTCCGCGATTCCCCCCTCAATCTTTATTACCAACACACGTTGCATTCTGTCAGAGCTCCCCCTTTGTGCCCCCATGACGCTTTATTTCCAACTCATGTGCATGATTTCAGCTCTTGCAATGTTTTCCCCAAAAACGTTCTAGAAAGCACACACCAGTGATTTCAGCTCTTGCCCTGTTTCCCACAAGATCTTTATTCTCAGCTCCTGTTCTGCTTCAGATCCAGCACTGCATTCCAGTGAGATGCCCCAGCACTGCACAGCTCTGCCTCACAGACACACCTTCACACTGTGCTGTGGGTCCCAGCAGCAGCTCTGCATTACCAGCTCATGCACAGTGATTTCAGCAGTGCCCCGCGGCCCCTCAAGGATCTCAATCGCCAGCTCATGTCTTGCCCTATTACCTCCTCGTGCTACATAGTAAACACACACCAGTGATTTCAGCTCTTGCCTCGTTTCCCACAAGATCTTTATTCTCAGCTCCTGGTCCGTCTCAGCTCCAGCACTGCACACTGTGGCTGTGCTCCAGCTTTGTACAGCTCTGGCTCAGACACCCCTGCATGCCCTGTGCTGTGGGTTCCTGCAGCAGCTCTGCACTGTCAGCCCATTCTATGACACAGCTCATGCGCCACATTTCCCCCCTCAGTCTTTATTTTCAGCACAGTACCCACAATAAGGTCTCTTGCTCTATTTCCCCTCAAAGATCTATAACAAACTCACACCAGTGATTTCAGCTCTTGCCCTGTTTCCAAAAAGATCTTTATTCACAACTCTTCGTCTGCATCAGCTCCAGCTATGCACACTGTGGCTGTGCTCCAGCTTTATACAACTCTGGCTCAGACACACGTCCATGCCCTGTGCTGTGGGTTCCTGCAGCAGCTCTGCACTGTCAGTGCATGCTCTGCGTTTCCCCCTGTCAATCTTTATTACCAACACACGTTGTATTCTGTCAGAGCTCCCCCTTTGTGCCCCCATGACGCTTTATTTCCAACTCATGTGCATGATTTCGGCTCTTGCAATGTTTTCCCCCAAAACATTATAGAAAGCTCACACCAGTGATTTCAGCTCTTGCTTCGTTTCCCACAAGATCTTTATTCTCAGCTCCTGGTCTGCTTCAGCTCAGGCACTGCACTCCAGTGAGATGCCCCAGCACTGCACAGCTCTGCATCACAGACGCACCATCACACTGTGCTGTGGGTCCGAGCAGCAGCTCTGCATTACCAGCTCATGTACAGTGATTTCAGCACTGCCCCGCGGCCCCTCAAGGATCTCAATCGCCAGCTCATGTCTTGCCCTATTACCTCCCTCTACTACATAGTAAACACACACCAGTCATTTCAGCTCTTGCCTCGTTTCTAAAAAGATCTTTATTCTCAGCTCCCTGTGTTTCAGCTCCAGCTCTGTGCACTCTGGGTATGCTCGGGCTGCACACAGCTCTGGCCCAGACACCTCCATGCCCGGTGCTGTGGGTTCCTAGCAGCAGCTCTGCACTGTCAGTGCATGCTCCGCGTTTCCCCCCTCAATCTTTATTTCCAACACACGTTGTATTCTCTCAGAGCCCCCCCTTTGTGCCCCCATGACGCTTTATTTCCAGCTCATGTGCATGATTTCAGCTCTTGCAATGTTTTCCCCAAAAACGTTATAGAAAGCACACACCAGTGATTTGAGCTCTTGCCCTGTTTCCCACAAGATCTTTATTCTCAGCTCCTGGTCTGCTTCAGCTGCAGCACTGCACTCCAGTGAGATGCCGCAGCACTGCACAGCTGTGTCACAGATGCACCTTCACACTGTGCTGTGGGATTCAGCAGCAGCTCTGCATTGTCAGCTCTTGCCCCATGTTTCCCACTCAGTCTTTATTTCCAGCTCACACCCATGATTTCAGCTCATGTCCCGTTTCCCCTGTGAAGTTCCATAACAAACTCACACCAGTGATTTCAGCTCTTGCAGTTTCTGCTCACATCTTTATTCTCAGCTCCCTGTGTTTCAGCTCCAGCTCTGTGCACTCTGGGTATGCTCGGGCTGCACACAGCTCTGGCTCAGACACCTCCATGCCCGGTGCTGTGGGTTCCAGCAGCAGCTCTGCACTGTCAGTGCATGCTCCGCGATTCCCCCCTCAATCCTTATTTCCGACACACATTGCATTCTTTCAGAGCTCCCCCTTTGTGCCCCCATGACGCTTTATTTCCAACTCATGCGCATGATTTCAGCTCTTGCAATGTTTTCCCCAAAAAAGTTCTAGAAAGCACACACCAGTGATTTCAGCTCTTGCCCTGTTTCCCACAAGATCTTTATTCTCAGCTCCTGGTCTGCTTCAGATCCAGCACTGCACTCCAGTGAGATGCCCCAGCACTGCACAGCTGTGTCACAGATGCACCTTCACACTCTGCTGTGCGTTCCAGCAGCAGCTCTGCATTACCAGCTCATACACAGTGATTTCAGCTCTGCCCTGTGGACCCTCAAGGACCTCAATTGCCAGCTCATGTCTTGCCCTGTTTCTCCCCAGTGCTTTATAACAAACTCACACCAGTGATTTCAGCTCTTGCCTCGTTTCCCACAAGATCTTTATTCTCAGCTGTTTGTCGGCTTCAGCTCCAGCACTGCACACTGTGGCTGTGCTCCAGATTTGTACAGCTCTGGCACAGACACCTCCATGCCCGGTGCTGTGGGTTCCTGCAGCAGCTCTGCACTGACAATGCATGCTCTGCATTTCCCCCCTCAATCTTTATTTCCAACACTTTCCATTCTGTCAGAGCTCCCCTTTTGTGCCCCCGTGACGCTTTATTTCCAACTCATGCGCATAATTTCAGCTCTTGCAATGTTTTCCCCAAAAACGTTCTAGAAAGCTACACACCAGTGATTTCAGCTCTTGCCCTGTTTCCCACAAGATCTTTATTCTCAGCTCCCGGTTTGCTTCAGCTGCAGCACTGCATTCCAGTGAGATGCCCCAGCACTGCACAGCTCTGCATCACAGACACACCTTCACACTGTGCTGTGGGTCCCAGCAGCAGCTCTGCATTACCAGCTCATGCACAGTGATTTCAGCTGTGCCCCTCAGCCCATCAAGGATCTCAATTACCAGCTCATGTCTTGCCCTATTACCTCCTCGTGCTACATAGTAAACACACAGCAGTGATTTCAGCTCTTGCCTCGTTTCCCACACAATCTTTATTCTCAGCTGTTTGTCGGCTTCAGCTCCAGCACTGCACACTGTGGCTGTGCTCCAGCTTTGTACAGCTCTGGCTCAGACACCCCTGCATGCCCTGTGCTGTGGGTTCCTGCAGCAGCTCTGCACTGTCAGCCCATTCTATGACACAGCTCATGTGCCGCATTTCTCCAATCAATCTTTATTTTCAGCACAGTACCCACAATAAGGACTCTTGTTCTATTTCCCCTCAAAGATCTATAACAAACTCACACCAGTGATTTCAGCTCTTGCCCTGTTTCCAAAAAGATCTTTATTCTCAACTCTTCATCTGCATCAGCTCCAGCACTGCACACTGTGGCTGTGTTCCAGCTTTGTACAGCTCTGGCTCAGACACCTCCATGCCCTGTGCTGTGGGTTCCTGCAGCAGCTCTGCACTGTCAGTGCATGCTCCGCGTTTCCCCCCTCAATCTTTATTTCCAACACACGTCGCATTCTGTCAGAGCTCCCCCTTTGTGCCCCCATGACGCTTTATTTCCAGCTCATGTGCATGATTTCAGCTCTTGCAATGTTTTCCCCAAAAACGTTCTAGAAAGCACACAGCAGTGATTTCAGCTCTTGCCCTGTTTCCCACAAGATCTTTATTCTCAGCTCCTGGTCTGCTTCAGCTGCAGCACTGCACTCCAGTGAGATGCCCCAGCACTGCACAGCTCTGCCTCACAGACACACCTTCACACTGTGCTGTGCGTTCCAGCAGCAGCTCTGCATTACCAGCTCATACAGTGATTTCAGCTCTGCCCCTCAGCCCATCAAGTATCATAATGGCCAGCTCATGTCTTGCCCTGTGTCTCCCCAGTGCTATATAATAATCACACACCAGTGATTTCAGCTCTTGCCTCGTTTCCCACAAGATCTTTATTCTCAGCTCCTTGTCTGTCTCAGCTCCAGCACTGCACACTGTGGCTGTGCTCCAGCTTTGTACAGCTCTGGCTCAGACACCCCTGCATGCCCTGTGCTGTGGGTTCCTGCAGCAGCTCTGCACTGTCAGCCCATTCTATGACACAGCTCATGTGCCGCATTTCTCCCCTCAGTCTTTATTTTCAGCACAGTACCCACAATAAGGTCTCTTGCTCTATTTCCCCTCAAAGATCTATAACAAACTCACAGCAGTGATTTCAGCTCTTGCCTCGTTTCCCACAAGATCTTTATTCTCAGCTGTTTGTCTGCATCAGCTCCAGCACTGCACACTGTGGCTGTGTTCCAGCTTTGTACAGCTCTGGCTCAGACACACCTCCATGCCCGGTGCTGTGGGTTCCTGCAGCAGCTCTGCACTGTCAGTGCATGCTCCGCGTTTCCCCCCTCAATCTTTATTACCAACACACGTTGCATTCTGTCAGAGCTCCCCCTTTGTGCCCCCATGACGCTTTATTTCCAACTCATGTGCATGATTTCAGCTCTTGCACAGTGATTCAGCTGCTTTCCCACAAGATCTTTATTCTCAGCTCCTGGTCTGCTTCAGCTCCAGCACTGCACTCCAGTGAGATGCCCCAGCACTGCACAGCTCTGCCTCACAGACACACCTTCACACTGTGCTGTGGGTCCCAGCAGCAGCTCTGCATTACCAGCTCATGCACAGTGATTTCAGCTGTGCCCCGCAGCCCCTCAAGGATCTCAATCGCCAGCTCATGTCTTGCCCTATTACCTCCTCGTGCTACATAGTAAACACACAGCAGTGATTTCAGCTCTTGCCCTGTTTCCCACAAGATCTTTATTCTCAGCTCCTGGTCCGTCTCAGCTCCAGCACTGCACACTGTGGCTGTGCTCCAGCTTTGTACAGCTCTGGCTCAGACACCCCTGCATGCCCTGTGCTGTGGGTTCCTGCAGCAGCTCTGCACTGTCAGCCCATTCTATGACACAGCTCATGTGCCGCAATTCTCCAATCAATCTTTATTTTCAGCACAGTACCCACAATAAGGACTCTTGTTCTATTTCCCCTCAAAGATCTATAACAAACTCACACCAGTGATTTCAGCTCTTGCCCTGTTTCCAAAAAGATCTTTATTCTCAACTCTTCATCTGCATCAGCTCCAGCACTGCACACTGTGGCTGTGTTCCAGCTTTGTACAGCTCTGGCTCAGACACCTCCATGCCCTGTGCTGTGGGTTCCTGCAGCAGCTCTGCACTGTCAGTGCATGCTCCGCGTTTCCCCCCTCAATCTTTATTTCCAACACACGTTGCATTCTGTCAGAGCTCCCCCTTTGTGCCCCCATGACGCTTTATTTCCAGCTCATGTGCATGATTTCAGCTCTTGCAATGTTTTCCCCAAAAACGTTCTAGAAAGCACACAGCAGTGATTTCAGCTCTTGCCCTGTTTCCCACACGATCTTTATTCTCAGCTCCTGGTCTGCTTCAGCTCCAGCACTGCACTCCAGTGAGATGCCGCAGCACTGCACAGCTCTGCCTCACAGATGCACCTTCACACTGTGCTGTGGGATTCAGCAGCAGCTCTGCATTGTCTGCTCTTGCCCCATGTTTCCCACTCAGTCTTTATTTCCAGCTCACACCCATGATTTCAGCTCATGTCCCGTTTCCCCTGTGAAGTTCCATAACAAACTCACACCAGTGATTTCAGCTCTTGCAGTTTCTGCTCACATCTTTATTCTCAGCTCCCTGTGTTTCAGCTCCAGCTATGCACTTTCTGGGTATGCTCGGGCTGCATACAGCTCTGGCTCAGACACCTCCATGCCCGGTGCTGTGGGTTCCAGCAGCAGCTCTGCACTGTCAGTGCATGCTCTGCGTTTCCCCCCTCAATCTTTATTACCAACACACATTGCATTCTTTCAGAGCTCCCCCTTTGTGCCCCCATGACGCTTTATTACCAACTCATGTGCATGATTTCAGCTCTTGCAATGTTTCCCCAAAAAATGTTATAGAAAGCACACAGCAGTGATTTCAGCTCTTGCCCTGTTTCCCACAAGATCTTTATTCTCAGCTCCTGGTCTGCTTCAGCTCCAGCATTGCACTCCAGTGAGATGCCCCAGCACTGCACAGCTCTGCGTCACTGACACACCTTCACACTGTGCTGTGCATTCCAGCAGCAGCTCTGCATTACCAGCTCATACACAGCGATATTAGCTCTGCCCCTCGGCCCATCAAGGATCTTAATGGCCAGCTCATGTCTTGCCCTGTTTCTCCCCAGTGCTACATAATAATCACACAGCAGTGATTTCAGCTCTTGCCCTGCTTCCCACAAGATCTTTATTCTCAGCTCCTGGTCTGCTTCAGCTCCAGCACTGCACTCCAGTGAGATGCCCCAGCACTGCACAGCTGTGTCACAGATGCACCTTCACACTGCTGTGGGTTCCAGCAGCAGCTCTGCACTGTCAGTGCATGCTCCGCGATTCCCCCCTCAATCTTTATTACCAACACACGTTGCATTCTGTCAGAGCTCCCCCTTTGTGCCCCCATGACGCTTTATTTCCAACTCATGTGCATGATTTCAGCTCTTGCAATGTTTTCCCCAAAAACGTTCTAGAAAGCACACACCAGTGATTTCAGCTCTTGCCCTGTTTCCCACAAGATCTTTATTCTCAGCTCCTGTTCTGCTTCAGATCCAGCACTGCATTCCAGTGAGATGCCCCAGCACTGCACAGCTCTGCCTCACAGACACACCTTCACACTGTGCTGTGGGTCCCAGCAGCAGCTCTGCATTACCAGCTCATGCACAGTGATTTCAGCAGTGCCCCGCGGCCCCTCAAGGATCTCAATCGCCAGCTCATGTCTTGCCCTATTACCTCCTCGTGCTACATAGTAAACACACAGCAGTGATTTCAGCTCTTGCCTCGTTTCCCACAAGATCTTTATTCTCAGCTCCTGGTCCGTCTCAGCTCCAGCACTGCACACTGTGGCTGTGCTCCAGCTTTGTACAGCTCTGGCTCAGACACCCCTGCATGCCCTGTGCTGTGGGTTCCTGCAGCAGCTCTGCACTGTCAGCCCATTCTATGACACAGCTCATGCGCCACATTTCCCCCCTCAGTCTTTATTTTCAGCACAGTACCCACAATAAGGTCTCTTGCTCTATTTCCCCTCAAAGATCTATAACAAACTCACACCAGTGATTTCAGCTCTTGCCCTGTTTCCAAAAAGATCTTTATTCACAACTCTTCGTCTGCATCAGCTCCAGCTATGCACACTGTGGCTGTGCTCCAGCTTTATACAACTCTGGCTCAGACACACGTCCATGCCCTGTGCTGTGGGTTCCTGCAGCAGCTCTGCACTGTCAGTGCATGCTCTGCGTTTCCCCCCTCAATCTTTATTACCAACACACGTTGTATTCTGTCAGAGCTCCCCCTTTGTGCCCCCATGACGCTTTATTTCCAACTCATGTGCATGATTTCGGCTCTTGCAATGTTTTCCCCCAAAACATTATAGAAAGCTCACACCAGTGATTTCAGCTCTTGCTTCGTTTCCCACAAGATCTTTATTCTCAGCTCCTGGTCTGCTTCAGCTCAGGCACTGCACTCCAGTGAGATGCCCCAGCACTGCACAGCTCTGCATCACAGACGCACCATCACACTGTGCTGTGGGTCCGAGCAGCAGCTCTGCATTACCAGCTCATGTACAGTGATTTCAGCACTGCCCCGCGGCCCCTCAAGGATCTCAATCGCCAGCTCATGTCTTGCCCTATTACCTCCCTCTACTACATAGTAAACACACACCAGTCATTTCAGCTCTTGCCTCGTTTCCCACACAATCTTTATTCTCAGCTCCTGGTTGGCTTCAGCTCCAGCACTGCACACTGTGGCTGTGCTCCAGATTTGTACAGCTCTGGCTCAGACACACCTCCATGCCCTGTGCTGTGGGTTCCTGCAGCAGCTCTGCACTGTCAGCCCATTCTATGACACAGCTCATGTGCCGCATTTCTCCCCTCAGTCTTTATTTTCAGCACAGTACCCACAATAAGGTCTCTTGCTCTATTTCCCCTCAAAGATCTATAACAAACTCACAGCAGTGATTTCAGCTCTTGCCTCGTTTCCCACAAGATCTTTATTCTCAGCTGTTTGTCTGCATCAGCTCCAGCACTGCACACTGTGGCTGTGCTCCAGCTTTGTACAGCTCTGGCTCAGACACACCTCCATGCCCGGTGCTGTGGGTTCCTGCAGCAGCTCTGCACTGTCAGTGCATGCTCCGCGTTTCCCCCCTCAATCTTTATTACCAACACACGTTGCATTCTGTCAGAGCTCCCCCTTTGTGCCCCCATGACGCTTTATTTCCAACTCATGCGCATGATTTCAGCTCTTGCAATGTTTTCCCCAAAAACGTTCTAGAAAGCACACAGCAGTGATTTCAGCTCTTGCCCTGTTTCCCACAAGATCTTTATTCTCAGCTCCTGGTCTGCTTCAGCTCCAGCACTGCACTCCAGTGAGATGCCCCAGCACTGCACAGCTCTGCCTCACAGACACACCTTCACACTGTGCTGTGGGTCCCAGCAGCAGCTCTGCATTACCAGCTCATGCACAGTGATTTCAGCTGTGCCCCGCAGCCCCTCAAGGATCTCAATCGCCAGCTCATGTCTTGCCCTATTACCTCCTCGTGCTACATAGTAAACACACAGCAGTGATTTCAGCTCTTGCCCTGTTTCCCACAAGATCTTTATTCTCAGCTCCTGGTCCGTCTCAGCTCCAGCACTGCACACTGTGGCTGTGATCCAGCTTTGTACAGCTCTGGCTCAGACACACCTCCATGCCCTGTGCTGTGGGTTCCTGCAGCAGCTCTGCACTGTCAGCCCATTCTATGACACAGCTCATGTGCCGCATTTCCCCCCTCAGTCTTTATTTTCAGCACAGTACCCACAGTAAGGTCTCTTGCTCTATTTCCCCTCAAAGATCTATAACAAGCTCACACCAGTGATTTCAGCTCTTGCCCTGCTTCCCACAAGATCTTTACTCTCAGCTCCTGGTCTGCTTCAGCTGCAGCACTGCACTCCAGTGAGATGCCGCAGCACTGCACAGCTGTGTCACAGATGCACCTTCACACTGTGCTGTGGGATTCAGCAGCAGCTCTGCATTGTCAGCTCTTGCCCCATGTTTCCCACTCAGTCTTTATTTCCAGCTCACACCCATGATTTCAGCTCATGTCCCGTTTCCCCTGTGAAGTTCCATAACAAACTCACACCAGTGATTTCAGCTCTTGCAGTTTCTGCTCACATCTTTATTCTCAGCTCCCTGTGTTTCAGCTCCAGCTATGCACTTTCTGGATATGCTCGGGCTGCACACAGCTCTGGCTCAGACACACCTCCATGCCCGGTGCTGTGGGTTCCAGCAGCAGCTCTGCACTGTCAGTGCATGCTCCGCATTTCACCCCTCAACCTTTATTTCCAACACACGTTGCATTCTGTCAGAGCTCCCCCTTTGTGCCCCCATGACGCTTTATTTCCAACTCATGCGCATGATTTCAGCTCTTGCAATGTTTTCCCCAAAAATGTTCTAGAAAGCACACAGCAGTGATTTCAGCTCTTGCCCTGTTTCCCACAAGATCTTTATTCTCAGCTCCTGGTCTGCTTCAGCTGCAGCACTGCACCCCAGTGAGATGCCCCAGCACTGCACAGCTCTGCCTCACTGACACACCTTCACACTGTGCTGTGGGTTTGAGCAGCAGCTCTGCATTACCAGCTCATACAGTGATTTCAGCTGTGCCCTGTGGCCCCTCAGGGATCTCAATTCCCAGCTCATATCTTGCCCTGTTTCTCCCCAGTGCTTTATAACAAACTCACACCAGTGATTTCAGCTCTTGCCTCGTTTCCCACAAGATCTTTATTCTCAGCTGTTTGTCGGCTTCAGCTCCAGCACTGCACACTGTGGCTGTGCTCCAGCTTTGTACAGCTCTGGCACAGACACCCGTCCATGCCCGGTGCTGTGGGTTAATGCAGCAGCTCTGCACTGTCAGTGCATGCTCCGCATTTCACCCCTCAACCTTTATTTCAAACACACGTTGCATTCTGTCAGAGCTCCCCCTTTGTGCCCCCATGACGCTTTATTTCCAACTCATGCGCATAATTTCAGCTCTTGCAATGTTTTCCCCCAAAACGTTCTAGAAAGCTCACACCAGTGATTTCAGCTCTTGCTTCATTTCCCACAAGATCTTTATTCTCAGCTCCTGGTCTGCTTCAGCTCAGGCACTGCACTCCAGTGAGATGCCGCAGCATTGCACAGCTCTGCATCACAGACACACCTTCACACTGTGCTTTGGGCTTCAGCAGCAGCTCTGCATTACCAGCTCATACAGTGATTTCAGCTCTGCCCCTCGGCCCCTCAAGGATCTCAATTACCAGCTCATGTCTTGCCCTATTACCTCCCCGTGCTACATAGTAAACACACACCAGTGATTTCAGCTCTTGCCTCGTTTCCCACACAATCTTTATTCTCAGCTCCTGGTCGGCTTCAGCTCCAGCACTGCACACTGTGGCTGTGCTCCAGCTTTGTACAGCTCTGGCTCAGACACCCCTGCATGCCCTGTGCTGTGGGTTCCTGCAGCAGCTCTGCACTGTCAGCCCGTTCTGTGACACAGCTCATGTGCCGCATTTCTCCCCTCAATCTTTATTTTCAGCACAGTACCCACCATAAGGTCTCTTGCTCTATTTCCCCTCAAAGATCTATGACAAACTCACACCAGTGATTTCAGCTCTTGCCCTGTTTCCCATAAGATCTTTATTCTTGGCTTCTGGTTAGTTTCAGTTCCAGCACTGCTCTTCAGTGAGATGCCCTCCTTACAGCTCTCACAGACATTCCTCACCCTGTGCTGTGGGTTCCTGCAGCAGCTCTCCACTGTCAGTGCATGCTCCGTGTTTCCCCCCTCAATCTTTATTTCCAACATGTGTTCCATTATTTCAGTGCTTCCCCTCTGTGTACCCATGAAACTTTATTTGCAGCTCATGCCCCATGATTTGAGCTCTTGCAAGATTTCCCCACAAAACGTTATAGAAAGCTCACACCAGTGATTTTAGCTGTTGCCTTCTTTCCCACAAGATCTTTATTCTCTTCTCACTGTCTGTGTTTCAGCTGCAGCACTGCTCCATAGATGCCCTGCCTTCCCGAAGGAACTCACAGATGCGCCCTTTCCCACTGTGGCTCCACCTCCAGTGAGGGCCCACTGGCACCGCCCAACTCAGGCAGCCCCCACCCAACGGGCCGCGGTGGCCAACAGCCAATCATCAGTTCGCCGACCCCCAGTCACAGCTCCCCCGCCAGGCTCACCACGCTCCGCTCTGCTCTCGGCGCCGTTCCCGGTTCTGCCGCCACTGCCGTCGATGCCAATGCTGATGCCGATGCCGCCGCCTTCTCATCTCCGCTCCTTCGCCGACACTGTCGCGCTGCGGCACGCGCTCGTATTTCACACCTCCTGGTCCCGCGTCTCCCGGCTCAGAGCCAATCACCGCCTAGACGACTGCAGCGGGAACCAATCCAGGACCGCCTCGCTCCGCCCAATCCCTGCCGCAGCCCAGTCAATGCTTGGCCCGCCCCCCATTCCCGCCTTGCTCCGTTTCGCCCAATCCCGACTCGCAGACACTCCCGCCCCGCCCATACCACCCAATCCTGGCCCTGCCCCTTTCGGACCGCCCACTCGGCCAGTGATCACTGCTTCTGAGTCTCCCAACGGTTGTGATCGCGGCTGGAGAGGGCACAGGGCCCGTCTTCCCAGCAGCAGCGGAGCGGCTGCGTTTGGGGCTCGGGAAACGACCTAGCCGCCTAGAACGGGGGCTATCAGAGCGGGGATGGGTTCACGGGTAGCGCTGACGGCCCCTGGAGCAACACGGGGCAGAGCAAAACGCGGGGACGTGGCCGGTCTGCCCTGTCTGGGCCGGGATTGGACAGGACGACATTAAGTAGGCGATTCCCGCCTGAGGGGAGGAGGGCCGGGATTGGACAGGACGGCATTAGGTAGGCGGTTCCCGCCTGAGGGGAGGAGGGCCGGGATTGGACAGGACGGCATTAGGTAGGCGGCTCCCGCCTGAGGGGAGGAGGGCCGGGATTGGACAGGACGGCATTAGGTAGGCGGTTCCCGCCTGAGGGGAGGAGGGCCGGGATTGGACAGAGAAGGCGGCGGTTTTGGCGCGCGTGAATGAAGAAGGCTCAGGTTGACAAAAGACGGTCTTTAATTTTATAAACGTTCACCCAACTGATGCGCTAAAACAGATGTTCAAAGTTGTTTTGTTTTTTTCCGAAATCCAACCGTTTCCTATGAAAGCACAAAACCACTTCCACAGTTTCACCTCCCCCCCCCCCCCCCCCCCTCAAAACAGTCATTAATTTCACTTAAACAAAAAGCAGGCTGGTTAATACAAATAACTATGAAATAGGGGTTAGGTACTGATCACAGAGTAGCGCTGAAATGATTACGATACAGTAAGGCTCCTCCTGCAGTCACAGTCCGTCAAGGCACTGAGCACACACAGCGGCGAGCAGTGACAGAGCCAGCAGTCACCTCCGCTGTGCCGGCTTTGGTTCACCTGCAGCAGATCAGTGAGGGAATGTCTCTCGCAAGGCCTCTCCTTGTAACACCTAACAACTAGAAGAGAAGTCTAACCGCGGCATTAAAAGATTACTTCCGTAATACATGCACTTTAAATAACTAATAATTCGCTTCTTAAAATCGTTTGGAATTTTGCTAACACCGTCGGTACCAGCAGCAGCTACGCTTCCTATGCACGTTTCTGCAGTAATTAATTCCCTCCATCCAGGATTTGGATTACTGTTGAGACACACAGATCATTACACCTCTCCTGCATGGCTCCTCACCCTGCAGCCATGTTTCCGTGCCAGCAGAAGAAGCTTTTCACTGTTGGCTCTGTCAGTTTTCCCCGTCAGGAGAGGAAAGCAGGTTTGGTTTCCTTCACAGAGCAGTGCTTTCTGTGTCATTGTCAATATCTAGAGCGAGGTGGTTGTGCAGTTCTTTGCCCGCTGCCTCCGTAGGAAGCTCTGCAGAAGCGTTTTGAAGTGGTTCTGGAATACTGGAATTGGAGTCTGCACAAAAAACGGAAGAGCAAGTTTAACACTCTGGACAGTGACATCTCCCCAGTAGTGCATTGCTGGTGCATTTCCTTAGGAAGAAAAGGGAAAGGAAGGAGCAAGGGCTATTATCAACAAGGGTTTCTCTGACAGGGCTGGCACGCACACTCACATACAACAGAAACACGGGGCTAAGCCAAACCAGAAATCTCATCCTGGGGTCATTTCTCCTACATACCTTCTTTTAGCCATGTACTGTACATAAATGCGTTTTCCTATGAATGACAGAAAGCAAATATGACAATGTCATGTTCCTCAAGGACCCCAGAAAGTGACACTACACCCTGGGTAGTCACATCAGAACAGGATGGTCACTGAGCATAAATGGGCACCTCCTTACCAGCCCAGAGAGCACTGCCTGGGGCTTTTAGAAGCGACAGGCACATGTACAGTGTCACAGGAGGCACTGACATAAGAGGAAGAAATGACCTGAGACAACACTCATCTCCTGTGTGCAACAATATCCTGTTCTTTGCCCCCTACTGATGTAAGGAGCATTTTGTTCAAGCTAAGGTGTGCAGGAAGGACAAAACGTTTCCCGTGACTGACTGCACTGGCAGGTAGAAAAATCAAAAGAAAAATCCAGAGCGGTTTAAAAGATGTGAATGAGCATGTTGTCATTGTAAATCAGCTTTGTAAAACAGTAATCCATGGCATTACTTACTGCAACATTCCAAACAGAAAATTGTTTAGATCAATAAATCCATCTAAGTACCTTGCTTTTAAACTCAGGTGGCAAAGACAGGAACCTTGTAAATACTTTGAATCCTATCATTAAGTCTTCAATTTAGCACAGAATTTACACTGCAAGTGTTCAAGTTAAAAACTTCTGTGCTAAACAAAAAGGAAGAGGCCAAAGCAGATATAGAAGTGAAGCCCAAGGCAGTGTCTCCTGCTCCTTCCCCCCCAGGCCCACAGGCAGGCACTCTCTTCTCATATAAAGAAATTCTGTAGTGGCACTGCTAACATGACAGCTGCAACTCCATCACATTGTTGCCTGACACCAACTGGCCTGTTGTGCACAACACAGTCAAATGTTCTCCCCATTCTGAAAACCAGTGCTAAGTCACTGTTCAGCAGATCCAAGAGAGCAACAAAGAAAATAACTTCTGTGTTACTTTCAAACCAAGCCCCTTTTCACTTAGCCTCACATCCATGTGCCTAACATGAAAATTTAAGTACTTTTAAAATCAGTTGATTTAAAATTAGAATTGTTTAAAGTTTAAATGTTTTAGGCATTTTACTACTGTCATCAGAAGCACCATTACATAGAAAAGACTGTACTCGTGTGATTTCCTGAATTCCTGCATATTCTCTTACTCAATTCCCCATGGTATGCCCAACCACAGAGAAGGTGGCACTGAACCCAAGCAGCAGAGACACTGCATTCCTGCATTCTCTCCAGTATCTGTCACTACTGCCGAATTCTCATTCAGAACACATTTCAGAAGATGTGCTTCAGCTTCAGAAGCCCACAGAGTTCTTCCTGATGCTATTGCACATTGAGGGATGAGATCATCTCAAAAAAGAGGTAACAGTGTGAGATGACACAGGAAAGGAGTATTTGTGATTAATAGTACAGCTAAGCTGAACACAAAATGAACCTCTGTATAAAATACACAGATTTCTAACTATGATTTTCAGTAAGTTGAAGTAAAACGTGAAACTGGCCAGTCAAAACAGGAATTTTACACATTCTAGTCTTCAATACTTTTAGTATGTTAATGTAAAAGCAAGCATAAACAGCCATGCTTTTTGCATGCCACACTAACAATAATGCAAGCAAGCAGTGTTATTTGTGACAGGTTAGTAGTGGGCATTAGCACACACATGATTACGAATTAGCGACACTGTTGGCCAATCATATGCCTTTTCCTTACCATTGAACTTTCCAATACAGTTCATACTGAAAGCAGGTCAAACATCTAGATTATTTAATAAAATTTTTGATTAGAATATTCTTTTCTATGGCTCATAACTTTAATAGAATAGAACTGCAAATAGAGTTTGAGGCATTACTGCCCAGAATATGGACAAAGAAATTCAATAGTATCCTGGAAACAATTCAGAATTCTCATGCTGATATTATAAAGTCTGCTGGCAACTTAATTTTGGCTTCTATTATGCCTGGTTTCCCTTGCTCCATTATTTAAGGTTAAAATGGTAAGTAGTTATTTCACATTGTGAATCAGGTAAGCCAGTTTATAGTACCAGCCAGTGCTTAAAAATGCTACATGTGCGTGTGTAAATGTTAGAGCAGATACGCTTACGTAATATGCAGTGGTGTTAATTCAGAACAAATATCATCTACAGAAAAATAAAAAGGACTGATCTGGAAAAGCTGGATGATCCTGCACTGAGCGTACTGCTTTAGACAAGCCTGGCTGTCACTTTAACTGTTCCCCAGTTTTTTGTTTGTTTGTTTTCAAAACACAGTAGGTTTTCTAGATTCCTTTACCAGCTTTGCTAAAGAACCCTTCATCACTAGCTTTCCTTGACAGACTTTCCTGGGTGGTAGCTTTTCTACTGTTGTTTATCATACAGAGTTTACCCAGCCAATCTGCTAAGGTTTGCACTTGGGAGGACTGATGTCTATTAATTCTTTTCTAATATTTTCAGGTTGATAAGCAGATCTTAATTATAGTGTTTTTTGTTTGTTTGGTAGTTTCTTCAATTGCATCCAAACTACAAGACAGCTGTGTACTAAAACTAGTAACCACTGAAAATGTGCTTTCCCTGGAAGTCAGCACTGCCGTGGTAATTCACACAACCACTATCACATTGCAGATGCTTTGTGTAACTTAAACTCCCCCACTAATGAAGCAGCTCCCTGCATACCAGCTGGTTATTACTTAGAAGGCAAGCATTTCTCCAGTTACACTGGGGTAAAACAAATTCTGCTTAACTGCTAGCATTAGAGCAATTTCCCCAGAACCAGAAAAATTATCTTTACTTGGAGTTTGACTCATCAGCATTGTTCCCATTCTCAACTTCTGTAGAAGTACTGTAAAGATACAGAACCTACAGCCTTAAGGCTGAATTCAGTTTTGAAATGAATTTGTATTTTAGAGATGCTGATAAAAAGAGCAGGGGTACAATCAGGAGATATCTTGTTATAAAACACAAAGCTATTTTTTAGTTGCTTAACTGCACACTAACTGCTAGTTTCTTGCATGTAAAACTATACTTCTGACCTTGAGAATTCTGGAATGCAACCTCAACTTTTCCAGCCTATCATGCAGTTGTTACCTTAACAAGGTAACATATTTCTGAGCTGCAATGTATCAACAGTGATATTATTAATGTGCTGTTTGGCAGCTGCAGTTGAACAGACTATTAGCGAGGCTGGGGCTGACAGAATGCAAATGCAAATATGCCAGAGTACAGATGCTGCTGCATCTGCAAAGGGGTTTAGTCACACAACCGTGTATTTTGCCAAATCAGATCCAAGTAAAAATAGCTGAAAACCTAAAGTACAAGCTACACTAAAATGCAACCACAAAACACTGAACTGGAGAAAAAAAAATACAAGCTGCAACATTTGCCTGCACTGATGAGAAGAAATCTATTTTAAATGGGTCACTGCTTCACACCTGGTGATTGTGGGAAGTGTTATTCACTACAGTTATTTTTACCATTTGTTCTAAAGTATGAATTAATATTCATGGGACTATTGAAATTAAGCACAGGTCCTATTACGTCTTACAAACAGAATGACATAACGTACAGAGTTGACAGAGAGCACGTATTCCAAAGCGCATATACAAAATAAAGCTACAAATAAAATATTGCTTTGCGGGAGCATTTTAGCTTATATTGCATGTTTCTAGTAAGTACAAACCTTATTCGCAGTAACCATCCCCACCTGTGAAGGCATCATGGGGTAAAGCTGTTAGGCAACAGAATTTACACTTTGCATTCCAAAACATTAGTCTCATTGTTCAGAAGCTGCAGTGTCATTAGAAAGTTTTAACTATTATTAAACATGAGTAGGTTTAAAAGCATTAGTGTCTTACATTTGCTACCTTTTCCTTCAGAACTTCCTAAACCAAGAAGAGGCTCATCAGGAGCACATTTCAAGATCTGCTAGCTTTTACTTTCTTCAGCAATTAACTTTTTTCCAACATTTAAATTAATATTATCCCTATCAAGCTAATAATTATGAGCATTGTAAAGTTCCTGGGAGAAGACAAAATTCATCTTTCATTCATGAATGTCTTAAAAAAGTCCTCACTTAAAAATGAAGATCAATCTAGAAACTAGTTAAGTGTATTTGATTCTTCAGCTTACAGATTTCTGATTTAAAACCCCATCAGAAGGCTGAACATTTTACTTTGTGAGCATGAAGTGTTAGCATCCGTTCTACTAGAACACATATCAGTGATCACTTCATTGATTAATTATCTCCTGTAAATCCTGAAATATACTATGCCTGATGGCATCTTCTCCCTTCTCCAAATTATTTGCCTTTTCAGCAAACAGAAGCATATGTCTAGGAGACTGCCATGATGCTGAGGCTGGAGAAAGCCCTATGGAATCTGTTGCTACTTCAGCATCTTGCATCCAGCACAGAAAAAGAAAAGCAAGCTAATGCACACTTCCCCCAAGTCTTTCTGCCTCAGGAAAGGAGACCTTCACTATGGAAGACACCCAAGATCCCCAGGTGAAGAACAGGTATGTGTGCATTCTAACTGTAAATGAGCAATTCAGTATTTCAACTGTTGCTCGTGCTTTTAAAATTACACATAGCTACAGACATTTTCTTCATTTCCACTCCCTGAGGAGACACAGAGTATGAAAGAATGCACTCACCTGTTACTATTTTGGAAGCTGTTTGCGTGGGATTTGCAATAATACCATCTCCAGCCAGCTGAGAAGGAGGATGAGGAGGAGGGGGAACACTGGGTCTGTTTCTGGGCTTGGGCACAGGCCGTGGCCTTGGCAGTGTGCCACTGTGAGGCGGAGAGTGAGACTGTGAGGTGTCTTGAGTAGATGACTGCGGCTGTGATGGCGGGGAAGTAGTGCTGTGTTTGCCTAGAGGGGGTGTATCAGGTGGCGTTGGAGTCTGCGGAGGAGTGTAACAGGGCTGCTCTGGTCCATGTTCACTGCTGGGTGCAGAAGGAGATGCTTGATTGTTTGCTTTGGGCTGCAGTGGAGGAGTAGCCTGAGTTGGGGGCTGTGGTGGTGGGTGGCTGGGAGCTTGGATTGGGGAAAGGCTGCTGGAGTATCGCCGAGGCGCAGAAACCTGGGAACTGGAGGTCATGGCTGCTCCCTGGTTTGCATGTTGGGCTGGAGGAGAAGAGCTTCTGGCAAGTGGCTTTGGAGAGATAGAAGGCGGCTGAGCAGCTGGGGCAGAGCTTTGGCTTCCTGGCTGCCCTGGTGGAGGGTTGGCTGGCTTGGGAGGTGCTGGTGCAGGCTTTTTAACAGCTGTAAATGGAAGAAGGGAGATTTCATGGCTATATGCTGTGAAACCAAACTCTTAGAAGAAGGAATTAATAGCTCTATGGAAAACTTAAGTACATTACTGCAATAAAATAGTACATTACAAAATAAAAGTGGTATCAATAGAAAACTACAGAAATGCATATATTTGTTTACTAATCGATAGTTGAGTGACTTCATTAAACAGTGTTAATAACATTACTACCAGCATTCATGAAGGAATCCAAAGATACGTACAGCTAAGCCCTAGTGAAAGGCAAGGGAACTGAACCACAGTCTGGAATAAAGGAAGGCATGATGGTAAAGTAATTTTAGCAAGCATTTTTGCAGTACATTAAGAACAATTGGAACTCAGTGCTTTAAAAGCCAAACAAAAAAATCATACCTCTCCTCATTGAATGGGGACTGGGACCTGCTGCATTCTGTGGCTGATTAACAGAAAGCTGATTAGTGCTACTTGCTGACTGGTTTGGGGCAGTGCTCACATGCCCACCATTTCTCATGGGTGGAGGAGTAGCTGAAGATGTGCTGTCCTTAGGTTTTGAGGTACTGAAAATCAAAAGTCTCAAGTTAGATGATGATTATAAAATGCCTTGTGCAGATCAGCTGTACCTTTAAGGTTTACATTATGAACCATGCTCTAGATCTGACCCTCAAACATCTTCAAAGCCTTCTGCACTGGCTGTTATTGCTGACAAACTGAGCACTGCTAGAACTCTTCAAAACATTCACAAGTAGGCTTCAGACAAACCTGTACAAAAGATTCATTACCAAATTAAATCAGGAATCCAATTAGTTCTGCAGCATCACAATACCTGTTTGAATTAAATACTGGTACTCAGAGCGCAGCCTCCATACTAGAGTGCCCTTTAGGTTCTTTAAAGAAGTGTCCCACCAATAAAGTTCACATAAAATGACTTCTCTCATTTCCTCATTCAAATATAGTCACTACTCCTATAACTGTTAACTTTCCCCAGATACTGTCACAGCATCACATCCAATTCACTGGTAAGGAGTAAGCAGTGACACTCTGAAGCTCTGCCAAAAAAAAAAGAAAACAAAACCAAATTGCTGCATAACTCACACAGACTAGGCAGATGTAGCCCTCACTGCTCAAGTCTGCGGAGCCTCTGGAAGCCCTCAGAGACTGCAAAAGCTGTGGATGTGCAGAGAACAGTGGTTCTCTCCCTACTGGCTGAAACTTCCCGCCCCGCCTGGAATTCAACTTTTGCCCCACTTCCACTATTCAAGGGAGTCCAGCTTTAGATGAGCATCTGAGAGAACAATCTCAGTAAAACCCTGGAAATTCAGATCAGGACAATTCAGTTCTTTCTTGATATTGGAGAGAAACAACAATTGAGTATGAACAAGCCAAGGTGTTCTGGCCAGTGCCGCCTCATATTTCCTATGCACTTACAGTCTTCATTCATTTCTCTCTGCAACATTTTCTCAATCTCAAAACGCCAAAACCTTTCAATTACTTACTAGTGCAACAGCCCTAATTTCTCCAGATGCTGTTATTAAATTTCAAGTATTGTATGCTGAGTTTGAGCAGGCTTCAAATGTAGTTTTTAGATGCTACACTCAAGGTTTCACTTTAGCTTCATCTGCCACAAGAGACATCACTAGAGAATTACTGATCTACAGGGGATATTTAAATGAGATACTTTTGCAAAAGCACCACCTGGGACCAAAAGCTATATGCAAAAGAATCAGTGCTGCATAAAACTCCATTATAGCTTTTTAATGCAAGACGCTACGCAAGAGATTGATGCTTGGGGAGCACTACAAGCATTTTCATGCACTTGCTACATCTCTCAGATCTCAAGAACAGAAAAAGCAAACTGATGCTTTCAACATACATGAAAGTAAGAGTCACAGCTACTACAATTATTCTTGGAGTCCGTGTATTCTAATCCTGAAGACATGATCGCACAGTTTCCATCATAATTAAGTAGCAAAGAAGTTTGTACACAAGCTTCTCCTAAAGAACTATGACAAATTGACTTCTAGTTTTCTGGGGAGTCTGGTCACCACTAACACTTGCCACAGAAGAAAAAGACAAATCCAGATAACATGAACAAGAAACAACAAACAAGACCAATGGGTTTCTAGCATTGCCACTGGCAGGTTTTGATCTTTCAGCAGCAAACTGACAGTCATGCTGTATGGACACCTCTGGAGTGTAACTTGGAAAGGTTAACATGGGCAGTGATAGTCATCTTTTTTAGTATTTTTCACAATTTTTTTCCTCAAGAAATTCCTTATTTTAGGAAGATCGATACTAGAACAGATATTCAAATTAAAAGATTGTAGAAATAGAGCTTTTTTTTTTTTACAGTGCTTCTGCCCACACTCAAAAAGACTGCATACAACAACACATCCACTAATTAGAAGAGGTGCCTTGTGAAGCTGATACAGCTGACATCAGTTTGCTGCCAAAGCAGCCTGCTAAGCCACTGCCAGCAGAAGCCATACCTCTTACCTGACATCCTCATTTCCTTGACTTTGTAACTGTTCTGCTGTGCCAGCAGAGAGAGCAAAACCAGCACCCACTGGGCTTGTTTCAGCCACAGCAGCTTGTGAGTGCTGCTCCACTCCAGAATGAGCCAGCACGCCAGCCTCTGTGGGTGGAAGTGGTGGCTGGAAAGCTGGGGATGTGTGCTTTCTATTTATAGTGCCACATCTCCGAGGGTTTGCTTGGAAGTCCATAACCTTGACACCAAAGCTACAGAAAGAAGAGAGAGTAAACACACCACGCCAGCCAACACCAGGTAACTAAAGCAACAAGACAACTGGTTGTTACAACCCACAAAGACAAATGCAACCCCTGTTGCTTAGCATGCAAAGCAGCAACAAGGAAAGCTCCCATTGTCTGCATACAACACCATTAATGTTAAGACATGCAACATTACTTGGCTTATCTGCACAGAGGGTAAACTAAACATAAGTGGAACAAGTTACTCAATAACATTTGAAGACGGACACTGATGACAATGAGGTCAAAACATTCAGTGTTTTTACATGTAAATACATATATTTCCTTTCACACCAAAGTATCTACTCCCTAAATGCTGTATGTAATAGAAACAGAATCCACGGGACAAAGTCTTTAAGTTGTTGTACAGATTTCAAGACAGACTAAAAATGACCTGGATATATGCTTCCAGGATTTACTTTGTTCAAAGAAAAAGGTACCCCTATTTAACTACGGATAAAGAAACTAACAGATTTGAGAATGTGTTTTAGTACATTCTAGAACTGAATTTTATGTCTGTTGAGTTAAAGACAATGAATCCTGAACTGATTTTCTTCTGCTCCTTCTGTCACCATTGATAAAATTACGTGTGGCTAACCACAGTTAACATTTAGGTAACAATTTAACATTTGCATAAATAGCTATAAAGAAGACAGCACATTACTTCAATATTCATGGTATGAGTGATAATAAGTGAGTGTTACACTACATGTTATATGGGAAAACAGCTTTTTTTTTTTTTTAGCATTTTACTATTTGCCATGGTATACTGTACCATCTTCAAATCAGAAGTCTTATCATGAAGGCACCAGGTAACACCACCTCGGCTTATGGGCTTTGAAAAGAAGCCATGGAATACCAGAAGTTAGATACTGACAGATGTTACTACATACACTTCTGTTTCACTGGATTTCAGACCCCCCACATCTGTAATAGGAAGATGGTGATTGGAAGCAGTAATATCTGCCTTTTTTTTTTTTAAAGTCATGCACAGAGTATATCTAGTACATTACCTTTGAACCTTCCTCAGGCTGCGGTAACATGGGGGAAAATAAATCACTATAGTTACCTACAGTACCTTCACAAAATTCTCCTCCTGAGACCACTAAACACGTGTCTAACTTCAGCCTAAGTAGTCCAGTTCTCAGGAGCGAAGACTTAAAACCTAATCTGAGAACAGAACATACCTTTCCTTCTTTAATAAATCCCCTTCCATTACAGCCATACTAACAGGCCTCTTCCGTTCCAGTGTCCCAGAATCATATTCATTGCCAGTGTGTGACAAGTGATTTGAATTAACAGCAGGAACTGCAACAAATGCCCCAGACACATTGAAGTCTTGATCTGGAAAAAAGACACAGTCATCAGAAGACATATATATACAAAATGGTGTCACATACACAGAGAAAAAGCTACTGAAGGTTTACTTGCAAAGGGTTATCACAAATACAGAATTCCTTTAACTACAGCAAGAATTTACCTCCAGGGAAGAACCAGTCTGCATGCTGAATAATCGGCTCAATAATTGCTACCACATGGACTGAAGTTGCTGCTGCCATTTCAGCAAGGGATCTGTGGAAGAGATACATAGAATAACATATACAGTTCTACCAGAGTAAGAAAAAAAGACATCTGGCCTTAAATGGCACGTTATGCTAAGCATGACAAACCAGCACTTCCCTAAGTACCACATAAAGCAACTCTGAATATTTTTTTTAGGCAAGTACTCTGTTGATGTGAATAGTCTACATGATATAAAACAATCTGATGGGAAATTCTACAACTTCATGGAAGTTCTGCTTTGTACCTTTCCTAAAACCACTTACCCTTCGGTTTTTGCCCATAACAAGTTGGGGCCCAAGACTATTGCGACATTGCTGGGTGTCATTTTGTTGACATCACTGTTCTGTGCAAGCTTTGCTAAAAATTTGATTAAATACCTAAAAAAAAAAGACTAATTAGACACCAGGAAGTTTTTTTTTCCATATAATGTGATGGAAGCTAGTACAACACTGAGGACATAATTAGCTTTTATAGCAATTAATAATCCTGTTCATTTAAGACAACATTACCAACTAAGTTTTTCTTATTAACAACTAGGCCAAAATTCAGGAACTCCCATTACTGCCAAAAGTATAATCTTTTAAGTGAAATAGTTCTGTGCATCACTATTTTGCTACAGTCAGTAGTGAATTAACTTAACTGAAAAGTTCTACCACTACCAAAACACTGCACATCAACTACTTGATGAAACAGGATGTCATTTTATAAATTTAATAGAATTTGGCCAAGTAAAAAACAAACAGGAGGATTAGCGTTTCAGCTAATTAACATTGAAACTAGCTGCATAGCAGCTTGATGGTTGAGCACTACAAGTCAATATACCTGCACACATACCTGAAATTAGCATGATAATGCTTAGGTAATTTGTTACAAATCTTCCACAACTCTTGTAGCTTCTTATCCTGGTCCTGAATACTGAAAGGGAAAAAAAGAAAATGTATTACATCTTTCTTACAGATCACAAAAATGTTATTTCTGAAGAGAACAAAAAGAAGTGACTGTATAATTTTCCATTTATGCCTAATCAATGCACATTGTTGTACTCAGTAATTCAACAACCTGCTCTACAAACGTTTGAATTATCTCAACCTTCAAAGCAGCCAAAACTGCTTAAGCATCGACACTATTCAGGCAGTAGTCTGAAAGCAGCCCTTATGTTTGAAGACAAAAATGCTTGACATTTCACCACATTTGCACGATTAATATTAAGGTACAACACAAAAGTCTAATTTGCTAGAGAAAATACCTACATGTTCAGAAATGAACAATGTGAGCTTAGACTTTTGAGTTCACCTGAAGATCCAAAATTGGTAAAAAAAAAAAAAGTAAAATATTTTTCTACATAGCCATTTGTAGCAGGCTTACTTTGCAGCTTGTGTCCACTCCTCATACAGAGCGTAGGTCATTAAAGGCTCCGGCAATTCTCTCAAATAGGACTTCAAGGCACCTGCAGTGTGGAACAGGCAAGTTTCTTAGCCAATGCTTTCAGTCTATTTAAAATTGCAATTTTAAGTCTGACACTTCCATAATCTGTTCAACACTGAACACAAGAGGCTTGTCAGTCATTACTGTAATTAGACAGAAATGCATATTATCAAATAATGAAGCATCCTTCAAAACAACCTTATTAAAGCTACATATGGCTCTAGTCTCATGAGAAGGGCTAGCATGATCAAGGGAGAAATATGATATTGGAATTACCACAATCACCTGAATTTTAATCGCTACTCTGGCATGCAGGCATATCAAGTATGTTCAGCACGCGTGCCCTACACGTAACCATGTTAAGTTATGCAATTAATTGAACTTTCATTTTACTTCCATTCACTGTTTATCTGCACGGAGGTCAACACTGTAGCAAGTCAACAGTTAAAGGAACAGAATTAACTTGTGTTCCACCCATTTGTATCTGTTTTGAATCAGAACATTTATAGTACCTGCAACAGCATGGGGATCAGAATAAAATTCATCAAGTTGTGAAGTTGAACAGTCTAAGGCAGCTTTAAGCTTTTTTAACTTGGAGGCTCCAGCAGCAATTCTGAATAAGCCCTGCATGATAAAAAGTAAAAGTTTTATGACTCTCTCAAAGCAGTTCAGAGTTCAGTGTCTTCTTCACTTTATACTGCTTTACCAAGCTGACTCTTGATGTGTCAGTGCTGTCTGATAACACCTTGGTCCCCCATCACCCTTAGTCCATTACCCATTTTTCATTCTACTCATCTCAAATACACTACAAATAGTACTGAAGCCTTTAACGTAGATAGTAAGTCTTGTAACATAATGAGAAAAGTTACTTAAGCAAAATTTAAAAGCACAGACATCAGTCCATGAGTTTCACTACATTTTTCTCCTTTCCTTCATAGAGCATGATATAGGGCTACCTACCTCCTCCCTCATCCCCGTCTCCAGAAGCATCATTACACAGGCTTCAATAGGGATTGCAATTTCACGACCACTGCGCTTGAGATGCTCTTCTAATGGAGTTCCAAAAGCTGGTTTTTCAGTCCATTTGTCTAATTGAAGAGTATCAAAACACTGAGCAAAATATCTAATGATCACTTGAATTACATCCCAGGCAAGAGAAGAAGAAAGCCTCTAGTACAGCTAAGAAATTTTCAGAACATGGGAGGAGTTGTATAGCTCTTTGATAGGTAACGTCCCTCATATGATGAGTAAAGAGAACATGAGCCTGCAAGTATTCCCAATAAAAAAATACTTCTGCATCTTTCTGGATTGCAAACCAAATACGTATCTTTCATATAACTGAAAGCACGTCTTACTAGGCTGTCACATGTAAGAAAATTGCATTGATTCTAATTTGCTAAGACTCCAAATGTCTTAGGTTTACAAGAATCTTTGAGAAAAATTTTGTCCAGATTTCAGGACCTGGGCTGATCTGAGTTTTATCTGTATTATTTAAGGTGGATAGAAACAGCTGTTAATGTAACATTAAGTTTATTGCTGATTTAAAAATCAACAACTTCAAATAGGTGTTAATCTTACAATCAGAACAACCACATTTGCAGTATATCACTAACACTTGCACAGACTTTCAACTTAAAAGCTAGGGAACAATCAGGAGATGTTAAGTCAGAATTGGTACACATTTCTCCAAAGAGAACATGAATTTGTTTTCTGTAAGTTATTTTTCATCCATTATTTCTGCTGCTTTAATTGAAAAATGCAGATGTAAAACGTTATTAATTGTTAGTAAAGATGCATTGTTTCTTTCATATGGAAAAAAAAGGTTAAGATGTGGAAGGAGTCCTCCAAAGACACGATGCACTTCTGCAAAGAATTTTTTTCTTTTTAAAGAAAAAAGAACCAACATATTAACTATATCCCCTTCACATGGCTTTATTTCCCCTCATTCAGTAACACACCATGAGAGGCCCATGCTATTTTCATCAGTTTTACAAGTTACAGCAAAGAAATCTTAGTAGTTGTTCAAAGTCACAGTAATCTAACTGCAGTTCAAAACAACTGCAGTCACATCCTACACTTAGACACTGGACCACTCAGATCGTATCCCTCTGGGGACACCTTCTAAGGAAGGCTCATCTGTACTGAAGCACTCACCATATGAAAAGCTTTGCACAAAGCAGCTAAGCAACAAAGAAAAATTAAACCAGTAGGATCCGTATCTTGTAAACAGAGCTTTCCACGCAGCCATAATGCAGCCGTAACACTGCATAAGTATCACTTGTTTGTTACTTTGCATTTCATCAGATCTACAGAGAACAGATTATTCTCTATCATCTTTCAGCAAGATGCTCATATTTCCTGACATTTCAGTTTAATGGTTCATCTTTTTACAATATGGATATGACCTGCTACTGAAGATAGCTGAGTCTCATTCAGCTCTGAATGTCACTCGGACTTTGTTCAACCTACTTTTACTAATCAGTAGATTAAGAATCAGTACAGTCAGAATTTAGGATAGTAATTTCAACAGCACACAGTGCATCTTCAGACCAAACCATTACCGACTCTCCTTATTTTATGCTGACAACGAAAAGCTTAGTAGCATGGGGAAGAGATGCAGCTGTCTTACGTAACCCCTTAGCTGCTGATATTCAACACAGCAAACTCAACACTGATGTGCACATTGGGAAAAAAGGTTGCATAGGAGGGGGGAAAAAGAGCTCTTTAAAGTCTTGGGAATTTTTCTGCTGATTGCCTACTAGTTATTCAAGAAATAAAGACCTTGAAGTTCCTAAATCACCAATTTTCATTGTCTGGAAGAGTTAGGTATTAATTAGCAAAAGGTCACATAATAAATAGAAAAATCCTTCCTTTATCCTCTTGGATATGAGATAGATCCTTAGTATTCTATTAGCGTGTTAAAATATGGCTGGAGAACTCCAGAGAATAGAGCAAAGATGGAATTATGCTTGGGAATGCAAAATTGTTAAGTAGATCAAAATGACCTTATTTATTAAGACTGCATGCAAAAGAATCAAGATAAAGGAGAAGAATATTGTGCATAGGTGGCACAGGCAAGGAGAAGCATCAGCCAGAGCACAGGTTACTTTACCTTGATGGGCTTGAATTTCGGGTAGGACCTTTTCTATGACTGCTAATGCTTTTCTATGGTAATCTGCTTGTGCTTCTAATAACTGAGAACAGAAGCCACATTTTAAAAAAACAAAAAGAGCATTAGCTTCTGATGAGCACATAACATAAGACTAGAAGGTTTAGCACACAAAATGTAATCTTTGAGAACTGAGTGTCTATGCATAAGTGCTGCAGTCAAGTTCATACTGAAAAAAAATACTCACCATAACAAAAAACTTAGCATATTCTCCTTCTTTGGACACAAAGTTATACATATCTGCTGCCAGTTGATCCTTTAAAAAAAGAAAAGGATGCAAAATAGCAAGTGAAATTTACAAAGGTATTTCAACTTGTACACAAAGTTTGAACTATTGATTGAGGCCACGTGAACAGCCAGTAATTCACCCACTCCGCTATATTCGCTAAGTGGTAAGCTTGAAATGATTTCATGGAATGAACTATTGCTAACTCCTAACTTTTCCTTTGGGTTAAAAGCAGACATTTTTTAAACAACATCTTATAATTGCGTGAACACAATATAGAATCTATATTGTATTTTTTTAGGGAAAGTATACGCAAGAGCACACTTCATTTCTGAATAGTTGGTAATAATTTAAGACCACACCATTCATTTTTCTTTCAAGCAGAATTCATTCAAAATGCCTGCTTAAGATAACAAAGAAGGTAGCCACTAAAGGAAGCAATTGGATTGCATGGCAAGATTATTTAAAGCCTATCCTGGAATGAAAAGATAAGTACTACTAAGAGGTTTTGGAGTGTCAGTTCAACTGCATTATAATCTAGCATTCAACAACAACTGAGAAGTGAAACAATACATACTGCTCAGAGCTATGCTCACACCTCCTGGCTACTCAGGGGCTGGAGGCACACAGACACCCTGAACATTTAAGTCAAGGCTAAGGCGATTTCTTCTTATAATTGTTTCAGACTAAACTAGCAAACAACATAAAATACTTATCCTAAAAAGTAAAGTTCCACTTAAATGAAAGCACTTCAGTGTTTAACTAGCCCTAATTACATCTTTAAAACATACGGTTTATTAACAGACATGTAACTTGTGACTACAAGAAGCAAGACAGCCAGTGCCACAAGCAAGGCTTACAGAAGCAGCCACACTCTGATTGCTATTGTTGCTAATGAGAGATGTGTAAACAATCAAGATGCCTCTTGTTATACCTTGCATTGTTCTACTTTATTTCCAGCTTCATCCATTTCTTCCTTAAGGGAATCTATTTTTGAAGGATGCATTTGAAAATTTGTTCCTGAAGTCTTGTGGGCTTGGTTATACCTGCAGAAGAAAGGCTGCAGTCATTTGGTGAAATCTAGCATTAATCAAGAATCCGCATTGAGGGCTCACTTCTAAAACTGCTTTTGAGTGGAAAAAGCCAATCATTTCAGGGGTTTTCAGGTAAGCAAATATCAACACCAGATCAGGTGTCAACAAGAAGCCAGCATGAACAGCATAAGACTAAGTACTTAAAATTACTTCTTACCTTCCCCTAGCAGAATCCCAGTCCAAAACCAGCTTTGCAAGCTGTTTCCTCTGTTTCTGAATGTTGGGAATCTCTACCTAGAGCCAGAATTCAAGGCATACATTTATTTCTGAAGAGTGCAACATGCTACATTTTTTAGATTTCATATTTACTTTCCACCACTAACTCATGACTAGCTATCTTATTAGCAGTGAGACAAGCCCTTTTTTGCTCAGTTGATACATAAAAATCCAGATTTATTTCTTCAGCCAGGCTGACGTGACTTACCTCTGTTAGCGTGTTCAGTGGTTCTAAAATGTCTTTTTCAATCTGTACTTCGTGCTGGGAGAGCTCCAATGCCAATTTATTCTCTGCATCACCACACGTATCTAGCATTTTCCTTTAAGAATTGTAGGAAATGGTTGCAATGTGAGTTACTATTGACTAAAGAAGAAAGATTCAAAATAACAATTGTGGGGCTTTGTTCTTTGCTACCCTTTTGGAAAGCCTGCATTGTACAAAGCAAGCCATTAATGCCATAAAAGCAAGCTGTTCTATGCTGTCATTGGCAAACTCAGTAAAGGCAAGGAGTGCTATTAAACCTTTGCTGTCTGTAATTCCTTAACCATTATAATAGTTCTGGAGGCTTTAGGTCACTAGATGATTATACTGGTCCAAGGACAGAGAAGTTAGTATTTATTTTGAAGCTCATCTTTCCATCTTTTGGAAAGAAATTTTGAAAATTCCACAGAAAAAATGGCTCAATGCAGTATTTAATTTTCTCCTAAGCCACTTTATTACAAAAAAGTCTTAATGCTGTAATTGTAGGTAATCAAAAGGAAGCAGTCACAGGTTCCAAAATCATACTTTGACCTTTGCTTCAAGCTTGTTCTAAAGAAAACACATTGTCTTCATTATTTTTACTCAAGTTTAAATCTCATGCAACGGCTCGCAAAAACACACACAAATGTTTTTGGGTTATGTCCTTTAGAATCGCCATCAGCAACAAACAGTTGCTTCAGGAATTCAGCATATTGATGTTTGTTTCAACCACTTTCCTGAAGATGCAAATAAACACTTTGCCAGGCTAAGGAAACTGGCATTGCTTTAAGCTAGAAGGCATTGATGCAAATCTGCAGAATGTAGTATTTATTAATTTTGAACTTCAAATTGGGGTAATCATTTTAACAGTCCACAAAGGAGATAAGCTAAGTTTCAAAAGCTTTTACAACAGCAGAACATCAGAATCCTCTGGAATGCAATTCAGAGCAAGCATAAAACTAGTTTCCAGAAATGTTCCAGAAGAAATGCTTGCTCACTTTTTATTCCCATGAGTTAGAGAGGGCATCTAGAAATATTAGTCTCATTAGCTTGAGAACAGCCTTTGTGTATGTAAAGTCTCTAATTAGAGTTCTGCAAGCAATAAAATCTCAGACAACTACTCATAAAGAAAGTCAGATACTTACCCCAACAGAGTTTCATCACTTAGCTGGGCAGATCCTTCTTGCATATTTTGAGCAAGAGCTGTTAGAGGAAGCTTTTTCTATGGAACAGAATTAACAGTGTTTAGTTTACTTAACGCTATTGACCCTTCCCAGCTTTTCCAGTATAAACCCCTCAAACTTTTCTTCCATTTTGTTTCTATGATACATATATGCAACTCATTGTTTCACTTTAAGAAAATGCAAAGTCACAGGAAGTTTCAAGCTGAAAGATTCATGTTCTCAGACTGTGAAAAACAGTTTGAGTTGGAATGACTAGTCCAAATTGTACCACAACTACTGTAACATTACTAAATAGCTTTAACCTGAGATTTCAGCAACTAGATCATTCATTTCCCTGCAGATGTGTGTCTTCTGTGCCCATTTCCAGAAGAATTGTTTTTCAATAAAAGGAGAAAATTTGAATGTTAATCATTTCTGGCTTTAATGCATCAAGAAAACCTTCCAGTGGCTTTGCTAAAGAAAGTTAAGGGGCAGAAATCAAGTATGCACCAAAGACTTATGGTTAATTTGAGAAACTTGTGCTCAAAGGCAATTGTAAACATGAGGAGCTTGATCAACAAGGCAAAGCATTGCCTTTTCTAAGCTCTTATGAAAGCTTTAAGTACTCAGCACAATGCAGAAATGGGCACCCTGATGATACTAAGGTATTCCAAGTTCCTGTTATTACATCTGGATGGTGAACTACAGTTAGTATTTTACCAAATAATGTCAAAATACGGAATTATATATATATATATTTTTTTACAGTCATTTCTCTTGGATAACCTCAGGCACAGTGTCTGATCAGAACAGAGAAGGCCAGGCTGTATTCAGACAAGTCTTAAAAGACAACCCAAAGAGCAGCTGTACTTACATGTCTCTTATCAGGGTCTGTACCATACTGGCCCTGAAAACACGCAATTAACCGTTTCTGTGCTATGTGGAAAACAGATCTCACAGTGTCAAGACGTCTCTCGATCTAGTAGGTGGAAGGGGGGCAGAGGAGGAAAAGAAAATAAGAAACAGAAGTTATTTTCTTGGCCTCAGCAGAAAAAACTTCCTCCTGTATCACATTTAGTTCTGGCTTGCTTATTTCTCAAGTTTTATAGCTTACAAAGAAGTTCAGATGCTTAACAGAAGTGCCTGACAGCAAAAATATGGCATGTTCTAATGAACACAGAATCCTGTAAATTCACATCCAGAACAATATGCATCCAGGTCAGATCAACACATTTTCCCTTCCCAACAGATTTATTATGCACTTATGGACAGCAACTGCTGGGATAGGATATGCAAACCTCTATGCAGTCGCACTAGGAAGGATGCAGTTAAGTCCCAACAAAAGCAAGCAGTGCAAACACAGATAGCAGTTCCAGCAGAGAGGAACCTCTGCAGATACAGACTAGGAGAAGCCACCTAAAGGGAATCCCAGACAGACAGGTGAAGTTCAGCACAGAATCCCTGCCCTGGGCACAGGAGCAAGTGCAGCACTGGCTCCTCAGAGGGCAGTAGCAGCTGTGCCAAGCTCAGGCCCAAGCTGCAGGAGCAATGCAGGAAGACTGATGCCTCACTGAGACACAGTACTAACAGCTCTTGACAGACACAAGATGAACCCAAGCTGAGCTGCTAGAAAGATTCATAGCACCTATTTTGTTAAAGTAAGGCACAGATAAACTGCCCACGAAAGTCTCATCTGAAAGCACACAGAGCACACAATCTCAAGAATTCAGCCCACTTCTAAGGAGTCCATATGCCCACATAAGGAGTCCATACATGAAGGTGGTACTCTTTGCAGTCCACTGTTGCAGATAAGAAGTTTAGTTTCTGTTTTGTTAATGTCAAGATTAAAAGCTACCAACACATTCCAAATCAGCCTCTATTTGTGAAAGTATTGTTGCGAGGTCATGCAGTTAAGACTTGTTAAAACACCAAGCACAGGTTTTCATCCCCACATGAAGTGCAGTAACCCCAGTGAGGAGCCATCCCCAGCACACCGCCAGCTCACAGCAGCCACGTGTGCTGCTCACACTCCCCAGAAAGGCTCTGGAAAGCTGACATTCCAACAGTCTCTTACCAGGCAGCCAGAATACCAAACCCAAAGGGCAGAAGACTGATAGGAGGAACTTGACCCCAAAACTTCATGATAATATACTCTCTGCTGATCTGCTTTTGAGCTCAAAAACAGCAGGAAAACCACAAGAGACATTAATCTCCATTAAGCTACCTCTGAGCTGAAAATGTGACCTCAAGGCCAAGTTGTCTGCAACCACAGGGCATCTTCAGTGTACAAAGCATCAAGTGACTGCTTTATTATAGGCTACAAGGGCATTCCAGAAAGAGGGCCCATTGTAGAAGCCCTTGCAGTACTGAATCACACTGCTGCTCTTCAGATGGGAACATATTTAACAGATACTTGGAAATGGAGTACTACACTCCACAAAAGAGTAGAAAAAACCAAAAAAAGCTATGACAACCCTATGTCAAAGCTAGTGATAAATATAATAAGAAACACTGGAACGTTTACAAGATGAACAGCACCATGCTTTTAAGCTCTTCAGTTAGATAAGAGCCTCCCTCCCCTCCATGAGCCCCCAAGAGCAAACAAACAAGTGAATAAATTCTTCCACTTGGGTGTAGCCAGTCTGCTCTGTGCCTGGGAAAGCCTTGCTTGCAAAATTTTTTTGGCAACAAGCAGCAGAACTTTTGGCTTTCACTTCTTGTTGCTATTCTGCAGCTAACCAAGAAAACAGATGGGCCCTTAAAGGCTATCAAGGTGTTTTAATAACACCCCTTCTAACAGTTAATTGTGCACACCCCTTTAGAAATTAAAAACAGAGCTGTCAAACTGCTGAGATATCTACGGGCAAATAAAGCAGTCCCATGGAAAGCAGAGTACAGCATTTCAGGTCGGATCACTTCACCATTACTCAAAATGACTTCATACGCTGTAGCTGAATTCAAGTTCTAAAGCTGATATATTCTCTCATCTTCTACTTTAATCGGAACAGCTGGAGGGAGATGAAATAAAAGTAATACCTCATTTGTTTGGCCTCTGTGTCTCCTACACAGGTCTTGAACTTCAGCATACTAAGATGCTTAGTAACTGACTTGAAATAACCATAGCAGTGCAGGCTGAAGGAGCAGCTGCTGTACCTGACAACAGCCAACTCAGCTGCCTTCTTTTTCTTTTTTTTTTTAAAAAGCCTTTCACAAAATGACCAAAGGAAGAGAACAATGTAGAAGAACAAGTCTGTAGCCACTTTGTTTTGTGTAATCAGCCAACCTTGTAATCTAACAGCAGCAACCAGAATTCCACCATGAAACGTTTGATGAGATGGCATATATCATAAGAGTGACAAGTCTGCAAACAAATGTCAGTGTGATAAGTCTGAGAACAAATACTGCAAGCTAAACTAGAAGCACTTATGCACTCAGAACAATTCCAAAAATGACATCTGCTGGCATGCCCTTAGCATGTTTTTTGCCATTTCTTTTAAGGGCCAAGACGGTCCCTTCCAAAGTAGCATGAGTGAAGACAACCCAGCTGTGCCCAATACTGCTCCTTCCCATGCTCCACCAATTTTTTTTTTTTAATAGGTACTCCAGAAAATTCAGAAGGCTCAAACTTCACAAACAGAACATTAAGCACATGTGTTAACTGCATTACAGTACCTGCAGCAGGTCTTCACTAAGCACCTCCGTTTTCTCAGCCCTGGGTAAGGAAAAAAGAACACTGTCAGACAAATTAGCAGAAATGACTACAATGCTTTGTTATCCATTCACCTGAAGGTAAAGGAATACAGTGAGAAACGTGGGACAACCAAATCCATCTTTTTATATTTTACTTCAGCAGTAGTAAATCAATTGGTAACCAACATAAATGGAAGCGTGACCAGCTTGCCTTCATCTCCCATCAACACGACCTTTACCAAAAACCCTCCCATGACCTCATTTTGCTTGATTCCTCAAATCTTTTCTATACTTTTAGTACTATCACTGAAAAAATAAGAAGTATCAGAAGTTAATAGCTTTCCCAGTAAAGGTCTACTCTCAATAGAAAAGTATGGGAATGCTTCCAGTCAGAATATTAAAGGTTGTTATATAATTGTGCATATATACACACACACTCAAAACCTCTGGCATACAGTTCTACACCTTTTTCCATTCCCAGTTTACACACAAACTTTGAACTGTTTGATGTTGAACCAGATTTGCTTGGTGTTGATTTATTTTTCCATAACACTGCTTTAACAGACCTTTGCTTTAACTATAGAATCAAGAGAAACCCAGCACATCCCATCTCTCACTGTAGGGGACTGTGAGGTATCCCAGTACTTAATTTTTTTGTTCACAAAGCAGTACATCTTCCTGCTCTCTGCCAGTTTGTCTATGACACTATGCCCCTTCTGATCTTAGGAACCGTTCAGTACTTCACAGCAAGGCTGACCGTCTGCAGAAAGTCCATTCTATTGATGGGGATTCATCAGCTGAACACGTTGTATCTCTCTAAAGGCAACATTTGTTCACTTGAAGTTTTTCAAAGGTATTTGACTTCCATTTCATGGCACATTATCTACTTGAACTGTTGGTGAACCATAAAGTGCTCAATAATTAAACAGTAGAATACAGCAATGCTCAAAACCTCAGCAAGACAAAAACCATAAATACTTTGATAGAAATGTAAACTGCAAGAACTGTAATGTTTATTTAAGAAAATACACACAAGATTGATAAACTTCCACACAACTAGAACCAGTGAGCCTGAACAGAATTATATCCTGTAAGAGGTCAGTCATTTAATTGTTGAGGTTAATGATCAGGTTAGCACTCTTGCCAAATCCCACCGGAAGCCCCAAAGAACTGGAAATGCTCCAGCAACAGCAGCACATTCTTAAACAGATTTTGCAGAGGGTGCTCACTGTAAGAACAGCCAGAGCTCAAGTGACAACTGGTATCCACATCAGCTAGCTGAACTGACAGAAGCACACAGCACTACATAGCATTTGTGCAAACAAAGTGTGCAATGACTTTACACAAAACCAAGAATTCTGGAACAGCTGGAGAGGTGTTCCAGCCTCTGATAATCTTTGTGCTCCTTCTCTGGACTTGTTTCAACAGCTTCTCATCATCCTTATGCTGGGGGCCCCAGGCCTGGATGCAGAACTCCTGGTGGGGCCTTATGAGGGCAGAGCAAAGGGTGACAGTCCCCTCCCTGCTCCACAGCCATCCTTCTGCTGATGCAGCCCAGGATGCAGTTGGTTTTCCCAGCTGCCAGCACACACTGCTGACTCACTGTCCAGCTTCTCGTCCACCAGGATTCTCCAGTTCTTCTCAGCAGGGTTGCTTTCCATAAGTTCTTCTCCGAGTCTGCATATATATCTAGGACTGCCCTGACCCAAGCACAACACCTTTGACACAACTTTGTTGAACCTTATTAGGCTCACATGGGCCCACTTTTAAAGCCTGTCAAGGTCCCTCTGGATGGCATCCCTTACAATAAACTATAGCAAGAGTGATGGAAGAGCAGCCTTCTCCCCCTTCTTCACATGTATGCAGGTCTGTTTCCTCCTTCTGCCTAGAAATCTGTTTAAGAAAAAAGGCAGCTGGTTTCCACATCTACATTTTGTAATTAATGTTTACACTGACTCCTCTCTACACAGCTCTAGCCTTTAATTTGGCTTAGTGGACAGGAACAAATTAGAGGAAGGTATTTCAATAGTTTATTTACCCTCTATGCTGACCCACTTTTATGTATTTACATGGTATGAAACAGACACCTCCAGAGGAATTCTGGCACTCCGGAAGAGAACACACATTAACCTAACAAGCAGCTTTATGATACGAAACAGCCACCTCAGATGGCATAATGCAAAACAATTTCTACAAAGCATTTAGAGTACCTACAACTGGATGTGTGTGCATCATTTAAACCATGAGCTGCAGTAGATCTATGCCTTAGCAGGGAGTACCACTTAATTTTACATTAAAAAGCTTTCAGTTGGACCAAGTTCACCGAGTTTTTCCCCAGCCGTGCTGCAATAATCAAATTGCTATAACCACAGCATTTTGCAAATTCCCTTTTAGCTACTGGGAGTCACAAAACGCCTTTTATATAAGTTACCTTCAAAGGAAAAAAGGCTCCTAATATTTACCCATCTTTGTGTTCCTCAGATCCCTTCCTTACACTACTGCAAAGTTACCAGGTGCCAGCCCTCTTTGCACATGTGGTTGCTTATCAAGATATCTGGAAAATCCAGAGCCTGGTAGGCAGGGGCTGCTGCTCACAGTCCCCAGGCCAGCATCTGTTTAGGAAAGCCACTGATTATGTCAGGTTTGGAACCACAGAGGGAAGACCTCACCCTTCCTGCAGGTCCACATTCCACCTTTAATAATAAAGCCAAGGAAGAGCCATCAAATAACACTGTTTCTCAGCGACCACTGCCATCAGGCAGAAAATGCAACCTTGTGACTGCATCTGCCTCAGCAACAACCCCCAAAGTTTTTAGTTAAAACATCAACTCCAAAAGCAAAACTGAACAATTGCATGGTCACAGCTATAACCACCCTCATAGCCCAAGAAGAAGGTATGTTCTGAGCTCTTCTAGAACTTTACTGAGGACAGCAAGCAGTGCTCTTAACCTGAAATATGTTACACTGCAGATGCTGGTGCTATTTTCTCTATGGGAGTGGCACGGCAAGACCACACTGCCATAACTCACTCCAAGGGAAAAACAACCACCAGGAGATTTGAGAGAGGAAGGGCTGTAACTTTAATCCCAGGTATGTTAATAAAAATACCTCAGCTTGCTATGACATTTTACAGGTTTATTGCATGTGTTCTCAGCCCTCCTCTCCTGTAAGTGTTTTATAGCACCGTGCATTTCAGTCACTCCCAGCTCTCTGACAGGCCCTGTGGCACAGTGCAGTGCTGCTGGAGGAGCCAGGTGCCGGGCACTGCTCACCCAGCCCCAATAGCAGTCTCCCCCATCACTGCATGGGAGGACCTCTGGCTTGTGTATCTGGAAACAGTAGATGAGAATTCCTGAGATAAAAATGCTTATCTTCCATGGTGGAAAAAAAAAAATATCTACATTTGCAGGTATAAAATTGGCAGAGTTGAAGAGTTAAAAAACTGAAGCTGAATCTGAACAATATTTGACATCTCACTGGCTGCACAGCAGAATCCAGTCACTACCACATCACCAGCACTGACCAGGGAACATCTCCTGAGCAGTCAAAGCTACAAAACCAGTGGAAATTTACACTCTTTACAGGCAAACAAGGAAGAAACAAGAGCAATCCTGCCATGCGGGGCCATAAACCCTGGGCATCCACAACAGAATGAGTGACTCAGTGCAAGTGTCAGAGTGGAAACAGAAACCCTGACTCACACAGCACAGAGCTGGTGGAGGCGATGCCAGGGAGGGCAAGGCTGCATGAGGCACTCTGCAAAGCCTTCACTGGAAATTAGGAGATACCTACCTGGAACATGAGATGGAATTCAAGCTCTCCTCCTTGCTGCTTGATTTTCCTTACAGTTTTTGTTTGTTACCCAGAGTAACCAGATTAGCACTCGCTGGCAAGTTAACGCTTTGCAGCACATCCTGCCTGCTTCCCACAGCACAATAGCAGGACTTGTTGCCAGGAAAAATGAAGGAATCAGCAGCTCTGCTCCAAAACAAGGAGTCCAGAATTAGGTGACAATTTCCCTTCTAAAAGATTTGCTTTTTTAATACTAAGTCAGGCCTCATAGAAATGGAACTCAATGTTTTGGGGCTAACAGCTCAGTTCAACATAGTACTGAATTCCAGGGACAGACTGACTTTTTAATCAGTATTAACTATAAATATAACCCAAATTTATGGAGTCTCATTATTAAATATGTCAAGTCACTTCAAAATGGAAGGAAAACTTCCATCAGGGGAAAAGAACTGAACATGACCGGGGCACTGGGTGGCTCCCTTCCAATAAAGGACACAGGAAAACAACCCCGACACTGAGAATCCACTCCCAAGTGCCATTTATCAACACTTAAAGTGCCTGCTTCAATCAGCATCCGAATGTGAAAGAGTGGCAGCAGTTTGCCCAAGTTCAGCTTAGGTTTGACTTCTCAAGTGGGCAGGGGGACACAGGGAGCCCCCAGTCCCAGCTCTGCCCCTGATGTGCAGCAGCCACTCGCACAGAGCCTTGCTATCGGAACAGGATTTCAAGCGATGCAGGTTGTAATGCAGGTTGTAACACCAGCCTCCCATTTCCTGTGTTCTACCAACAGTCTGCATTTCCATGCGCTTCTCATAAGCTGAGCTCTTTAACACCTGTATGTTAAAGGAAATTTCTGTGCCTGAAAAGCAAAACCTCTACAACTGTGGACTTCGTAAAT
The DNA here is from genome assembly GCF_016699485.2 of Gallus gallus. Lineage (NCBI taxonomy): Eukaryota > Metazoa > Chordata > Aves > Galliformes > Phasianidae > Gallus > Gallus gallus. Next base: position 6,610,880 of record NC_052545.1, read on the forward strand.
GTGTGTATCAAATGTCACTTTTCAAAACCACTTTATAATAGAGGATTTATTTTGCTTTCTTTGGCAGTGTTCTGCTTTCTTGATGTACTATAGGACTTTACTTTTACCTGCGCAGCATTCTGAGGACAAGCCAGAGCCAAAACACTTGGCCATGTCCTCTCCTCACTGCAGAAACCAAGCTTGTATTACACAAGCTCCAGGTTAATCCCATTGGACTCCCCTCCACAGCAAAGCCAGCAGGCACACTGGGAGCAGGGTGACAATTTGGAATCCTCACTGCAGCTGAGTTCTTTCCAGAAGACACCAGCATGGCACAAAGTAAATATCAGTATACTGTAGAGTTATTTTTCAACCCATTTTAACATCCCTTCAGAACTGCAGTCAGTTGCTTACAACCTTCTTCCAGCACTTACTATTTAGTGACCACCTCTAACCACCAGCCACTAGCCAGACTTCAAGTTTGTCTACTGCCCCCATTTTTCACCCCCAAAGTAACTGTATAAACTTATGCAGAAATACTGAAACTGATTTTACTGTGAATCTGGAGACCATGGATGCTTTAGTAGGAGAAATCACTCTATGGTTCCTGTTTTGGAGGAGATAATCCATAAAGTGACTTCATAGGGAAGGTCCTTGGGCAGATTCAATTTCCATACTTCAGTGATACTTGGGTCACCAATTTTAACCCATGTGGTTACTGCAAGCTTAGTGCTTCTAACTCCTTAGGAGTGCTTCAACAAACACAGCATCACCTTCTAGGCACCAAAACACTTCATTAATTACAATCTATATCTTTAGAAGCCGTGTCCGCAAAACTACAACTTCACCCTCACTGAACAGATGACTGTTTCTGCTCCTCTGCCTTCTTTAATTTCCCCCACTGAGTTTCTCCATCAGACTTTGATGACTCAACCTAGAGGCCACAACCCTGACCTCTTCTATAATCTCAGACAGCCAACTGTGAAGAACGAAGCCTTTCTGCTCAAATTAAAGGCAGATCACGCTTTAGGAAGATAATCATCTTGGAAACAAAGCAGACTGCCTCCACGGCAGCAGGGAAGCCCATGACAGCCTGTTCGCATTACTGGGTCTGAGATTCCTTGCTCAGTGAAATGGATCCAAGGCTCCTCTCCAGGCAAGAATGTAAATTTAGCTATTGAGAACAGCCACAGCTCAAGCCAGATCCTATTTCAGGGCCATTCTAGGAGGCACAGTACCAGAAGAGGCTTGCACTACTCTCCAACCCCCTCCCCGTAAAAAAAACATTGTTAATATTAGAAGTTGGGAACTAAACTGCATATACTGCCATTCAAGAAAAAAATAAACAGTTAATTTATATGACAAATCTAGGCAAATTACTACAAGCTAAAGCTCTTGCAAATTTGAGGCAAACAGTCAGGTTTTCTAGATGACAAAATCCCAATTGTGGTCTAAATACAGATCAAGATTTAAAGCAACTCTGTCCTGATGCAGAAAGTCACAATTCAGTGAGCAGTCTTAGACAGCCTGATAGCTTTTAAACATCTAGTTGCAAATAAAACTTTACAATTAAGTGCTTCCAGTTGTCCCTGTAAACTGAGTACTTACTGCAACTCTACTATTTTATACCGCTACAAAGCTTTACCTCAACCTCTTCCTGTATTCCTACTTCCAAAAAAGCAAACAAAAAGAACCCCAATGCACATTAGGCCATAACGGCAATGTGGTTTCTCTTTCAAAAGTGCATTCGATTTGCATTTTGTTCTGAAGACACTTTCATATAAATACTTTCTCAAAGTGCTGTGGTGAGGGATTAAAATTCTAAGAACTTAAATCCAGCCAGGATGAAATCAAGCAGCGGTCATGTGTTTGTTCCCAAGTAAAATCTCCTGTGTCGAGCTGTCAAAAGTAAGCAGCAAAAAGAAATCCAAATAAATCTGAAACCAACACAAAGTTAGGATACAGAAGAATAGTTTTCTGACCTGGTCAAACCCAAGAGTATTTTCTATGCCTCTCTTTTTTCCCTTTAAGTACTGCAATACAGATTTGTCATGCTGAGTGCACTCATACTTAACAGTACTGCAGAACTTCCCAAACATGTCAAGTTATTAATATGAGTTGTTAAAATTGCATAAAACACCCTATTAAAAATCTTCATTAAAATGCCATATATTTAACTGCACAATATTTACATTTAGAAGGGTTTTTTTCCAGCCATGTAAGACCAAGCAAGCAACCTGTTCTCCCACACAATAATTTTACCTAAAATTAGATGGATAACAATTTTGATACAGAAAATAGTTGGGCAATAAGCAAACTAACTAATCACAGAATCATTAGGGTTGGGAAAGGTTTCTGAGATCATCAAGTCCAATTTGATGACAATATAGTCATTGTACACTGACATGGACATAGCTGCTGCAAGGACAAGTATTCCCATCACACAGTAGTGCCCACAGCACCCTGAGGAACTCAGCCCAGTTAAAACAACCCCACCTGGGAGGCATCACAGCAGCAGCCTGCAGCCTCATCTCTTGCAGACAGCTCTGTAGTAGTCACTCATTCTGCCCTTGCAGCAGTTTGGGCTTGTGCCAGCTGCAATCACCAGGAAATTACACTGAGATAAGGGCAATGGTTGGACCACTGCCTCAGGTGCTTCCCTTCAGTGTTCCTCCTTCCTGAGTACTTCCTAAAGCAGCCCCATCCCATGTCCTGGTCCTCTATCCACCCACCCACCCACTTATCCATCCCAAGCCAGCAGCCCCACACTGATGGGTCAGGGCCACATCCCACACAGCGCATCCTCTGTGGCTGCTCCCTGCAGGCAAAGGGCAGGGGAGTGGCACCCACTCAGGCTGTGCAGGCAGAGGTGAAGTTTGTCCCCTTAGCAAGGAGCTGCTTAAAATCAGCTTAACTGCTGTGGAAGCGCAGCCTAGGGTCAGCTCTGCCCCAGGAGTGAGGTGCAGTCAGCAGGCACCACCAGGAACTGTGGCCCTCAGGCTGCTGTTCTCCCCATCCAGCACTACCACAGGGAACAGATCCAGCTGCAAAGTGACCTGCTTGGGAGAAAAAATGTTTCTCAGCCAGACCAACTTCACCACTGTGGTCACAGCTGCAAGCACAGGACTGGGAACAAACAGACAGGAGCATGAGGGCACTGCTGCCAAGCCATGGCTGCACCTCAGCAAACACGGAGCAAAACTGGTGGGTAACGATTCTAGGTAACAGAACAGCTCAGTGATTTCCTACATGTGGATTTGGCAGCTTTTCATTTCAGACAAGGACTGTCTCCCTTGCCAGATGACCTGCTGACTGGAGAGCCCCTTTAAAAGTAAAGAGAAAAAGGAACTCAGATGTATCTTGGACTTTCAGCTGGCACTCCCTTGCATTCAGACTGCTACAGAGTAAGTGAACTGCCTGCATGGTCAAAGCATTTCAAAATTTTGTTATTTTATTTAACCAGAAATTCTGCATTGTCGATCATTAGGAGAGATAAGAAGCAGCATTACCTTCTACAAATACAAAATGCTTTCAGCACAGACAGCTTCATCCTTGTGCTGCATATCTATCCTACCGTATTGAAATGCAATGAACCGCTAAAAAATCCTGCCTTTTCTCTTGCATATTTGCTTGGTTTTGGGGACTTTGGCAGGACATTCCAGCTACACATTACATTGTGTAAGTGTCAAAAAAACTGAATCCAAAATGAGCACTTCAAAGGTAACGCTGTTCCTAATTTAACACCCTGTCCAGACAGGTCTATTTTAAGCACAGGGATTCGCAGAGCTGGCAAGTGAAAGCCTCTGAAAAGGAACCAAACTGAATCAACAAAAGGCAAAACAAGGAAATAAAGAAAATGCAGAAGAGTGAAGCAGGAATAGAAAGTAACAATGCAAAAAGGAAATGGAAGCTTTGAAACAACAGTAAAAAAAAGCCCACGGGAATTCTGCAACCTGAGACAGTATGACAGACCAGCAGGACAGTCACAAAGGAGGGACTGCTCCATGCTCACCACCTCACAGTGAAACCTTTGCACTGATTTTCTGATTAACAATTAACAGCTGAACCCTTTATTGTGTTTCACCAAGCAGCAAACCAGCCACTAACTGAGCCGAAGCTCTGAAGATTAGCCTGCAATTGAGACTGCTCATCCAATTACAGGGTTTTACAACACAGGATATACAAGTGTTTGCATGTTGCCTGGATGCAGTGTATACAAGGCCATACCAATGCGGATAACACACAGATGTGAGCCATTACACTCCGCCATGTGCTGCACACCACAGCTTTTGCTGTTCTATCATGAAACTGAAAGGTAACCATCGCTAGGTTTCTGAGAAGGAAACATGAGCCTCTAAGAGCCCAGTAAAGATTTATTAACACTTAACACACATACACTCAGACCTCCTGTTACAAAACCAGGATTACTTTATCCTTGTGCTCTTTTCCTACAAAAAAAAAACATCAAGAGTTCAGAACACTTAATCTGCATCCGAAATCAGCTTACAGAAGACAAACCAGCTCAATGTTCAACCGAAACGACTTTGCAACAGCTTAGCTTGTGCGTTTCTTTTCTCTGCAGAAATGAAGGGATGACAGAACACTAGTATGTTCATATGGAAAATAACTTCTAATCAGTTGGATTAGTGTTTCCTATGGACTGCTTGATAACTGGTTCATTCCACAAAGCTGGCATCTGAGTAAGCAGCTGTGCTTTCCCAACCTACGTAACAGCTACAACATTCAAAGGCGCATGTACAGCAACTTATCTTCTAAAAAGAGGGCCAACTTCTTAATTCTCCTGTCACTAGCTAAACTGATATGCTTTTTCTGTATCCTTAACCCCTTCACCAAGAATGTATGAGCCACAAGTGGCATGCTCCAACAGCACCAACAGTTTTAATCTTTTCTTTAAAGCTCAGTTGTAGAAGTTATCAGCTTTCCTTGCAATAGTTTTCACTCCAGAAGCATCACTGGAATCTTGAGAAATACCCAACATGGCCAAAGAGCATCTTTACACAAATAGTTTTATCAAGTGATTTCTGGTGCAGGACAACCTATAAGACAGAAGGAAAAATCTCCTCCTGCATTGATCCTTCTCACTTAGAGCTGACTCAGATATTCTGCACACTCTGCCCAGCAGACCCCTCGGCTCCTTGATTCACTCTGATGCAGTCACTCCAGGATGTTCCTGTCATTTTGCAGTGCAATTAACCACACAAGAAAACAATCTGTGTCAAGGAAGAAAGGCTCCTCCTCACTTAAGAGAAGAACTTGTGACCTCACCCAGCTGGCTTGTAGTTACGAACATCAGCTTCCTGTTCAGACAGCAGGACTGTCCAAGCACAAGATGCACTACTATTCTAACATGCTTTTATCAGCAATGGAATAATGATTACAAGACCAAATATCTACATTTATTTGGTTCCTACGGAATACATTTTAAAACACTTTAGTTAAGTCAACAAAGCAACACTGCAAATTAAAAGGATACTTGGAAGCTTCTTATTTTTTCTTGTCTAGACACCCAGAGCTGCTGTAAGCACAACAATGTTGCTGAGGATCAAATTCAGCCTTGCTTTCAAGACTGGTATGTGCACCAATCAGGCAGCCTTGAAAAGTGAGGTAATCAAGCACATTAATCTGGTAAAATCACTCAGTATGTCATCGCTGACTGCTGTGAAGTTATTTGGTTCTGAGTTGCAGGACACCAGCCACAACTTACCCAATTTAGCTTGTACTGATCAACTCCCATGGGTTTAGACCAGAGCCGCACTGTGGCAAACAGGCACAGCTAATTCATGTGGAATGGAAGGCAGCAGAGCAGGCTGGAGGTTCTCCTGAAGATACTACTTTTACGAAGCCATGAAATCTTTTTCTGGAAAGCACGCACAGTGCTAGGAAACATTTAACACACCAAGGTACTTTTTACTTGACCATACCCTACAGAGATCTTATGTGTTTGGCTTTACATGATTAGCTAATACAATGATCTCTAATCTGAAGAACAGTTCTGTTACAGATCTATTAGTATTAAGAAACCTAAAAATACTATGCAAGTATCTAAGAAATGTATTTGCTTTTATGAATCCCAAGTGTATCACATTACCACATCACATGGAAGCAGCTTGTTAGAGCTCTTCTAGCTATTTTAGCAGCTTAAATCATTACTATTTTAGGATTTCAGCTCCAGGCATAACCTGATCTAAAAATTATTTGCTCTAAGAGCCACCACCAGACAAAGAACTAAGGAATCACAGTGTCATCCACAAAGGGGCTAAATGTGAGATGCTGTTTGCATGAAGATGTGCCACAGGCACCAGCCCAGAGAGCAGCCTTGGCTCCAGATGCACCACTGAGCCTAAGTGGATTGCATGAACTTTTACCTTCATTATTCTATGTCAGATTCCAAAACCTCCTCCTCAGGCACACCTGACATAAGCACAAGCCCTTCCCCTCGTTCCCTCCAGCACTTCACAGGCACAGGGATGCCCCAGGCTGTTCATACGCCATAACAGAAATGCAGCACACCAGACTTGGCAAAATCATCACTGTCCTTCAAAGCCCATGAAGCAATGAGAGAAATAGCTGCACTGGAAAGCTTACACTTGATTCATCACTTTAAGGCAACATAAAACCATGCTTTCCTCAGGCAACTGCTCTGCTTGGCCTCACCTGCATCCCTGCCCTGGGGGGCACTCAGGCAGCACATCACAGTCGGAGGTGATCCGGCTCCAGCTGAGCCCATGGGACCCGTCTGCCTTTTGTCATTAATATTTTATCAGTCCTCTGATCTGTTTCAGCAAGCAGCAGCATGATGATCACAGCTAAATGAGATGAGAGCATGCAGCTGGAGGCATACAAGATCACTGCTAAGAATTATCAAATCCCTGAGTTTGGAGTCCTGTCCTTTCTTCTGCTGCAACAAAAAAATCTCAAGTATTTACCCACCGCCCACCCACCAGCCAACAGACAAGCCTGCCCTGCATTATGCAATGCTTTTTTTTCTTCTAACAGGCTCAAGACAGCTCTACTAGAAGGCACAAAACTTGAAGATATCTTCAAGTCAACAAAATTAAACCAGAAGGACATGGTGGTAAAGAACGAAAGGCATTTTCTGCCTCCACTAAGGGGAAACAAAGTAACTGAAGGTGCACCTGCCCTGGAAACACTCATTTGTAGCTATATCAATGGAAGTTGCAAATACACTGATAAGTAGCACAAAATAGAGTCAAATTGGAAACTTGGTAGCTGTAGGTTTTCCTACAATTAGAAGTTTACACAATTAGGACAAAAAGCAGATTAAGGGGCTTCACAACATTCTACATTGTGTCAGTGTTCCCTAAGGAGTGCAGGAAATAGATAAAAACGCAGATACCAAGAAACTGCTGTTGATACAGCTTAGGATGAGGAGCAGGCTAAATAAAGGGCTGCCTTAGAGCTGGCTGCTCGCTTCCTCCTCAGACTGAGAAATTCTACAACACAGTATTTCCAAGTTTTGCACTTTGGGGCTGAAGTAGCAAAGGATGCAGAGCTACCCTGCACTGCTGCAGCCCATGCAACGCAGAGCTGCCTCCTGGACTCCTCAGACATGCAGATTTTTAGATAATGCATTCCTTCAGCTCTTGGTAGACAAGTGCTTTGGCATTTAGGTGCCAATCAGTCCTTGACAGTTACACAAACTATGAAAATCTGCCCATGTCTGTTTTCCCGAACCTTTCCTAATCCAATCTATTCCAACTCTTTAAACCTATCGTTACATTAAGTCGTCTTCTAGAAAAGTCTAAGTCAATTTTCGGATTCCAAAGACCTCAAACTGCAGGCAGAGATAAACAGGAAATGTTTAGCATGACTACTATAAACACTGACCCCAGGATTTTCTTTTTCTTTTTGCAAGTACTCGGACAGTCACTAACCTACAGCAACCAGCACAAAGTCAGTTCTCCCCCAAACACGGACACACTTCAACGAAATTCACCAGTTTCACAAATATGTTTACCAATTGAAAGCATTTGATAAGCTTCATTTATCATACTAACTGAAAGAGCAAGAAGAATATCAAAGTAGCATTTCTTCAACACATGTAAGTTAATTTTATTTCTTTTTTTTAATAGCACCACAGGGTTAATGTTATATTCATCCAAGTGTTTTAGACTTACTGGAGATAACAGAACTTATTTAACCATCCTGACTGCTCAAAAAACAGCTGGTCTGCAAAGAACTACCAACAGATGAGCAGGATGTAAGAGCTTCCTTCAGTAATAATTCACAGAACTCTGACAAGAAGTTAAGACCAGACACAATGGACAACACTAACGTGGTGAAAGAACTAACTCGGTCCATCTAGCTTTTCCACAGAGCATCACCAGAGCACACATTCAATCTGAGCTGCTCCTTACTACATACAATCACCCAGTATGTCACTTTAACATAACTTGCTTTAGTGCTGTGCTACAATAACACCAATCCCAGCCCACCGCTTACAGACTGCCGAGTGGCTTGAACAGCTCCTAAATATAGTCCAGACTGCACCTCTTACACAGTGTGAGCTATTAAAAGGTATGTGCAAATGCTCCTGGCGAGCCACAGTAATGTCATGTGAACAGGGCCTGAAAAAACCTCCTTGTGTACAAGACATTGTATTCAGTGGACAGCTAGTGAAAAAGCTGCAGTCAGCTCATCTCTTGGTTTGTGGCCTCCTCCAGTCTGTAATTAGGCAGAACTGCAAGTCCTGGTTTAAGCAGCACAACAGCCTGACAGGCAGGCAGCATCCCTGCTAGTAAAGGTGAGCGTACCCACCCACCAGTCCAGAGAAGTCAGAGATCAAGATCTAAACTTTCCAGATCAGCTGTCCAGAATAATTTTTAATTTGTACAATATGCTGTCAGTTGTACCTAAAAGATGAAAAAAATAATGAGAACACTAATAGCTGTGTCCCCAAAGGCAGAGAAGCCGAACTTGAGCAGAATTATTAGATGGCTTATCAAGTGTCATTAATTACCAGCCTGTTTTTCTGTAACTAAACAGCGGGACACAAACACCTCTGAGGACTCGTTTCTCATAAATTACTTGGCTAAGTAGCCCAAATGCTTTTTAGTGCATCATTAAAAGCCTTTAATAACAACATTTCTGAGCACTTATTTTTGTTAGAGAACTAAAATACTTCCTGAGCTTCAAACCAAGATCTGTCTCCTTTTGTTATTTTACTTTATGCATTAACTAGGGCTTTCTCATTAGAAATGCTTGCTTGAACAGCTGCATCATTTACAGATAATCTGTCAAATAACAGAAATAAAGTGCTCAATGGCAGACTGAATACTTCTCTTGTTTAAGGCATGTAACAACATCCTCAAGATAATTGCTGTTGTATTTAACACTGCATCTCCTAATTATCTTGGAATCCCGCTCCACACAGATAATCCCCTCTTCAATTAGTTTCTTACATACATTTCATAACACTATTGGATTCTACCCATGCAGACTCATAGGCTTCCCATAAATGTCATTCCTCTGCTGTAGTGAAATGCTGGACCATTTCTTCTTACTCCTTATTCCTCACGCTAAGGCATTACCTCTCTGATACCAAGTCAGCTATTTGTGGTATAACTGTGTGCCTTCACAAGCTGGTCATAAGAAAGGCTGCACCACTCATACATAAGACAAGCTCAATAGAACAAGCCATCGCTATTCTGGAGTTAAACATCCCTCCATTAAGGAGAATGAAACCACGTGATAAAGACATCACTGATGTACAGCTGGTTTGCTGAATTTGTAACATGACTGTTCTCCTTATCCCCAGTTTTGGGGACAAAAGCTCAGAATGAGTGAGAAGAGGAGCAGAATACACCCCTTTCTAATACAACACCACAAAACCCCAAGTCAAAGATTGTCCTGCAAAAGCAGGGGATGGCACAGAAGGGCAGAATCACAAACAAGGCAAGTAGTAACAGGTGTTCTGCACAAGGCCCTGCAGTGCCACAGGTGAGCAAGCAAGAGGACATGACCAGCTGGCCCTGCCAGTGAGTTGCAGCAGTACCAAGCTCTCTTACAAAAACCCAGCACACCTGAAGGCAGTTTGGTTTGATTCAACCATACGTAAGCAAAAACCACAGACAAAAAGCAATGCAATTTTGTTTTCTGTGTTACAAAATGGAAGTGGTTCACCTTCTGCTTCTGGTACCCAGTGCCACAAATACTTCTACCTCTGCTAATCTTACAAGTTATCATCATTCAGCAGCATTTTGCAGGCTCACCTCCCACAAGTCCTCCAGTGCTTATCAAACATACGTAGTGCAGCACTGCCATAAATTGGAAAGCAGATCACTGCAAGTGAAACCTATTACAAGCCTGTCACTGTGAAGAGATTTTACTTTGGGAAATGAAATAAGACCCTGGTGACTTGAATTCTTGACTAGTAAAAGCAATGCAAGGAGGCTTGCATGTTAAATATTCACCACTGGACTTTAACAGCTCAATACCACTTGAAACAAAATGGTTTTCAATGTAACTATTATTAAAGCTGTAAGTTAACATTTTTCTTTGCATACTGCTTGCTGTAATTATGCTCAATTTCTTGTTTCAGTGTCACAGGGCTGAGACATTTCCTTCTTCCTCCATTGGGAAGAACCACAGCAGTGCCCGTGAACAACACTTCCACAAATCAAAGCCTTCACTCAACTGTGTACTTTGACAGGCCTTGAAAGGAGCTCCTGCATCCAAGTGAACACCTAATGCAAATGATTCATTTCTACAGCATTTTATCTTGAAAGTTAAATGTGAGCACTGTAATAAGCCAAAAATGTAAAGAAAAATAGGTTTAGATGAAAAGTAGTATTGGGCTGTGCACATGGAGGAAGAGACAGCAATCTGGGATGCACGCCAGCCTTCACTAAGTTCCCAGTTTTATAGCTCCCATATAAACAGGTGATCATACTGGCAAAACCCAACACCAACCTCCCCAGTTCTGTTTCTTTCCCTCACATCCCCAAACCACGCCCATAAACAAAGCCTCCTGGGTTTCACTGGAATTAACACAGATTTGCAGAGATGAAAGTTATTTCAGCTACATAAGCATTTTTCTTTAACTTGGAAAGACAAACATTCTGGTCAGCAACAAGTGAGTAAGAAGTCCCTTGAATTAATAAGATCATGGCAAACAACCCCTAAAATGAGCAATCTGATCAATTCAAAGCATTTGCAAACATAAGACTATAACTTACATGCAAAAGAGGCAAAAAGCACTGGTCAAAACTTTATGATCATCCTCACTTTTCAGAGTCTTCTCATTTCTATTTAATTAAAAGTCTGTATGTTTTTTGGTAAACAATCCATCCCATTAGCTGAACACTCTTAAGGCATTTGATTAAAAACCACTTTATAAGCAAAGACAGACTCAGTAAGAATATACTTGAATTTAACGCCAACAGGAAAAAGAGAAACAGAGTTTAAATTGAATTCAAACTAACTCCTAATGTTAAGCTTATAACAACAAATGAGCCAGGGTCAGTAAAAATAGCTTTTAATGAAAAGCAATTACAGGTGCCCCTTTGTGTTACAATGAAAGCAGGACACCTCACTGCTGGGACAGAAAACAACGCACAGCAGCACCTGGCATGGACCCGAGCAGCAATCCCACAGCCACACCCTGAGAACCAGCAGGGAAACAACAGACAGCCACAGTCGCACCACAGGGTGTCAGCTGCCTTCAGCACAGGGTCCTGACAGAGGGGAAGGCTTCTGCTCCCAGCTCGGACAAGGCAATGCACTGCTCTCACAGTTAGTTCTTATTTTCCCCCTATGCTACAAAGTGGACTGAGACATTCATCCTGCTTAGCGCAACACAGGTTACAGAAATTCCATTCAGAGCTGTAGCCAAACGTGTACAAACAGGAACTCAAAGTCACTCCAATAGCTTGAAGAAAAAAAAAAAAAAGTAATTCGTGGAGAAACTGCTATATGAAGTGGAAATGAAAGAACACAGAAGACTGGTTTAGAAGTTTATGCTCCCTTTAATAGCAAAACAAACGCCTATTAAAGTCTGCTGCTTCACCATTATTAGCTGACACACTTGACTTTTATATAAAGCAGGTCCCAAAGAAAATAGACGCTGTATTAAACGTGTTACTGCAACAGAGCCCACAGAAGTATAAACACCATTCATTTGAAAGCATAAACTTTCAGATTAAGTTCTCATTAAAAGCTAAGAACAGTCTGTGAGATTAAAATACATAGCGAGAGCCCTCTGAGCACTGCCGCCCAGCCCCAGCTGCCCCGGCCGCGTTACAGCACACACTGCGTGTTCCCATAGAACCGGGCTGAAGGCCTTCCAGGCCCGGACACCCCGATCTCACGGGCAGCGCCTCACAAAACTTGATTTTGGTCACACAGCGCGCACCCTGCAGTCCTCTCAAGGGTGAAAAAGCGACGAAGCTGAAAAAAGCTGAGCCAAACACGGCAACAAAGGAAACGAAAGTCGCGAACGAACGCAGACGAGGCGCCCGGCACAGCTCTCCCCGAGCCCACACCTGCCGGAGGCCTGCCCTGTTCCCAGTGAAGCTCTGCACAGAGGGGCCCACTAATTATTATTTTTAACTAGCGATGACGGTGGACCCCTCACCCTCTCTCGGTTTCCCGCAGAGCCCACCGCAGACTCCCTCCCCAAAAGGCCTCTGGAGGCTGCCGCAAGCTCACTCCCCACAAGCACGCCTGGATACGGTCGCCCACCTGCCGACGGTCTGGTTGGCCAGCTGCTTCATGCGATTGAATTGCTTCTTCATGGCGGCGGCCGCACCCCGGCCTCCCGCCGGGCTCCCGCTGCCTGCGCTGCGCTGACGCCGCCTCCTCCCTGCTCACGGCCCCGCCGCCTAGTCCTGCCCACCGGAACACAACGCCACTTCCGGCCCCGCCCGGAAACCCGGATGGCCAAGCAGCGAAACTTCTACTCCCGGCGGGCTTTGTGGTATGACGCCACTTCCTGGGCGGGGACTCGCAGACCTCTCTGTTCTATTGGTTGCTGTGGCAATGGGCGAGGCCGTGAGCCAATCGTGACGGCGCACCGCCCAGCTCCGGCGCACCGCCTCGCGCAGGCCGCCCAATGGGAAGCGCCGGGGGGCGTGCCGCAGGGTGGTGGCGGCAGCGGCGGGCAGGTGAACCTCGCGCCCTCTATGGCGACCGCCGCTCGCGATCAGCTGCCCGCTGCCGGCCTGGACGAGGCGGATGAGGCGGTCCGGGGCACGTGCGAGGACGCATCCGTCTGCAAACGGTGATGGCTGAGGGGTGGGGGCAGCGGGGCCGGCCCGTCAGTGAGGCGACGGCCTGCCCAGTGCTGGCTGTGTGAGAGCAGCGGGATCGGGAAGGAGAAGGGATCGGGGAACGTTCAGGGCTCTGGTGTGAGCGGGAGGGCGTTGGCTGCGAGGGCCTACTGCGGGTAGTGGCTGCTGTCAGCTCCCAGCCCTGACCTGTGTTCAGCTTAGAACCTGTTTGTAAGGCATCATCAGCGATAATTAGCGTTGCCAATAATTAGAGCTGTCCTTACAGCAAGAATCAAAAATGTCAGCAACGTGCAAAACTCGGGACAAATGTCTCACTTATGTTCAGAGCTCTTTACTCGGTCTCTTACACAGGATGTGTGCAGGGGACGATGGGGTTGTTGCTCTCTTATGTCCGGTCATGAGTTTAATTTCAGGTGTTGCTGGCACTTATTTCCTTTGGTACTGATGTAATGCCAGGGAGGGGTGTTAGAGAAGTAACCTGCTTGGCTATGAGGTCAGGGAGCTGTATTAGAACAGAATGGTGTTGTTGGATGTGTTAAGGTGACACATGGAAGCTCAGGAGTAAATGTAAACAGTTTGCAGTGTATTAACATACAAAAGTTTTCTGTATAGATCAGGGGACTTTTTAGACTCTTATCCTTTTTTGCTGTGTTCTCAAAGAAATATTTGGAATTGGGATCTTTACTTGTGTAAGTTCATCAGGTAGCGCAAAGGCCATTGAAATACTTATGTATGTAGGAACAGCCAGAATTTTTAACTAGGCATCCTGTAACTTCCTATACTTGCACACATTTAGCAGATTTCTTAATTTCATCTTCTTGTCTGCATGTAGGCATGCAGGTCAGAGAGTCACCTTTACAGCTTGTTTATCTTTTGAAATATACCTTGGTGGCCTTAATTCCTAACTCTTAATTCTTCTTCCTCTGCTGGGCAGGTTTGCTGTAAGCGTCGGCTATTGGAAGGACCCTTACATCCAGTATTTTGTGAGGCAAGCCAAAGAAAGAAAAGCACCTGAAATCAACAGAGGCAAGTCAGCAAATAAGCATGGCTGAGGATAGTGCAAATATATTCTTAAGTGTCCTTTATAGTAGAAACACTAAGTCATAGCTTGCAACAGTGATTGAGCACCTGTGGGAAGGCAGGGCCAACCCAGGGTTGCTCAGATGCATGCAGTGCACCTGAGTGATTGGAAGGGGTGGAGCCAGGGTCTGCTGCACTTGAGCATATCTTCACTTGCTGTAGTCTAGGAACTTGTTATTTTGCTGTGTTTTTCATCATGTTACAGTGTTACACTTGGCAAGCCAGTCAGGAGAGCTACTGATTACTGGCCCCTGAAAGAACATGAACTTCAGCCATGGACCAATCATCAGTCATCTTATATCTTGTCAATCTAAATTGAAATGGGTGAATTGTACAAGTGTTACAGTATAACGGATCACCATAATGGAAGGGGCTTACCTTTAACCTGGTGAAATAATTGGTTCACACTATGAAGGGGTGGGGTGTAGTGGAAATGCTAAGTTATGACCTGAAACAGTGATTGAGCACCTGGTGGGAAGGCAGAGCTAATCCAGGGGAACTCAGTGCACCTGGGTGACTGGAAGGGGTGGAGCCAGGATCCACCCCTTCCCAGACCTCACTTAAGGGTTGGCAGTGGAAGTGAGGGGATCTTGCTGGAGATTCCTGTCTACCTGAGGTCTTCCAAGAGGTAGCAGGTTTTTTCTTTTGTTTCTGTGTTGATGGCTGCTGCATTTGAGTATATTCTTACTTGCTACAACCTAGAAGTTTGCTACTATGCTGCTATTGCTGTGCTTTCCATCACATAATGGTGTTACAAACATTGAAGCACTCTAGTCCTAATTTCTATATGCTATGTATAGGGAGCATAGGGTATGCATAAAAGAGTATGATATATACTATTCCTAGTAAAATTACACACTGTATCTGACCTTCTAAATGGTTTTTCCTATTATTAAAGTTCTTATCATTTGCTTTTTGTATTCTGAATAGAGTATCCCTATGTCTTGGTTAATGTGCAGTGCTCTGTACAAAGCAATCAAAATCATTGACTTCAGTGGGGACTGCAGTGCAGGTCATTTCTGGTCTCTGCAAGAGTTCAATGTGCTCAACAGCTTGAATTAATTTGGTTTGTTCTTCATGTACCCAAGCAATATTATTTTTTTCCATCTATTGGGTAAGATAGCAACAGGAAAAAATAATATTCCTTATAAAAGAGTGTATTCTTCTTCCTAAGAAGTATATTTTTAAGTAGATAAAGAGTTTCCAAAGTTGCTGAAAATTGAGTATTAAGCATCCAATATTATATCAAAATAGTAATTTAGAAATATAAACTTTTCTTTGTTAACAGGCTATTATGCTCGTGTTCAGGGTGTCAGTTATCTGCTTGAGGCTTTTCTAAAGAAGACTGAGTGCAACTGTCAGATTGTTAATCTTGGTGCTGGCATGGATACCTTGTTCTGGAGACTAAAGGTAAGTGATAGCTGAGAGTAAAGAACCCAGCTGAAGATGGAGATTTGTGTGAATGTCTGAAGCACTCTTCTGTGAGGGCTTATTAGTGCTGCTTTCTGTAGCACAACATGGAGGTGTGCTGTAAGGCTGTGTATGTCAGCAGACTGCCCAGGCTGGTTTGCCTTATTCTTAGCTTGCTTAGAGTTCATATAGGTATCTTGAAACTGCAGTGCGTGAGAAGAGGGTTTTTCACTGACCTTCCCTCAAAAAACGTGTGACATGAAGCTGACCTCTAGTGGACTTTCAGGAGCTTCACGTTTTACTGTCATCTTTAAGCATAGGTTTTCACTATCCTTATTTTATATTAGCACGTAAGTAGGTTATTGAGGTAGTGTTGTGCATGCTGTTTACTTGTTTCTGAGTTATGTGTATTTATATAAATGTGAGATTATTTACACAAGTATATATCTGCATGTATTTATGTAGTTCACGATAATTCATATAATTCATATACTATATGATAGCATTCAGAATATTCAAACTCTGTATAATTGCTACTTACTAACTTACACTAAATCTAGTTTTCCAAGAAAGCTGTGAGATGCCAGTTGCATTTTGCATGGTCACACGTCTTTAAAGAGAGGTCTTTACACTCAGTGGAAGGGAAAAGTTCTTTCTGAGAAGCAAAGCTTTTTTTCTGACCTGCACTTCTGTCAATATGAAGTTACTTTAATTTTTATTAACTTGAATTAATACCACTATTGTGTCCAGGATGTTTTACCTAAAAATGTTAAATATTTTGTTTGATTATTAGAACATTTCAATGATTCTCATTCTCAACTTCTATATTTGAAGTTGTGTGTTTAAATATACTATTGTTAACAATGCCAATGTAAACTAAAACAAAGCTGGTTGGGAGTTAAGGCCATATCTTCTTGTTATGTGGATGTTCCTAATTCTATCATCTTAACCCAATTCTCAGGATGAAAATCTTCTCCCTAGAAAATATTTTGAAGTGGATTTTCCAATGATAGTTGCAAGAAAAATACATAATATAAAGTAAGTGTAATACTCCTGTTAACCTGTGTAGAACTGGATGTAATTCAACAAAATGTAATGAATTACAAGCTACAAATTTTAATTATTTTGTCTCTCTTCAGAGAAGTCCTTCACACTCTAGGATTTAGAATAAAGGTTTGATTATTCAGGGCAAGTTCTACAGGAGATTATTCTGCCACTGTTTCACTTTGGGGAAGGCACTATGTGAAAGCTGTAGGAAGGCAAACTGACTTAATTCTCGATTGTCTAAAATACAGTAGACAGAGCAAGTCTCGGTGATTAGAGGCAATTAAGTCTCTTTCTCTTCCCACTAAATACAGTAGGAAACTTTCAGATTTGCATGCCAAGTTAGAGAGAGGGGTTAGCTGATACAGTACTTGAATATTACTTGAATGAATAAATTAAGATTTGTGGAGAATACTTTAGGGGAGTGTCTAGATTTGTCTTGAAAGAGTACCTCAGAACTGTAGGAATTGTTGGGTATGAAATCCAACTGCAGCATATTGTAAGTCTAATCTGCAAACATCTTTTCTTTCCAGTAGAGGGCATAGATATTCTCTTGTCCTTCACATACGTGTTTAAAAGAAAAATTTTGTGAAAGCACATAGTTAAACAAGCCTAACTGCTCAGAGCTGCTTCTTCCTTCTTCCCACAGATCAAAACCTCCCCTGTCAAAACCAATTATAGAAACCCATTCAGGGGACTCTCTTCTAATAGGTGAGTCATCTTTAAAATAAGTGAGCAATGTACTGCAGCACTTTTAAAACTTTTCTGATCACTTTGTTCTGATATGTGGGCAGGCTTTTAATGTTTGAAATGCTGTTTGGACAGCGAATTGGGAGGGAAAAGAGGCTTATTTCTTCTCTTACAGAATCATGCCCATTTGCTCTGTGTCATGTTACAAATGTCGTCTTTTGAAAAGGTTTTATTCTGCCAGAAAGTTTTTTGTCTCTTGTATGTAGCTTAACTTATGTTTCACTCTCTGTCATAGAAAGGAGAGAATGCTACTGATAGTCATGTATGCTTGATTAAAATATGAGTGCTTTCCTCTGTCTTTCCATCTCATTAAGAGTACAAGTCTTTGTGTTACTTCTGTGAAGACTCCACCAAATGTAATTTACAGAGTTATTTCTTAGAAGCTAGTGCTGCTTGTTACATTTCAGTATTTTGAAAGGGGATATTAGACTCAAATGGTATAACGTGCTCATATTGTCTTAGCTTACAGACTTATAGTGTTGTGTCAAGAGTATAATGTAAAAATTTCTTTACTTATGAGGAAAAAAAATAGATTCTTCTGAGTAACCTTTGTGGTCCCCAAACTGCAGGTACTGCACTGTAGTTATTTCTTCTGGACTGTTTAGGAGGAAGATTAGTTATCTGCATCTGCAGTGACAACTAGTTTGTGTTAGCAACTGTGACTCTGAAACAGAGGTTGTGTACTTCCTGGTGTGGTTAAATCTGCATGTGATTTCTGTAAGCACCATGCTAGCTGAGGGTCTGGAGGACTCAAATGGGCCCTCAAGAGAGTGAGAAGATGTGCTTATCCTGCCAGTGACATGGTGTGGGTGCTCATCTGAGGCCTGTTTAGTGCCTGAACTTGGATCAGAGTACTGCCACACTGAGTAGATTCTGCATATTTGTATGTACCCTGCACATTTTATTGCTGCGTAATGGGGAGTCGTAACTTACAGAATCTTTGTGACATCTGTATGTCAGAGTTCTCTATCATTCATTCAGGTCTGAAAAGATGAAAGCCCTGTGTGCCCATCTCAGAAAAACAGCTTCTAAGTACCACTGAGTTTCAGTGGGAGTCTGAACAACCAGGTGATGCAATGAGACATGCTGCATTAGCACTCCTGAAAATGCATTAATATGAAGTACATCAGAATGGTTCGATAGTATTTGTGTAACTGAATAGCTCTGTAGCTACCTCTAGTACAGCAAAACAATTGTAGAGTCATCAAGTTGCATGTATTCCAATCAAAAGCTACTAATTAACAATTCAAAGCAGTAAACTTCAATTAGTGCATCACTGGGGAATCTACTGGACTGGCTTATTTCTGTAAAGCTGTTCATCTTCTTTCCCAGTGCTGGGTGTCGGATGCCTTAGTGTAGGAATATGTGTGGCTAAGCTGGTGTAGGCTGTACCATGCTGAGACCTTTGGGTTGTAGCCCAGTGTCTGGGTCTTCAGAGGTGTTGGAAGTCTGCTGTAGCATGCAAAGACCGTAGATAAGCTTGTGTGAAACCCCTGTGGGAACTCTTTTTTTTAAGGACATATTAATAGAACTGCTTCCTATGGAAGTACCACCAGAAGAGGACATGAAATAAGTAGACAAATCAAATAGTCACATGAATCTTGCATGGTCCTAGAGACTTCTCACAGTTCTAAAGGAATTTGACAATGAAATCACTCAACTACTGACTGGTGTGTACCTTCTCATTTTAAAATTGTCTTTAGTACCTGAGAATTGGAAGGTGGCAGCTGAGAGTCAAATAGGCTCCACTGGGCTCTGTGAGTCCAATCCAGGGAGCTACAAACCAGTAGGACTGGTGGCTCTACTGGACAAATTAGTAGGAACTCTAACAGGCAGCCTTAGTGGAACCTGAGAATGATATAATGTGTTGAGGAAGAGTTAATTTATCTTCACAAAAGCCATGTTATGCTTCACAAACTTATTGGAGTTTACAAATGTAGTGGGGAAGGGCATCCAATTAATAATGTAATTGCATTTAAAAATGCATATTAACAAAGTTATTTACCAAAGTTTGCCAGCAAAATTTTGTTGTAGGGGAGGAAAGGAATGGTTCTCTCTTAAGAGCTGGGGATAAAGGGTAGACATATGTGGTTAATTCTCATTGTAGAGGGAGGTGGAAATATGTGGCGGATATTATTCAACACTAAGAAACAATTGGGAGAATAGAATGAATACAAAGTGGCAGCTTGTTGGCAAGACCAAACTCTTCAGAGTGGTAAAAAACTGCAGAAAAATCTTGTGAAATTAGTGACTTGCTGATAAAATTCAATGCAGATGAATATGAAGTGATGCACATGGGTGGAAGGAGTAGTTTGTGCCTCACGTGGAAATGGGAGGCTTCTGGCTGTTCGTTGCTACTGAAGTACAAGATCTACATGTTATAATATGTATAATGTTTATGAAATGAAAGCATTGGTTCAGTAATGGTCCAGAAATCCCAATCAAACTTAAGAATTTTTAGAAAAAAGGATAGAATAGAAAACAGTAGTATTAGTAGCAGGTGCTTGCCCTCTTTTTGTCTCTTCCCTATGTGACAGCTGCTGGTGTCTGTGGGAGGCAGGATGCAGTGTGGGGTGGACCTTTGGTGTGACCTAATAGAGCTGTTAGAAAAATGCAGTGCTCTCAGAGTGTCACCTGTCAGCAATTGTAATGGGGCATAATGAAGCAGTGCTTCCAGACAGTAATATGCTACTTACTGCTAAGCATTTTAGAATCTTGGATTTGGTGGTCTATTGGGTTAGGGTTTTTTCCACTCTTAAATCAGGTCCACACTACTGTCTCTTTTGCACGAGGAACAATTTGTTTAATTGCTTTGGAATTTATTTCTTGAGTTGCTGTAATAGCTACTGAAGTGACTCTTATCCTCATACTGTGTTTTTTCCTTGCACTAAGTGTTTTCATTTTTGGAAGCAGTGCTAAGAGGCAACTTTCTTGGCTTCAGGGCAACATTTGTTTTCTCCTTGCTGTTCAGACAAAGAAGTGGCAGCAAAGCTTGCAGTTCATGTATAGATATTTATGGCCTCTGCTCTTTAACTCAACAAGATGACACTTGTCATTGAGCACCTCTATCTTTTACAAGGAAATGGTAGATCTCCAGGGAGAAGCAGTGAATTTGTGCAATAATATGACATAGCTGTGGCAATGTCAGGTTAAATTGTTTCCAAAGTTCAGTGATGCTATCTAGTTTATAATGCAGTTGTGAGTGTCAGGAAGCTCTACCTTTGCTGCCTTGCAGGTACAAATTATACTTCAATGAACTATTACCTTTGTGTCACTCATGCACTTTCTGATTTAGAGAACTCTGAATTCTTGTAGCGGAGGAAGTGCTGTGCTATGATGCTGTGATTCATACACCTCTGGCTGTAACTTTGAGCACTGCTGCTTCAGTGGACAAATTAAGGTAGGGAGTGAGTGTCTGGCCACCATAAAGCAGAACATTTATGTACTGGTAGCATGGTTCTGTGAAGGGAAGCTATATTGTGGAGAGGTCAAAAGGCAAGTAGAAGCAAATCTTACTGACAGTCTGTGAGTGCAATGACATTTAAAATTCAAGCCACTTGTATTGTTACTTCCATGCCAAAAGTCATGGAAACTATACATGTGAGTGTTATGATCAGAGCAGAATGTTCTCTGTATTTGTGCATATTTCTGTTATCTATACAGGAGGCTGAAAGGAGCCGTTGGATCATGGGGTGGGTTGCAGTTGTGGGGTTGGTTTTCTTTCTCCTTTCTCTCCCCTGATGCTTTCCAAATGAAGTCTGAATCTGGTTTTTCCAACGGCTTAGTTTCAGAAAAGTACAAGACAATCTGTACAGAGAAAACTGTCAGATAACTCCATGCTGTAGGAAAGAGCAAGACCAATCAATGTTGCTAGCAAAGCCATGGTGAGATACTGGGAATGAGTGCTTAGAATATGAGACTTTCTGTGGATTCAGCCACCAAACATCATTGGCTCTGCTGGCCTGAGTCACAGCAAGGTGGCCTTGTTTGTTCAAAAACTACCAGGGATGTGGAGCTTGTAAGGGAGACAACATGGAATTCAATGACAGAAAGGAAACCCTTTCAGATTTGGTTCTGGGGGCAATTTCTTCTCCAGGACAGAGTGCACATGCACAGTATGCTCGTTACAGGAAGCCCTTCCCATTCTCATGCTGCTTTGCTTTGCAATTATTGTGCTGAAGTTCTGGAGAGTGAGATTATAGTAAGAAAAAAAAGTAGTTTGTTTTTCTAAGAATACCAATGATTTAATTCAGTTAAAAGAAAAATTGATTTTTTGCATAAGAAAAAAAAATCAATAGAGATGATATTCCTGTTCTACCAGGCTGAGGTTTTTCTTTTTCTTTTTCAGTTGCTCTGCAGGTAGGTATTTTACAATACATTCGCACCAATGCTGCTAGTTCAGAATGACAGCCTATTTCCAAATATTCATATTTAGAACATCAAGCTATGCAGTAAAACACAAATTGGTGCCAAAGACCATGAAGTAGGATCACATTGCTTTCTTGGGCGCTTATGACTGTGCTTTGACTTTTGGCCTCCAGGCTGGGAATAGTGGCAGTGCCAGCCGTCATCAGCTGTCATTGCCACCTCTGTGTGAAATGATGGAGCAGCTGTCAGCCTGATTTTGTTAAAATATTTTTCCCTGGTTAGGTTTGATATCTTCATCTCTTTGACTGGATTTTTTTTTCATGCCATATCTAGGCCCAAGGTAGAAAAAATCTTACAAGGAGTTTTAGAGACTTACTTTAAACTCTTTCCTCAAACTTTTTATTTCCTTTTGTCTTTTTTCCATTTTAAAATTGACCTGTGCAAGCTGTGCAGATTTCATATCCTTCCATGAGATTTCCTCTGAGATGAAAGTATTGCTTGTAAATGTTGACATGTATGAATTACGGAGATATTTAATGAGATGCTCTCAGATACATTTCAAATGCACAACTTTTAGCAATTGTATCAGCTTTCATATAACGTGTGTGCAGCTTTTCTTCAGTTTTCATCTGTGGTTGTGTTTGCCAACAGCCATCAATGGAGATTTGAGGGAAGCTGGCAGGAAAACGTGTGGAGAAACAAGTACATTCTGTTTGAATGGACCAGAGAGGAGCCAGGCAGCCCAGACACTGGAAATAGAAGTAAAGTGTCTGCGTTTGGAGTAAAAGGCTTTTGAAGAGAATCCATTCCTCATCAGCTTTCTCACCCTTTTAAAAGTTTCTGCTGCAGGGAGTCCTGTGTGTTCTTGAAGATGTTCCTAAGTATTAAGTATGCTTAGCTTTAAGGTTTAAGAAATATTTCCTCTGAGCCAAATCACCTTGAAGGAAATTTGTTTTTCCTTCTGCTGTTTTTTTTAACTATTTTTTTCCCTGGTAGGTAACTTGAAATAAGCAGACTGTGGCTCACTGGCTGTTGTTTCATTTGTCCATACAGCTTTGTGCTGGGGAGCAGCCAGATTATGGCCGTCCCCTCTCCTACCCTGCCAAGACATGACTGACACTGCATTTGCTCATTATGTTTGCAGGCATATTACAAACAGTGTCAGCAATTGTGCTGAAATTTGAGTGATTGTAAAGGACAGCTTTAACCTGAAGTGTGGGAGGTTTTGCTCTTTCCTGCTCTTTGGTGATAGAAATTCTCAGATCAACGTGGTGTGAGCAAAAGACATTTATTTCTACCCCTGATGAAATGTTTGTGGTGTTTCCATTATTGGAACACTTTAAAATTTTTGCAGTTTATTTTTGGTCATCGTTAGCATACCGGAATGCCCAAGTCAGTGAAGCTGGACAAGAAGATTGCATCAATTCCATACTAATTGTGATGGCTGACGCTTACTTTGCTGTGTCTCCAGGCAGCACACAAGTCACTATATAAGTACTTTCCTGTGTGTGGAGGGGTTTTTTTTGGTACCATTATCATGGCCTTGATATAATAACTTAAATAGAAGGGTGTGGGAAGCAGTAAAGCTATTACAGAACATGCACATAGAAAAAAGCCTTGACTGAAAACGTTGAATCACTTGCTGCACAACTTTTCCCCCTCCCCTGTAACTGCACGAACTGTGTCTGTCCCTGTTCAGAACTGCTGCTGGAAAACACACTGTTTTGACTTACAGGAGCCATTTTCAGAGCTGGTCACTTGAAAACTAAATGGAGATCCTTCTTCTGCAGGGTGTGAAGCAATGCTTAATGTAATCAGCTGCCTTGTATTTTCTTTCCATCATTTTTCTCTCCCGAAATGTAAAACCTCCTTTATCCCCTCTCTTCAGCCACCTGGCTCCTCTTTCTCATCTCCCAGCACTTGACATCTGTTCCTGTGTCACCCTTCAGGACTGTGTGTCTGCTGTGGGATCCCAGGAGCTGTGCCCGCACTGCAGATGGGCAATGACTGTCTGTCACGAGACCACTCCAAACTCTCACATTGTTCCCCCCACCCCGTTTAGCTTTCTTATTTTACTGCTTGCTCTGATTGTCACATGCACACAGTAGGAGGGAAAAATTATGTGCTGTTCTGCCCTCACGTCTTCACTCCAGTAGTACAGTTCTTGAGTTAAAGCATGAAAGAGCAATCTGTTACATTCCCACAGAACTTTACGTCTTTAAGTGGGTTAGATACTGTACTTGTAAAATGTATTCTGCGGGGTCTGGTCTTGTGTAGCTGAATTGTGATTGCAACTGATTGTCAGCAATGAGCGCATCCTGCTGTCAGTAATTGTATTGGCCTTCTGACAGTTCTGCAGTATAGCAAAGTGTCTTTGGGCTTTAGGATTTGTTCCTCCTTGATGTGGGGAAACAGTTCTGGAAGCTTGCTGCCTGCTGTACCCTGGGGCAAATATTTGCATCACAAACTGTCTTTGTATGCTGACTGCTGCTGCATCAGACAGGGGGCCTCAAATAACTTTTGAGCCCAAAACCTATTTCTGATACTCACCTGTCTTATATGGTTTTACATACTGCTAATTTGTATAACTTTTTCTTGTTAATTTTTGCGACATTGTTGCTCTAGTTTTTCAGTGACTGGTGAGGGAGGTATACATATACATAAGAAGTATATTGGGTCATCTAAAAAGAAAACAAAAGCCTTGCCTTGAATCTTCACATTCTTTCTTTCCTCTCTGCTTTCCTTGAAACCATGGCAACAGATGGGATAACCTCTCTGTTATCCTGGCTGCAGAGTACAGGACGAGGTATTCTGCAGAGTCTGATGCTAATGTAGCAGAATCTGAAAACCCCAATGATCCACTATGAGGGAAATTAATGTTTTTAACAAAAGAGTTCGCAGGTAATTGCTAGGTATAACAGACCAAGTTTTGACTTCGTGTTCCTCCACGGTTTTTTAATTCATGATTTCAGCACACCTCTTATTTGTAACTGTTGGTCTCTGAAAACTCTGAACTTGCAGATTCCCACAGCTTAGACTCCAGCCGATACTCCATAGTGGGAGCAGATCTTCGCTTCTCATCAGATCTCGAGGAAAAGCTAAAGAAACACAAACTGGATGTACAGTAAGATTTTGTTATTTTTGTGGGCTTTTTTGGTAAGGGTTTACAGAGCAGACTGAGTGCTAAGTCAAGCTTGGACATTGAGTGTCTGCATCCAGTTCCCTGTGTATTATTTCCACGGTTACCTTTTCCTGAGTCCTTTGAGCAGAAGGCATTGCACAGACCCTCCTGCAGCCTGACTGAGCCAGGGCTGCTGCTGCAGGGCTGGTGCTTCTGCAGTCCATCCTGCAAGCTGCTTCTTTGTCACCTATGTATCAGTATGTCAGGAACTACTTTTTCAGAAGAGTGGAGTCTTTTAATGCTGACTAATGGGAGTACCTCGATAAGTGAATGTCTTCCACCACTATTGTTCTAGGTGTATGAGTCAGGATTTCTGGGAGCACTAGCTGGTAAAATGAAGAATAATTCTGTCAGTATTAAATCATTTTAGAATTTTGTCTTTGTAATCATTTTCTATTGCCTCCACTTAAAGCCTGTACTTTTCCCCAGACCTTTTGGTAAAGAGATTGCTATGGAATCCTTTGAGAACTTATGTCTGGAAGCTAACGTTTGACATTTTGCTGTTCAAGCATTAGGCTTCTAGAAGTGGCAGGATTTAAGTTTTTAAAGCAGATGATGGACATACTTTTCAAATATAAGATATATAAATAGTGGCTATCTGGCTGGGTGGGAGAGAGCATATGGGAAAGCAGAATGCATCAAACTGCCATTTAAATCTTTACATTTTTGTCTTCTGAAATCTTGCCTTGTTTATATTGCTGCTCCTTGAGGAGTTTCTCCTGCTTCAAGCGACTTTTCTTTTTCCTGTTCATTCTAGCAATTAAAAGAAAACTCTAATTCTGAGCAAAATTACTCATGTAGATGTCTATTTTGGTGGTACGTTGGTTTTTTGTGGATGGAGGGGGAAGAAGAGACAAAGTGCAAAGTGTAGATTGCATTTGGTTAGATAATAGTACGTGTCTCTCTTCTTACTTATGTGGAACCAATTTGTCTAATTATAATTCTTAGAACTTTCTAAAAAATCTTTTGTTTGTACTTTATTCCTAGTTTTACTAATCTCATAAAATAGCGTGGATTTTGTGTGTGCAGGGCATAGTTCTCTCCAAAATGAACTGTAATGTGTGCTATGGTTCATGCCATCCCAGCTCAGAGGTGACTTAAAGGATACTTCTTCAGCACGGTGCACAGCTGACTGAAAGGAGAGTTTCCCAACACCTCTGTTCTGGAACCAGGGGAGGCCTCTGTAATTAATTTGTCAGCTGCCAGAAAACCCATTTCTTGTCAACTTAATGAAGTGATTTCATTCATTCTGAAGTGTCACATTCATAACAGTGGAGCTCTGTCAAGAATTTTGGGGGGCATGAATTGCTTGCTAATAACTCTTGTTCTTTTGCTACAAATAGTTCTCTTTTTTTTTCTATTTTAAAGTTTGCCAACAGTTCTGGTAGCAGAGTGTGTGCTGGTTTACATGACTCCACAGCAATCTGCAAATCTTTTAAAGTGGGCGGCGAACACTTTTCCAGTGGCGATGTTTATAAATTATGAGCAGGTAAAACAAAAATGGCATTTTTTGAACTGCATTACTGATGTAAAAATTGCTCTCAGAAGTGGGAATTGTGCTTGTAAAGTAACAGTAGGCCATATTCTTTTCTACAGGCAACAGGTTCTGCTGAAGTTCTTTGGTAATGAGCTTTATCTTGTAGATCTGTTATCTCATTACAAAGAATGTCTATTCTGAAGGATGATTTGCTGAACTATATTGAACCAAAACAGCTAGGCTTAATCCTTATGTGGGTGATCCATAGAATATTGGTTTAGATAAAACATCAGTAAATGAAGTGATGCTGCATGTTGCCTGTGAGTTTATAGCATTAGAGAATTAGTGGAGCAAAAAATCGTATCAGTGTCAACATTGTTGAGGGGATCTAGGGGGTTCCAGAAGTGAGGAACAGGAGCATCCACATTATAAATCTCTACTAGAGAGCTAATGTGAGCCATAAACAACTTAAAGCAGAGTCAGTTCTCAGTGCACAGTCCATGTGCCTGAAAGAGACATAGTATTGCCATCATCAAAAAAGCACTTGACTTGTAAACGTGATGTAGCTGAGGAGGGTGTGCCAGTGTGGAATGAGACCCAATGTAAGGATGTGATTGTTTTAAGTTATCCTGTACATTTTATGACAGACAACTAGAGAGTTCAACCAAGTTACTGCTTTTCACTGCGATTACGTTCTTTTCGGAAGGCGGAACACTTTTGTCTCATTCTCTACCTGAGGTGAATATGGCAGATCGGTTTGGGCAGATCATGATTGAGAACCTGCAGAGACGACAGTGTAACCTGGCTGGAGTGGAAGTCTGCAGATCCTTAGAATCTCAGGTAATAGGGCACATAGCTCCAGGTGTGTGGAGCTCATTTGATATGAGAATTGATTAATCTGTCAGAGTTCAGTGTGTACACTGTAAGGCTCGGAGCAGTGACTAAAGCAGGTCTGGGGTGAGGCAGCTGCTACCTACTGGAAATGATCTACCTACTGGATGATTAAGGTCCTCTCCAAGCCATTCTGTGAAATCCTTTCCTGTCCACATTATAACAGTTCCCTGCTGTTAATGTCATGGTTGCTAGATACCACTTTGTTTCTGCAATTGTACAAAAACTGCAGTAAATCAGAGCAGCTCCATCTAGCCCACTGTCATGTCTCAGTAGAGGTTTGCAGCAAATGCTTATATGAAGAGCAGTTTTACTCTTCTCTAACAGGTCAAGTAGTTGCCCTACAAAATCCCTAGGGGACGAACTGTTTTCTGCATCTCTTCCTCATGTCTTCTGAAAACTCTCCTCATTTATTTTGCAGAAGGAACGATTGCTGTTAAATGGATGGGAAAACGCACATGCCATTGATATGATGAAAGTGTACAGCTTCTTGCCGCAGGCTGATGTCAAAAGGTATTGCTGATAGCTTGCTTGTAGTCAGTAGTCATCTTCAGGCACCATTTCCAAGATTGCTGGTGTCAATATTTAGTATGGGGTCATCTCATATATCAGAGGAGAAGCTGTGTGTAGATGTTGGCTAGCTTGGCAGAACATGTTCAAGCTTGAAGTTTTTGCAGAGCCTTAAGGAGAACGCTTGGAGCAACACAAATTTATGGTGTCTAAGGCTTTTCTTGTGATGAACATCCAGCCTCCGCAACACTAGGTGGGTGGGGTAGGGCCTTAGGATAGAGCAGGTGTCCATTCTTCATGCTCTCAAGGTGGAGATGACATCTGTGTTTTTGCTCCAGTCTTGTAGGCATACATAATATTACTTGCCACATGTTGCTTCTACTACAAGTTGGTGGAAGATGGCTGCATTTGTTCTTCCCCTTTCTTCCCTGACAGAGGGTTTAGGTAGTGAGCTGTGGTAATTTAGTGCTAGGACCTATGTGCAATGCAAGCAAAGAGTAACAAAAAGGTGTGCCTAGCGTTGTGTTAGTGACTCTTCAGGCATATTGTATGAAGTGTGAATTGCTACAAGTAATTCATTAACACTGACATATGGGGATTACTGAAACCATGGGATTGAACAGGTGAAACTGAAAATCAGAGGTGGTTTAAATAGGGATGATGACTGAGCTTGTGCCATATGGTGCTTCTGGAAAGACATAGTTTGTACTTCTTTACAGTGCTTTTGACTGTTAGATCAGTTTAGCTCTTTCCACTTAATCCAGATGCCAATAAATAGGTTATCTAAACTGTTCCTCAGAATTAATACAAGGCAAATAATACTTTCAATTTATAAAAATCTTTACCTACAGTTTTGCAGCACTTGCATCTCTGTAAGTGTGTTTAGGAACCGTCTCCCTTCAGCCTCACTTACTCCTCAGTAGCAGCCATTCTAAATTTCTACCAAGGAAAATAAATGCTCTTGATATTCATGTAATCTGAAGTGAGAGCGGAATGTGCCATATTAAACTTCTTTAAACAAGGACAGCTTGAGAGAAGTTCTCTCACTTGGGTGAAGCGGAAAACATAAGATCTTACTGCAAAAAAGATCTTTACTTCAAGAATCTTTGGTAGGGACTGTTTTAGGAAAAAAAATCCTCACATTTTGTATGCACCATTTGGTTTGTGCTTTGTCATGAGCTCATGTGGGAGAGTTGTTAGGAACTGCACTGGTGTACCCATCACTCACGGAGACATGATACGGACTCGTTGTGATTGTCTGGAGAAAATACTATCTTCTGCCGTTAGCTGTTAGTCCTTTGCTTGAGATAAATCTCCTTCCTTTAGGCTGCGCTACAGAAGTCCAGCAAGACCAGATGCATAAAGTAAAAAGGGTTGGAAGAGAAAAACTGATATTCCTGAGAAATTACACAGATTAATCCTGAAATGTTAAATTTCTGTGCGTGGAAGTTAAAAATACCTTTTTGATCGCCACTTATCTTGTACATTGGCAACAAAGGTTAGGAGTGGTGGAATCAACATTATGGACAAACATCTGTATTAAGATACTGCAAAGATAACATTGTTGAATTATACCTTTCATGCTGTAAGAGTGAAGGAGCGTACATTAAAAACTACACTGAGACTTCAGTTTAAATCACAGGTTTTATTTTGTTTCCACAGAATAGAAGAACTTGAATTCCTGGATGAAAAGGAACTCTTTGAGCAACTAATGCAGCACTACTGCATCTGCTGGGCCTCAAAAGACAGCAGTAATCTGGGTAATGTTCTCCAACATCTCAGAAATGACCCTTCGCACTGACATTTTACATGGAAAGACTGGGACTATATGTGGCAGTTATATGATAGATATATTGTGTAGCTGGAAAATGGGGTCAGTTTCTCTGAGGCTGTGAACACTTCCCAGGTGATGACAAGCAACTGTTTCTCCACAACCTTCCCGGGTATTTGTACAGGCATCTGAATTGCCCAACTGGAAACCTGTCTGGTATTGGGAACTTAGAGAGCACCTCTGCTATGAAGAAAAGCTGAGGGAGTTAGACTTATTAAGGTTGGAGAAGAGGAGGCTGTGGGGAGACCTCAGTGCGTCTCTCCAGTATTTGAAATGAGCTTATAAGCAGGAGGGGACTGACTTTTTACACAGTCTGATAACAGTCAGAAAAGGGGGAATGGCTTTAAACTAAAAGAGGGGTGATTTAGGTTAGATATCAAGAAGAAATTTTTTAATCAGCGTGGTGAGGTGCTGGAACAGATTGCCCAGAGGTTATGGGTGCTCCACATCTCTGGGGGTATTCAAGGCCAGGCTGGATGAGAGCCTTAGGCAGCCTGAGCTAGAGGATGGCAGCCCTGCCCATGGCAGGTGGTTGGAACTGGGTAGTCTTTAAGGTCTCTTCCAACCTAAACCATTCTATGATTTATTTTACACTGAAAGATACCGTATGGGTTGCTTTAAATAACTGCTTTACACTATCAGTGCTAATTGAAAGGATTACAAATTGTATGTATGTAAAGTACCATATGGGCACATGGTATATAAAATCATGGTGTCCTGACAACATAAAAATACATTTTGTTACTTAGCCCAGGCTTCTTCTGCACTGTCACCATTTACATCCATCTAAGGCTGAAGATTTCCATTCTGGGGGGGAAAAAAACCCTCTGAATTTAACTCTTTTTTGTTGTTGTTCTTAAAATCCTGTCTCCCCGGAATTTTGACCTTCTGTAACATTATTTGTGTTGTTTGTGCTGTTGAAGAAATAGTAAAATCAAATTGAGTTGTAGTTTGGTGAAGAATGGGTGTCTGCAGGCATTATTTGTCCCAGGCTTGAAAGGGTCTCTGTGCACTCGAGTTTCTAGTTCTGTCTGCAGTATGTGGGACTCCAGTATTTCCAGAACACTGATCTGGCTGCCAGTTCATATCTTTTTCTTTTCCTTTTCTACCCCTGCCTTGCTCCTGAAAAAGCAGCATTCAATAACAATTTTTTTATTTTGCTGTTCCTCATCAAGTGTGAATAGATGAAATCTCTGCTGAGGTTGTGGATATTCCTCAACCAAACTGAGCATTACATATAGCTCTACCAGCTATACCAGATGCTTTACAACATCCATTACTGCAATAACAGATTTCAGCTTGGAATGTCTGCTTTCCAAGATGTTCACCTACTCATATTAGAACACTCAGTGTTCTTGGGATCACCAGCATTATTTTTTTTCTGATTAAAGTAATACTTAGGACAATTTTGGATACTGAGGTTAAATGCTGCGATGTATCTTAGAAGTCAGAAAAGACAACTCTCAAAGGAGATAATCAAATGTCTAATGCTTGGATATGTCTCAATCTAAACCACTTTTTCTTTATCCAGTGTAAAATTAGTGCCCCTCTTAATGGTACTTTCCCCATCTTTCTCTTATTAATTCCATGGACAGATCCTTCCATCTGCAGTCTGTATTGCTCCTGTTGTCACACTCCTTCAGATTGATTTATTGAGATAAATTGCTGAACTGCTATAAAAGGAGCTTAAAAATGCAGATCAACTCTCTTCCTATTTCTTTTCCTGTCACCAAATCCTTTGTATTTGTTGTCTGTTTGTTTTTTCAAATAAGAATAATCTGGAAGCATCCTTCTTTCTGTGTCTATCTCAATAATGAAATATGGGTGGTAAAAGAATTAATGTTTTTCTTCCCCCACACCATCACTCTTTCTTTCCTTTAGGTCTTGCAGACATCACCTTCTAATGTACTTGCTCAAGGGAAGCCCTGGGCCCAGAAGCCCCAGCTGCTGCTGCCTTCTTGAGACAAGGTCACAGAAATGATGGGACTGTGCATGTGCCGAGTTCAGTCTGCTCATCTGTGTAAGCAGTGCCAGTGAAGAAAGTGACCGGTACTGCTGATGTTGACTGTCCTGTTGGCTTTCGGTAGTTTGAATTATTTTTTTGCCCATTTTATGCAACTGTTATGAAGCAAGACTCGCCTCTCATTCCTGGTTATGTGTATAATGACAGGCTTTTATAAGATGACTGTAATTCCTGTTTAAAAGCTCACCTTTCTCAGTTTAAAACTGAGAGTGTTCTTGGATTATGTTCTCCTCTTTCATCTCCTTGTGGGCATGTAAACTGTATTTGTGATAGGAATATGGAAAATTATGTTGGTGAACTGCATTAGTGGATTTCTCTTTGCACTGTGCACAGCTGATCATGAAGGTTAGTTTTGTTAATTTTCATTCTCTTTGGGTTTAACTCTTAGGAAGTGTTGCCCTGTAAGCTTTCTCCGGGCTTTTACTATTGCTACAAGGCTGTCACTATACTTGGTCTGTCCTTTATGTGGGAAGAGTGGAAGAAGGAAAAGGTCCGTGATTAAAGCAGACTTTATTTAACTGGGAAGGGCTCAGCTTAGCAGTTCAGCATGGAGATGGTTGTGGTGAGAAAGAAAGTAAACTATATTTGCACTCCTGGCAGTATTTTTACACCAGTCTCTTTCTTTCTTTCCCCTTAAAAGAAATGAGTGAAATCCACATAGTAACAAAAAAAAACCCTAACCCCCTTCCTACTGTTTGGAATTGAATCCTGCAACCTTCTGATAATAATAATAATAAATGTTTAATATTTATAATGTGCCTACTGTCTTATTTATTAGAAATGACCTATTCATTTCTGGCTTAGTGACTGTATTTTCCCTTTAGCAAATGCTTCTACAAGAGTATTATATTAAAAGTAGCAGCAAGGATAAACTGATTTTTGTACACTACACCTGTAGTGTAGAAGTATCTATCTTAGGAAGTAGTTGATCCAGGTTTGGACTGGAGAACTAGGGGAGGAGGTTATTGGGGTTGTAGAAAAACAAAATGTAGTCAATTTCAAAGGAACAGAAGTACAAAAAAGAAGCAGCCTTCACTTTGCTCTCATTGCACAGTCAAGTGCCAGTTTCAGTCACTAGGAACTACAGGCAGTCCACTGTTATGTTTGTGTCAAGCTGAGTTCTTAAGTGACAAGGCACAGAAATGCAGTATTAGGTTAACACTCTTCTCAGTCTTTGCAAAGTGTTCTTTTAAACTCTTTCCCCAAAGAGAAGAGATGGATCCTTTATGCAGCGATGAAAGGAACTGGAAACCTTTGCTTCCAAGCTAACAATCTCAACAACAGGCTTATGCCTGTGCTTTTTGTTGCAGCTCAGCTGTACCCCTCCTGTTGAGAGGCATGTGCAGGC
Source organism: Gallus gallus (assembly GCF_016699485.2). Taxonomy (NCBI): domain Eukaryota; kingdom Metazoa; phylum Chordata; class Aves; order Galliformes; family Phasianidae; genus Gallus; species Gallus gallus. The sequence goes on from NC_052545.1 coordinate 6,644,043, forward strand.
TGTCCTGGTCTGCATTAGTGTTGACCCTTTCTCTCTGCTGATGCAGGAGCCCAGAAGGGTATGTCTCACTTTTTTTTGCCTTGCTATCACAGTTCCTTTTTGTGCATAGCAGCTATAACCAGGGACTATAGGATTTGCCACTGGGTGATGTATTTTTCTTCCACTGCAGTTGCCTGCTCTATAGATTGGGGAAGTAGACTTCCTGATGAGCCCTTCTGTTTCTAGCAAAGCAGGGGACAGTCAGCCTGCTGCTTTTCATGGCCTGCAGCTTTTTTGCCTTCTGTTTTCTCACTGTCGTTACTGAGGTTTTGAATTTTTTTGTTGTTCCCACTGTGCAATTGCTCTGTCAGCCTAACATGAACCCAAGGAGCCAAGTTCAACAAGCATCTATGAATTTGTCTTAATTAGATTGGAGTCCTTCAAACTTATTGCTTTGCTTAATGTGGGAAAGTTAAAAGGATCATGACTCTGTGCCCATCTACAGAGTACAGTTTCTCCTGAGTTTGTGTGTAGCTATGCACAGAGTGGGCACTTGTCTGGCTGGAACAAAGTATGTGATGGATTTCTTGGTGTCTGCCCCTTCAGAAGGACAGTGTAAGAAATTGGCCTCTGAAGAGCAGCAAGTGAATACTGACAACTTGTTTGGGTAAAAACAGTGCACTAATATTGCCAGAAGACGAGTATCAGTCACAAGGGTAAAACTGTATGGATAAAACATTGAGACACTGCCAATGCAGAATTATATCTGCAGTTGCTACAAAGAGCATAAAAATTGGAAGGGTTCCTTATGGAAACACTTTTGTCCTTGCTCTGTACCACTTTTTTTTTTGTTTAGGAGGCAAACAGAGCTGAAGTCTTGCAGAGTTCAGTGGGACACACAAAATATCACTGGTCTCTTCCTAGGCTGAGATGCACACTTGAGAAAAGGTATAAAGAACTCAGTTCTGTTGTACTTCTAGCATTTGTTTCTTCTATCTTGTTAGTCACAGTTGGAGCAGCAGTTGTTTTTTTATTATGGATGTGTTGTCTGTGAGACCAACCTGCATTTTCATGGAAGCATGGGTCTGATTCAGCATCCAGGAACAGTTTACTTGTCAGTTCTGCTATCACGTCTTGGTGCTGCCCAGCAGATCACTGACTGATATCTGAAGTGTGGTTACTCTGAAAACGTGCTCAGCTCTGATCTGTTTAACTTCTTTGCTGATCAGGCCTGGAGCTGTCTGAAGTCTTCACTGATGGTTTGTTGTTGGGTTATATGGGTTGTTATTAGGTTTAGTACGTGCGTGTATATACATATATTTGCCACTTTCTATGTTTGATGAGAAATGAAAACTTTCCAAAGAACTGTTACACCACATCTGCTCATTAAGGCTGGACTTCAGGTGTGCATGTCTCTCCTTTGTGCCCCTTCAGCCCCAGCCCTTTTCCTTTACACAGAAACTATATTCCCCATGCCTGAGCCCTCTGTGTACCTGGCTCCTCGGTACTGTCTTGGATCATGCTGCGGCCCATTAAGCTGCTTGTCTTGCTTTTAATGAGCTTATAGCATGCGAGGCCCTCCCACCTACAGATCTGTGACTCACGAGGGCTGTGCTGCCGTGGGGTCTGTGTGCTGCCTCGCAAAGCCATTTGCTGGATTGAAGACACAGCCTTATGAAAGCATGCCTACAGGTTGGGAGCACGTCAGTTCTTCCCATTTCTAAGTAACAGCGTAGTGCTTCTGAAGCAGACAGCAATAAATGCTTCGCCTCTTCCTTGCTCAGAGTTGGCTGCAGCACCTGAGGATGTGGCTGTGCTGGGTCTGTTGTTCAGCCAGCTGGGCTGTGTTTCCAATTCATTTTGCTTCAGGTGAGTGGAGATAATGGAATTTCACTCTTTTTAATCAGCAGTGTCACTGTCATCTGCGACAGGTTCTTGGCTTCTCTATCCTCACAGTGTGCATTAACTCTTGGAAAGGCCTTTCTGTTGTTTGGAAAGAAGTCATGTGGGATCTGCCCCACCACAGGTGCTGCCAGGTGAGCCTGTGAGACAAAGCTCAACCATTAGGAACCAGAACTCATCCCCTCCACCTTGGCCTTGCCACATACCTGGCTGACTTTGAGCAGTATCTGTCTCTGATCATCTCAAAATTCTCCTTCTAATCTCTACCATGCTTCTAATATCCTACTTGTGTATTCATACAGATGCTATTTTCTTCCTTGCCGTTCATGGAACTTGTTAATGGGCGATCAACCTGCAGTGTTGAACACCCACCATGCAGCTCTGACCAGACTCCTGCTTCTTGCAGCTCCTGTTTCCTCCTTGCTCTGCCTGTGCATGGCTCCAGGCCAGCTGATGGCATTGGTGCTACTGGGTCAGGTGTTGGCAAGCATCCAGAGGGGCGTACCCATCCTGAAGAGCCTCAGTTCAAAGTAACGTGCCAAAAGCATCTGAAATAGCTGGGTCAAAGGTGTTGGCAAATGAACGTGTGGGAAACGAGACAAGGTGCAGTGCTACAGCTATGCTCACAGCTAAGCCTGGTGGTTATGTGACAGTAGTGCTGCGATCACTGAGACTTAAAAACACATCAACGCACCAAAAGCTGAGAGTGCCTTCTGAACTGCAGGAGCTGTTCTGTGCAACCATGACAGCCAGTGCCAATGTGACAGTCCTGGTGGCTGCTTCTGAATTAGGTGGGCAAACACATATGCAACAAACATCACTTTGGCAAGACACTCTCCCAGAGCATATCCCCTGGCCCTGTTGTAATGTATCTTTACCCCACTTATTGAGTGGGACCAGAGCTCACCGGTGGGGTGCAGCCACGTGTTTCTGATATAAATGGGCTTGGGCTGTGGCTCACTGCAGCTCTGTGCTCCATCAGACAGGCCTCACACAGGCAGGATGTGTTTTGCAGGGATGGGTTCCCAATGGGTGCCCTGTTCAGATGGCTGGTCTCTGCACAGACAAACCCCACTGCACCTCATAGCTGTTTGCTGAGAGGAGCACCACTGGCAGGAGCACAGGGATGTCTTCCAGCCAGATGTGGCTTCTGCCTTGGTAGAGTTCGATGAATTTTGATGTTAAATATCAAGGTTAAGGTCCAGATATGACTGTTCACTGCTCTCCAAAGTCAGCCTTGCTCTGCCTCTATACAGCTGACCCCAGTCAGTCCCTAACAGAAGAAGGTACCCCTGTGTGAGAACCCTTGGAAATTTCCATCCAGCATTACTGTAGCAATCCCCAGTGCTGCTGTTACGCCACATGATCACACGTGGGCAGAGGTCAGCCTGCCTGTGTCACTGCTATGAGCTGCAAATAGTTCTGCAAGTTCTCATTCAATAGCAGTTGTGTAATCATTTGACTATCAGTCCCTAAGATAAATACTGTCAAGATAAGGCAGTGCCAGAGGGGTTCCTTTATTGCTCTGTAAGAGTTGGATGTAGATGCTGGCTGTGCTGGGTCTCACTGCAACAGTGCTGTCATGCAGCACCTCTGCCTCTTGTTGCACTTCATAGAGGCATCAGGCCAGAAATCTGTCCCATCAAATGTGTCAGTGCAGTACGGACAGGCTCTGCCCACAACTGGTGCTGTATTTGGGTGCTCCAAGATGACGTATGCAGTATGTTCTCAGTCAGTGTCTGCTTCAGTGCTGCTTTGTGTTTGGGTGGGCTGAGTTTGGTTCTGTGGTTCATATGGAAAAGCAAGTTGTGGACCTGTGTGATTAAGCAGGGAGAAGAGAACAAAATGCTTTTGGGGGTGATTCTAGACTTAAAAGAGGTATTCAGACCTCTTTGCATAGATAGATGGATGTTAGAAGTGTTCACTACAGCTCCTAGAAAGGGTTTTTCTGAGGTGCTGCTTGTTTTCTACTACAGTTTCCTGTACTGATTGACACAGTTGCTGTTGTCACTTATTTAAGAAATCCACATGATCGGTGCAAGCACAAACAAGGACAAAAATAAATGTCTGATAATATGAACAGATTTATCTGTTCTTATCCCCACGCCTTTTCCCGTGAGTGTAGATTGTATTCAGCTCCTGAAATAGACCCTTCTTTCCGAGCATTTAACCTTACCCGCAGCAGTGCAGGGCTGTGTCTTTGTGTGGCAATGGTATCCCACACCAAAGGCAGGTGAGCACACACAGGCAGCTGTTGGGGTAGTGGTCCAACAGGCCTGAATCGGTCTGTAGGAATTCCCTTTGGAATTTCCCTTCCCTGTTTGTGAAGCATCTCATCCAGGAGAGAGGGTTCAGAGCAAACAGAAGAAATCCAGCACCCCTGGCCAGTTTGTGGTGATGAATATAGATCCTTTATACAGCTGCAGTGAGGTGTGGATGGCACAGCAGTGCCCAGCAGTGCAGGGTGATGCTCCGCTCCCTGAGAGCTTTTCTTACTCAGGGTTGGCTGCTGCGGACTGCGTTGTTGTCCGAGCGTGGAGCATTTCCTGCAGCGGGCTCAGCCAAACATCCCTACTCCCTAACAATAATGGTAAATGTTTAAAAGCCAAGGACGCCGAGTTAATCTTCACTTCGGAGCTGTGACCTTCCAGTGCTCCCAGTCCATTGCTGGAAAAAATCTGAAGAAGCCTCTTTGCCCTCTGCCCTGATGGCATGGCACTGCTACCTGAGCTGCAAAGACAGCGGCCGAAAATGCCCATCATCCCCCCAGTCCTGTGTTTCTCTGTCTTTATGCAGCACTTTGAGAAGCACCAAGTGAGATCTGGATATGGTACAGTTACCTCTCATAAGCGCCCCAAAGCGCCCTTTTATCTGAGCTCACATCGCTCCTAGAGAAGCCCTGAGCCATGCGGAGGGGTTGGCTTTCTGCTGGGACCCTGCTGGAGCTCAGCAGGCTGGGGACACTGCATCATTGCTCCGTGCTATGAGTCTGTGCAGGGGGATCTGAGGGATGCCCAAGGGTCTGCCAGCCCTCTGGCTCACTTTTGCTATTCCAATGATTTTCACAAGCTCTGGCCAAGAGGTTTTGTCTGCAGAGAACCAAATCTGAGCAAGAGAAGGGAATCTGTGGAGGTGCCTGATGTGGGATTCCATTCACCTGCTGCCTGGCCCTGGTTTGCGTGGCCACTGCAGCCCCTCTGAGACAGACCAGTGGAAATTTCCTTCCTATCCCCAGTGCCTTGTGAAAACACCATAAAACATCGTTGGCGTTCTTTACACTTGCTTACAAGAGAAAAAATACTTGTAAGCCCCAATCCTTAATGACCCACCACAAACATGAAACGATTGCTCAAGGGGCTGAAACACCCCCAGCACACATCCCCTGGGGGCTCAGCACCCATCCCCAGCGGGATGATGAACACATCCTTATTGCTTGGCGCAGCCCTGGAGCCTCATGCCACCAGAGCTGTCCCTCTGCCCACATGGATGGCAGCAGCACGGTATTCCCTGCCAGGCTGCAGCTGGTGGCATCCCCATACCCTCCCCTGGGTTTGGACTGTGTGCCCAGTGATCCCCTATGTGGTACACAGGCTTTGGAGCACTTGTGAGCACTGGCTCAATGTCGACTCTCAGAGCTGCAGGTGGATCCACACACACTGCTGCTAGTGAGGACCCTCAGTGCTGATGCTCTCTGATGTTCTTCTTAAGATCTTAATGCCCATTGATGTTAATGAGGCAACTCAAAGCAAATGCCATTTGTTCACTGGCTAGGTAGGTAATGACACTGGGAGGTTTTTGGACACTCTGCCTCCACCCAGGTGCCTCCATCCACCACTTCCCAAGTGCACCCACCTGCTGCCCTGTGTGCTTCAGCCCCAGCGCTCCCCATCTATGCACATTCTAGGGCACTAATTGCACTGTGCCATGGGGGCACGGCACAGCACAGATACCCAAATCTTTGCCTTAATCCTGGGCTTGGGTTCTCCTTTCTTAAGGTGAGTTCAACCCTGGCTGGGAGTGCAGGATTTGGATTCTCAGTGGGCAGAGGGGGGACCTTCTCTGCATTTCTCAGGGCACTATTGGAACAGTGCGTGCCCCAGTGCACACGGTGTCAGGGGATCCTCACATGTGCTCCCTCCCAGCAGCAGCAGCTGGCATCCCAGGTACATGCAGCACGCGCTGTGGGATGGGCCATATCCTCTGCCATGGTAGCAAACCCTAAATCAACAACAACCCAAAAAAAAAAAAAAAAAAAAAAAAGCCAACAACCCAAACCACCAGGTGAAGGGAGAAAAAAAAAAAGCAAAACCTTGAACCAAGGAATGACGGTGATAAAGAGGTTTTATATTCCTGGGGGCTGGCCTATCTTCTTTTACTGCCCCATTTTCTCTGTTGTTTTTTTTAGCAATGCAAATGCAATCCATCTTCTAGAGCCTCCCAGCCACAGCCTCTCCATATACAGGGCAGGGGGAGCTTGGTAGGAGTTGGGACCGCGCGGTGCTCCCTGGCACCCACTACCTGCTGTGGCCGTGCTGGCATCGGGCAGCACCAGCATCGAGCCCTCGCAGGGTGAGTGTCCCTGGGACAACATCAGTGCCCCTCTGTGCCGGGCTGCTGGGCTGCTCACTGGGATGTGGGTTGTGCTCGGTGCACGTGGGGCTGGGATTTGGGCTTTCTTGTTCAACAGGATGTCGCTTTTCTTCCAGTCCCTCTCGTGCTGGGTGGGCAGCCCTCCACCAAAGAAGCGATGGAGATGGTGGATGCCGAGCGCCCGCCAGCCAAGCAGAACTGGTATGAGTGCTACGTGCTGCCCTGCTTGGCTGAGCTGCTGGGCAGTGCAGCCTTCGTCTTCATCGGCTGCCTGTCAGTTGTGGAGGACTCAATAGGAACCGGGCTGTTGCAGCCGGCACTGGTGCATGGGCTGTCCATCGTGCCCATCGTTGTCAGCTTGGGGAACATCAGGTAAGGGGCTGGCGACCCCCAGGGTGTGCTCCTGGCTATCCTATCACACAGCCCTGGGGTCCCTCCATCCCTGGGAGCATCCCCAGGTGCACTGTGCCTCTTGGTTAATGGTTGTGAGCGAGGTTCTGGGTCTGGGGGAGATTCTTTGGTTTTGGTTGCAGCATTCTGATTTTAGCTCTTTTTTGTGTAAGGAGAAGAGGAAAAAGAAAAAAAAAAAAAAGGTCAAAGCTGAAGCAAAAGCATCACTTGGGAAATCTGTGGCATTTCCTTCTGAAGCGATGTCAGGATGACACATTTTGACCTGTGTGCTCTATTCCACGGTGCACTGGGAAACGCTTAGATTCCATTTACAAATGGTTTCAATTCCTCTAAAGCAACGTTTAGACAAAGCTGCTCACTGAAATAGGTGTTATTTGACTCCCAAACGCAGCTTCTTTCTGGATGGAAAAGCTGAACAGGTCCCTGTGGGGCTTCGCTGCCTTCTATCTCCATCTCCCTACTCTGAATCTGTGCAGCTCAGGATGGGTCCTGGGGCTGTCCCTGCCCAGGGGTTCACAGCACCCTCCTGCCTGGGCCTGTCTGAGCCAACCTGACTTCTGGTTTTAATTACAGCTGAAGAATAAGACATAATTATGGGCTCCTAGACGCTCTGACTCAACGGTTTCACCAGCAATTATTATTAGGGCTGATTGCTTATGAAACTTGTTCATTAATGCGTGTCCCATGATAATATGTATTAATTAAGAGGTATCTGAACTTGTCTGGCATGTGGTCTTCGAGATTAACAATCTAGGCTCTATTGCCAGGCAAGCGCCTGCTGCTGCATGGGAGATGGGGCATAGCACTGCCCAGTGCTGTGCTGGGGGCTGTGGAAAGAAGGGTGTCATGTCCTTTATGTGGGGCACAGCCCTTGCCCTAACCTCTGCCTTCTTGCAAGATGTGTCTTGTATGGAGTGGAGTGTCCTGGCAGCTTCAGAGCAAGGGAAACCTACAGCCATACCATGCTGTGCTGTGCTGTGCCGTGCAATGCTGTGCAGCTGAGCAGAGGAGCAGCACAGAAGCCAGGGCTTGGTTCATGCTCAGCCTGCAGCACTGCAAAGAATTGTGCATGGAAGAGGCTTGTGCACACTTCCCCCCCACTGCTCCTGGAAAGATCTGGTGGTCTCCTGAGCACCAAAACCATCTTTCAAACTGTGTGAGGGCAGCTGCTACCCTGCATGTGCTTTAGAAGGGTTTGCATATCCCATGTGGAATTGCTGCTTCTCCAAATAGCAACTGCAGAGAACGGAAACAACCGGATTTTGCTCCCCTGCAGTGCACAGCACTTTCTTATAAGTGCTAAAAGAGTATTCATGGCTCCAGCCCATAGCGAGCACAGCACTCACACTGCTGGATCTGAGGAGGGCAGTGGGGGCAAGGCAGCAGGCAGACTCTCATTTGGGGTGAGCCCCACACTGACTCTTCTCTTCCTTTACAGCGGAGCTCATATCAACCCAGTCGTGTCCCTGGGCATATGGTTGGTCGGCGGGATGAAACTCATCATGCTCATCCCCTACTGCATTGCTCAGCTCTGTGGAGGGATCTTAGGGGCTGCCCTGACAAAGGTACACACACCAGAGGGGGGCTCTGATGCTCATACGATCCTGCACCACAGTGCGCTGTGTGAGCACAGCTTCCAAGCTGGGCTGGGTGCAGGCGTAGGGGTGCTGCCCATGGCAGAGCACAGCGCATCTGCAGCTTCAGCTGCTAAGGTGCACGGCGTTCCCCTGCCACGCTATTCTGCACCGTTAATTGTATTTGGTGTGGCCCATCCCCAGGCTCTGAGCCCCGCACAGCCCTGCGCTTTGTGCGTGTCCGATGGAGCACAGCCAGCTCATTATCTCTGGAGACGCTATGAGCCTTTGCTAATGAGTTTATATCTGCCAGGCGCTTAGAGCTGGCTTGCAGGAGGAAAGTGCTGAGATTAGCTCCTCTTTAGCCCAGCACTCCGCCCGCCCACGCTGCCCTGACAGTGAGCACATATGTCTGTAATGCCAACAATATGGAGAGGGGCAGTACCAACCGAGTGTCCCCCCCAGGCCGTGGCAAGCAGTTTGAACTTCGACAGCAGAGTCGGAGGGGCCTTCGGCATCATCAGGACAAATGCACAGATCGGCCCAGCGCTGGGCAATGAGATCATCCTGACCACCTTCCTGTTGCTCGTGGTCTGCATGACTGCAGTCAATGGGGAAACCAAGAGCCCTCTGGCACCTGTCTGCATCGCCCTGACAGTCGTCATCAACATCATAGTGGGGTGAGCTCAAGTTCCCTCTGTGCAGCGGGTGCAGCCCCAGTAGTTCCACTCCAGTGTCTGCAGGGGCCAGGATGGGACCCACAGCTGCAGGGATGGGACTCCCACTCACAGTTCCCTGCAGCCTGCGGTGGGCAGAGCCTGGGACTGCCCGCTCCCAGCACCAGGGCATCCCACTGCCACCCCAACTGGAACACCCCCACCACAGTTGCTGCATCCTGCACCAGAGAGGAGAGGGGAACAGAATGGCATGGGATGGGACAGTTTTGGGTAGATTGGGACGGTTTGAGTTGGTAGGTTTTGGGATGGGCCTGGATGGAATGGGATGGAATGGAATAGTTTGGGGTGGAATGGATGAGATAGGATGGTTTGGAATGGGATGGGGTGAGATGGGATGGGATATGCCCCCTTGCAGCCCTACTCAGAGCCTTCTGGGCAGGGTAACGGATGGGTTCTGAGCATGTCCATGCATGCTGGCAGTTCAGACGCTTGGCCCTGCTGGCACTGGTGGGTGGGAATTGCTGGGCACACCCCAGATATGTGGCAGGGAGGCCAGAGGCTTGAGTCCAGCATGCGGACGCCTCGTGCCGCACCAGCCTCTGCAATTACCTGCTATGGGCTGATAAAAGCGAGCAGCCACCCCGGCAGTGTTGACAGTAGGAAGCCCTGAGCAAACAAGGGCAGCTCCTCAATGTGTGTGTCCTCGCGGCTGCTGGAATCGCTGCCAGGCTCAGCTGTGAGGCAGGCGCTAAGGGCAAGCGCCCCTAGTGCGTCCTACGGCACTGCACCCAGACAACCAGCACGCACAACCATGAATGTTAATGGCTTGTTTGGTTAAGGCAGTGCCCCCTCTAGCGGGATTCAGAGCTCTTATTTAAACATCGCTCAAACCTCGTGCAAATATTTATCCGTTGCAATTTCTTTAAGCTGTGAACGTTGTTGTCTCTCCTGCACTGTTCTGCTACCTGCACACAGCGCTGGTTAAAAGCTGGGCACTGGGTGAGCCCCAGAATGGGCTCAGCAGCTTTCACACTACGCTGGGCATCCCTGCAAATGGACGCAGGACATGGGAGCTGCTCCACTCCCTAAGGAGCAGCTCATGTTGTTTGTTCCTTTTCCAGGGGTTCTATATCCGGACCCTGTATGAACCCTGCCCGAGCCTTTGGGCCAGCTGTGATAGCCAACTACTGGCTCTACCACTGGGTGTACTGGGTCGGGCCTCTGATCGGCTGCCTGATCTCCAGCTTACTGATAAGGTACATGCTGCTGTGGGGCTGCCCTCTCCCTGCTCCCCGCCCCATCCTGCGGCAGAGCCCCAGCCCCTCTGCTTCTTCCTCTTCTCTCTGAGGAGGCAACAAAGCCTCATGCAGCTTCCAAGCCCGGCATGTCTGCTGGCTTCATCTGCATCTCCCCATGGGGCTGGTGCTGAGCTCCTGCACTCCGCGTTCCCTATGCACACCGCAACAGTGCAGATGCTGACCCTGAACTTCTTTTCCCTCCTGCAAGGTTTGTGATTGGTGACCGAAAAATCCGCCTGTTCCTGAAGTGAGGCCGCACAACACAACCCCGGCACCTCCTGCTGCAGGAACACACTGCTGGGACGCACGGGGATGGCACTGCCATGTCCCAGCCATGCACCACATCTGCCCTGTAGGGCTATGCCTGGCATTTGCGGCACTGCACGGCTCTGTGCCATGGGTGCAGCACATGGCTGAGGCTGGCAGCTCTGTACCACTGCTGCTGGACTGCTCCTGGGCCCCTCTGCTCCCCTGGGGGCTGTGAGAGCTTTTGGTCACTGAGCACAGCAGCCACTGTAACCACTATACAGTGACACAAAGCTGAGTAAAGCAACACATGGCATAGCTCCCCAGTGCTGGCACCAATTAATTCCTGTATTGTTTATGACTATTATTTAAGGAGTGTGCAAGTGCTGGGAGCTTCCTGGCTCCAAACATGCTGGGGGCACCACAACTCTCTGCCCACTCCTGCAGTATGTGGTCCTCATTCCTGCGTCTCTATCCCCACACAGACTGTGCAGCATTCAGTTTTCCCCTGCATGCACCTGGGGCTCTTTGCTGTGCAGGGAGCCTGGCTGTGCTGCATGTGGCTGTGCTGCACTCTGTGTGGCTGTGCTGCGCTCCGTGTGGCTGTGCTGCATGTGGCTGTGCTGTGCTGCGTGTGGCTGTGATGCATGTAGCCGTGCTGTGTGTGGCTGTGGTGCACATGGCCGGACACTGGCTGCAGGTTCTGCAGTGTCCGTATTACTTTGCAGTCTGTGCCAACAGAACTGCCCCTGTGGCTGCATGCCAGGAGCCAAGATGCGGTTCTTGGAGGCTTCTCGGCATGCCGAACAAAAAGGGAAATGGGGATGGGAGGGAAGCCCACACTGGCTGCTGGCAGAAAGACATGATTTCTGAGATAGCAGCTGGCATGGGGAGATCAGACAGTGCCAACAGCTGCACAATGGGGCTCTATCCCCATCCTTAAATCATCATGGCCCCTCATGGTGGGGGTGCTTGTGGTGACCCCTCCGGCAGCTTGGCGGGCTCTGCACAGCGGTGACACCAGCACACAGGCATTCTGCAGTCCCTCCCAGGAGAACTTTTGGTTGTTCTGAATTTTGCAAACTTTTAAACATGGCTGGATGTTTCTGAGCACACGTGAAGAAGGCAGCATTGGTTGGGAGGGGAGTTAGCAGAAGTGGGTGAGGTTCCAAGCAATGCCTGTTGCTGTTCCAGCCCCTACAAGCACTGCTATGAGGTGCCCAGGGGAAGGGGCTGCCCTGGGGATGCAGTGCCACACTGGGAATGGGGACAGACAGGAGCGTTTCTGTGCGGACCGTGGGGCAAACCCCATGGGGTGGGCTGGGACACAGCACCAGAGGAGGAAAACCAATGGGGCTGGGCAGAAATGGCCCCACAGCACCTGGCACAGGGAAGGAGCCCTTTCCAGCTCCCTGCCATCCCCGTGGGTCTGGTAGAGTCCTCTCCGGTGCATCTCGCTATTTTCAGCTCACTCGCTATTTTCAGCCCAGGAACTGACCCACACATGCGCACACGTTTGTACACAGAGCCGTGCTTTTTGTCGCGAAAAAAGCGAGGCTGGAGGGAGGGAAGGCCCCTCCGGGACAGCCCTGGCCCAGGTGAGCGGGGCGAGGCGGCCGCTCGCTCGGGAAGGAAAGTGGCGCAACCCGCTACGGAGACCAACAGCGCGGAGATGTCACCGGGACGGTCGTCATGGCAACGCTGCAAAAAATGCCGGAGCAAACCGGGAGCGAAGGCGCTGCTTCCAACCGGGAGGACTCCCCGGGCTGCCGGGCTGCGGGGCACCGTGGGCACCGGGAGCCCTCTGTGCTGCCCGGGTCAGAGAGCAGCCGGAGCGCGGCTGCGGCCGACGGGGGGGGGGAGCGGGCGACCACCTTCCTCTTTCGGGAGGAAACACGGCCCGTGGCACCCGCAGGAAGCACAGTTATAGCTGCAGCTGCTGCTGCGCGGGAGCTGGAGCTGTGCTGCACCCCTGCTCCATGCTGCACCCGAGCACATCCCCATGTCCTTCCCTGTTTTGCTGTTGATGCGTTCGGCGCACTCCTTTTTGATTTGTCAGGGTGACTTTTAATAAAGCATCTGTAATACATGTTGTTTTTCCCCGAGTATTATTAAAGAGCTTAATTTATGCTAATTAAATACCAATTAACTTCCAAGCACTTAATGTGCTTTAAGGACATAAAATACATCTCATTCCCATTCAATTAATTCCACATCAGGCCTGGCCATGGGTCTGCGCTGCTTTTAACGGTGCGTGGATCTGCAGCACAGCCAGAGCCCTGCATGCTGGCTGTGAGGCTCCCAGTGCTCAGCAGGAGGCCGTCCCCGGGCTGTCCCCACGCTGCTCCTCAGCACTGCAGCTCTCCTGTTAAGCACAACATTTGCTTTTTCGTATTGGCCTTTTCCTCTCTGAACTCCTAGCACTAGGAGCTGCTCTGTCCTGAGGCAGGGGTATGCACTCAGCATTTGCAGACCAAATGGTTTCCCATTGATGGTGTGGAGCTGGTGGCAGCCACGCTTTCTGCCTGTGCCCATGGCACTCTTTTGGTGGCTGGTAGCCGCACAGGGCACGGCTGCTGGGATTTGGCACTGCACCACAGGGCTGAGCTGCGCCATGCAGATGTGTGAATTAATGAACCACTTAATGTGGCTCAGTGCTTCCTTGGCTCTCAGACCTCTCAGCACCACTACAGCTGCAGGGATGCCACAGGATGGGGATAGTGAACTGGGGGAGCCAGGCAGCAGAGCAGGGGACCCCAGTGCTGATGCCCATGCTACAAACCAACACATGGCACTGAGGCTGTGCAGTAGGGGTGGGGTCTAGCAGTGGGGTTGGGGCAACTGTCCTTCTGTCCTTCATTCTTGAGTCAGGACCAACCAGGTCGGTTTGGTTGTTATGTCCACCTGGGACAGGGCTTTCCTCCTTGCAGCCAACACAGCTGCATCTGCTAATGAGGGCAGAGGGCTTTAATGAGCAGCCCCGCAATAGGGAAGTGCTGTGCTCACCTCTTGTTCTGTGGCTGAGTGCTATGACACAGGGCTGTGCACCCTCCTGCTCCATGATGTGCAGATTTCTACAGAAGTACATCCTGTGCTGCTGAATGAGGCTGTAGGAGCAGCAGGACTGTGCTCGCTTCTGTGTCCTGCACTGCTGTTGCAGTGTGTTGCCAGGAGCTGTGGCTGCTGACACTCAGCTGGCACGTCCCTACCAGCACTCAGGTCCTGCGAGCTGGGGAGCACCTATGGATGCTGGCTGTGGGGCCAGGCCATGCTGAGGGTGAGTATGGTGGTGGCTGTGTGGGCACCAGCCTGGGGAGACAGGGGACAGCGGAGGTGGGTGATGACGTGTGGGACTGGTACTGTGCGTGAGCTGGCATCTGTATGTAGGAGATGGGGAGAGAGGCGATGGGAAAGGGAGTGGGAGTCTGCAGTGTGTGCTGGGGGAGCTCTCACAGTGGGTCCCAGTGGGGCAGGGGTGAGCTGATGCCCTTTGCTGCCGTGCCCATGTGGTGCCTGAGGCTGGGGAATGTGCTCCTGTGCTGTTCTATTTGCTCCACAGCCGGGCACCAGGGTGCAAATGCCAGAGCAGTCTTCCTGCTCATTAGCATATATGCAAAGAACCCTAATGAGCTTCAGCACTGTGCACAGAGCTCTGCAGAGGCCCACAGCTGGGTGTGGGGTGCTGGGTGTGGGCCATGGGGGTATCCATTTGAAGCAGTGGTGACATCCCCAGCCCAGTGCTGGGGTCTCTGCCCCAGGACCACATGTCAGGGCATGAGAGGCCACATAGAGAAGGGAGTGGGGCTGGGGGGGTGGCTACTGCTCTGCTTCCCACCCCCACTTCTGCTTTTTCTTCTCATTCTATTGATCTTCAATTCCTTTTCGCTTTCTGTCATCGCAGCCCACTCGGGCTCCCTGGGGAGCAGCCGGTTAGCAGCCTCCTGGGGGGGAACGGGGGCTGGGGTCTCCTCCGCACATGAGTGCAGCACTGTGGGACCGACCCCCCCCCCCCCCCGAGCCCCTCTCTCTTCCTGCACGGTGCCTCCAGCCCCACTCCTCAGCCTCGAGGTGTTTCTCTGCCCAGCATCGCTCAGGCTGGGAGGATTTTCATTTTGCAGAGTTTTTACAAAGGGTTCAGCTAGAGGTTTATTTCCAAGGAATGCATTTTTATGCTTTCAGCTTTTGTCACTGTGATTGTTTGCAGAGAGGAAATCATAAACAGAAACCACACCAGGCAAAGCCTCAGCTACTAATTTGCACTTATGCAAATGTGATGAGGCTCAGGCACATAGCTCCTCAGCCTGGCACACGGCTGGTGGCACATGTGTGACCCCAGTACTGAGGGGTCCCAATGCCTCTGGCACCCCCAGCCTATCCCTGGTCCCCTGAGCTCCCTGGGGCACAGCCACTGCCCCCGACACACAGAGCCAGCCCTCACTCCCAGTCACCATGGAGACCCAGGAGGTATCCGTGGATTTTGAACCATCTCAGAGAAATTTTGGCAATTCCCTGGGCATTGTGTAGCCATAGGTTGGGGCTGCACAGCTGTCTGTGTGACCACGCACCCTGTCCCCATCCCAGGCCATGGCGGTGGTGCCCATAGGGCGGGTGGCACGGAGCCCTTGGGACGACAGAAATCACTGCTTCCCTCTCTTCCAGACCACCTTTCTAATTTGCCCCCATAGCAGACAATCCCACTGTTAACCTGCAACCTGAGGAATGAGTTTGCAGAAACAAGGGCTGCTGTTTGCTGTTGCTGGGTTGGCTTTTGGAGGACATGAAACTTCTGGCTGTGTCTCAGCAGCAAGCAGTCAGCGCGGCCGAGTGGATAGACGGATGGATGGACAGATGGATGGACACAGTTGTGCTTCCCTGCAGGTTTCTATGTGCTGGGCTCCCTAAAGCTGAGGACGGGTGGGAGCAGAGGCTCAGTGGAAGGGGAATGCTAATCAGAGTATGTGCTGGCAGCAGGCAGAATGCTGCACAATAAATAGCCATTTTAATTACCACACAATATTTACAAGATTGCTTCCTCATTTGGGAAATTAAAACAAATGCTCCATCAAAATGATCAACATTGTATGGAGAAGCAGAGGGCTGATAGAGAAATACATCGGCTGTTAATGAAAGAGTAATTGGCACCTTGGTGCTGGCATGGCTTCCTCCTCCTCTGTACAACCACGGCACGAATGACGGCACAGGGCAGCCCCAGGCGGATGGCAGTGGAGCAGGGCACAGACAGCAGTCCCCATTCTGGGGTCCCAGCCCCACTGAGGCTCTGCAAAAAGAGGATGTGGGAAGGCTGGGTAGGGAATTCTGAGCTGCAAAACCCTCTGTTACTCTGGTGAGGTTCTGCTGGCTGCCTCTGTCTGTCTGTCTACCTGTCCTGCAGTTACCCCAGGATTTAAGGGCTGTAGGACACAGCTTTGGCTGCTTTCTGCATCTCTCCTGATGTTATTCCCAGGTCCTGGGATCATGTGAGGATTTGGAGACTCAGGCTTGCCAAAAAAAATCTTTTTCAGCCATCCTTGACACCGATAAAACATCTCAGAATGTAGCCACAGACAGGCAGAGGGGATGGAGTAGATGATATTGGGTTTCTGAGCATCTGAGGCGGATAAAGCCATGTTGGGACTAATGGAAGTGGATTAGTGCTAAGGTCCCCATGAGGGCACTGCTGTGGTGGTCCCCACACCAATGAGCAGCCCACCATCCCACCCAGCCCATAGGGACTCTCCCAGGGTGGTGTGGGCCCTGTGGGCACTGCAGCCCCTCCCCAGGCTTTCCCTCCCCTTCCCCCTCCCTGTGCCTTTCTTCATCTCCATTCTTCCTTTTTTTTGCAGCACTTCTGTTGCCATGGGAACGGTGATATCAGTAATCGGGGTGGGGCTTCATGACATTGATGAGTACAGCAAAAGCCCATTTATGTAACGAGCACAGGGCCCCTGCTCCTGTCTGGGCA
This sequence comes from Gallus gallus, assembly GCF_016699485.2. Taxonomy (NCBI): domain Eukaryota; kingdom Metazoa; phylum Chordata; class Aves; order Galliformes; family Phasianidae; genus Gallus; species Gallus gallus. The sequence continues at coordinate 6,660,682 of NC_052545.1, forward strand.
CACAGCAGGGTGAGGCACTGTCATGGGACCCTGCCCCGAACCTCTCTGTGCCTCCCACCCACCTGGTGAAGGGGCTGACAAGTGTGGAGATGTGCAAGGTGCAGGGATGCCTGGAGTACAGGATGTGCAGAGTGCAGGGTTACGTGAGATGAAGGGATGCATGGGGTGGAGGGATGCATGTTGACACCGGCAGAGGCAGGCAGGCGGGGACCAGCTCTGTGCAGCCCCGTCTGGCCATCAGTTCTCCTCACCACACAGAGCTGCCCTTTGCTTTTCCCACCGGGTGTATTAATTACAGCCTGTGTCAATAGCTTTTACTGTTAGGTCATTAAACCAGAGAGAACGTCAAACATCCACAGTGCCCCGGCAAAGGAAGGGCTCGTTTGCTGCGTGGCTGGGGAGGTTTGGAGGACAGCTACAGAGACGCATCAGAAATAGGTCAGGCATACGACTTCCAAGGACATCTGAAGAAGCAGCAGGATTTAATTATGTTCAGATACCCGCTGACAGTCCAGCATTCAGAGGAGGAGATCCCATCTCAAATGGATCAGGGGAAATCATGTCAGGATGGCCCTTACCTTGCCAGGGAGGGGATCTCCTGGGCTGCGCCTGGGGTCTGGTGTGTGGGAGCACATGGAGCTATGGGAGGGGTTGGGGAGATGAAGGGCAGTGGGAGAAGGTGGCCAGCCCTGGGCTGTCACCAGGAGCTGAGGGACTGGGTGTCATTGTCACACAGTCTGGGTGCAGTGAGTGCGTGGGTGATGGTAGCCACAAACAGAGTGGGGCAGAAACCAAAGTCAGGAGCTTGGGGTGCTCAGTGTCTGCCCAGAGTGCTGCCTGGGGCAAATGAGACCCGAAAGCAGTCAGATAAGCACTGCGCTCCTGTCCAAAGCGAGTCAGAGTCATTTAGTTTGAGAGCAGTGAAAGCCCCATGCAAATGTTTTCCATTCAAAAATTCTTTTGATTTCTAAATTAGGAAAGCAGTTCTTTCTGGGTGTTTTTTTTTTTCTTTTTTTTTTTTTGGTGAAACATTTCAAATATCTCTGGAAATTCACCAACAGGTCGGTTGTTCTGTTTTCATGAATTTTTCGTTGCTTTTCCTCCACAGCTTTTGTTTGACTTTACATTCATGGCCTGGGGGTTGCCATCAGGTCACCCAACGGAGAGCAAAGCTCTCCTGCCCAGCTCCCACCGGCGGTGGGTGTAAATGGTGCTGGTGGCATCTGAGCTGTGGGGTCAGCAGCCCAGTGCCAGCTCTGCACACTGCTGTGTTGGAAGCTGTGTGCATGCGGCTGTCCCATCACAGCTGCAGATCAGGGATCATTCTCCAGCACAGGAGGGGACAGCAGGACGGGGTGTGCCTGGCCCTGCCCTTGTCTGCGCCCTCACATTTATGCTGCAGTAATTTCTGGTGGAAAATAGGGGATGAACCAAGGCCACGATAGGAACGTCTCAGGGTTTTCATCCTCTGGGTTTAAGGCTTCCCCCCCAGGCTGGCACCAAGCCCCACGGCATAGCACTGTGACACTGCAGGCTCTGCTGGCTCAGGGCAGGGAGAGGGATGCCACCGGCACAGCGGCTGTGAGCGATGCTCGCAGTTAATGGCTCGGCTGCAGGGAAAGCCCTCGCGAGGCAAGCTTAATGAAGAAGTCAGCGTGCGCTGGGATCAGACCTGCCGCCTGTAACCGAGCCTCATTGTTATTTAAATTGGGCTCCTGGCAGGGCTGGGGGAATAACTCGCGATCAGACAATTCTTATGAGCAATGCGATGAACCGTGCACACAGAGCCAGGAGGAGCCCTGGGGAGAAGCTCATGTTGTGGGGCAGCAGCAGTGAGCAGCCCCAAAGGCAGCTGTGTGTTGGGGCTGTGGGTCTGCCCCGTTCCCCTCGGCACGCGGGGAAGCAGGAGCGCTCCCGTTGCCACACAGGCTCACTTGTGTGCTCACCCCACTCCCAAGGCAGTGGAAAATCCCCACAGTTTGAACCAGTGGCAAGGAGTGATGCCCGCTTCCCCTCTTACAGTCAGAGGATATGAAAGCCAGTTATTGATCAAATGGATTTGGAAACGGGCAGCAAAACCCCAAGGATTTTACCACTAAGTTTGTTTAAGCAGAGGTGCAGGAAGGCGGTTTGATGTGGGCCACTTTTGGGTACATGAAACAGAATTAATTTGTTCTTCCTGAAAACCCAGCAGAGAGGAATATGAAATATTTAAACCGCCCAACTGTGGCTGTGATGCGCCGAACCACGCGGTCCCAGCGGGTAATGGCACTTCCCGTGCGTGGAGGTCTGGAGCACTGCCACTGCAGCTTTGCTGCCTCTGCCCCTTACCCAAATGGGAGGCCCAAAGAAAGAGAGAGATTTGCAGGCTTTCCTCACTGCATTTATTTATCTGCAACGTGCTGTGCCTTGAGTGGTGATGGGAGGAATGTTGCACATCCACACCAAGCTAGGAAGCAGCTTGCTGCCTGCAGCTCTGTATTTCCCTGCCGCTGTATGCTCGTGGGCACTACAAGAACAAGCAGAACAACACGGGCTGGTGGGAGAGCCTGGAAATGGGGCACAAGCTGCTGAGTGTGCCAGGGTGGGGGCAAAAGCCTCTGAAGCCCCCTCCTCTGAGCAGATCTGGCAGGACCCCCTCGGCAGCCCTGACAGCCTCTCTTGCACTGTCCACATGTGCAGGTCACAAGGAGGCAGCGATTCTGTGCCTGGCCTGCTGCAATGAGAGCTGGAAGTGAATGCGAGGTGACTGCTGCTGGGGTCTGGAATTGGAACAGTGGCTGTGGCTGCACGGCTCTCCCATTGCTGGCGATCCCGTGAGGGTTTATGTAATGCCTCTGTCCTTGCACTGGGGCCGCTTGGCTTTGTGCTGCAGCTGAGGATGCTCTCCCCACCGTGGGTGCGCAAGCTGGGCTCTCACCACTGCCGCTTCTCTCTCTGCTCTCTGTCCTCAAGATGTGAAACATGCAAAAATGGTGAGAGCAGAAAGGGAAACCCCAGAGCAGCTGACACAGCTCTGGGCACTGGGAAGCCCCCCATTCACCCCCTGTGTCACTGGGGCAGGACAGGGATACTTGACGGGGGCAGCATGAGCCCCACAGCACTGCTGCAGGCACATGGCCCCAGGTAACAGAGCAGAACCCCACTGCAGCCCTGTGACTGTGAGCAACGGGAGGCACTTCCAAAGGCTGATGGTGTCCTAAGGAAGAATACAGTGTGTGGGGGTGTCTGCATGGACAATTTGAAGTGAGAGCTTTTAAAACTCTGCTTACATCCCCTCGGAGCTGAGGCCAGCAGGAGCCACCCTCAGGGTCACAGGCACCTGGAGCCCTTCCCGGTGCTGGGTTTCCTGGCATGGCGCGGAATGAGACAGCATCCGCATAGCACGCAGGGGCTGCTGAGACACCTTTATTTCTCATTAGAGCTCCGCTCTTCCTCCACCTGCTTCCTGTGGGGGATTTAGGTTCCTAAGAAACGCACTGAGAAAATGAGAAAATTCGCTGTCAGCTTCATTGGAACTGCTCAGAGGGAGCTGATCTGGGCACAGCTGGAGCGGTGTCTCTAGGCCGTAGGGGTTGGTCAGGACCTTGTCTGCCTCCTGTGTGCAAGATCCTTTGGGGAGCACTGAGCCGCAGCGCAGGGAGGTGTAGGGCTGCACTGCTGGCTCTGCTCTGTCTGGAAGGTTCCATAAAACTTGAGGTTTATGGGAATGAGAATGGACTGTGCTGGGTTCACCTTTGCTCCATGCAATGCATTACTGTGAGAGTGCTGGTTCAGTTCTGTTGCTCATCCTCTCCTTGCACCTCTGAGGACTTTACTTGCGTTAATAAATACGATAATTTTCTTATGAGGGAGCTGCGTGGATGCTCAGCCCAATATGTTCTCAGTGCGTGGGGGATCTGAGTACCCATCTCCCGTGGAAGTCAGTATGGCTTTGGAAGTCCCACCTTTAATATAACATGAGTCTCAGTGTGTTAAATAATGAAAACGGTAAAGTAAGGGAAAACAAGAAAAAAGAAAGCAGCCTCCCGAAAGCAGAAACCATACCTGGCTTTTGTGCTTTGCAGCCCAGCAGAGGGAGGAAAGCTTGAATGTGAATACTGACATGATTATCAGTGCTTGTACGGGGAAATTAAAGACATCTCTGTGGTTCCTGCTGCTGCTGGGTTCCGTATGCAACAGCTACGAGGGCTGTGTTTGGAAAAAGGGTACATGCATTAAAAGAACAACAAAGAAGAAATAGCAAAGCACAGTTAAAATGAGCAGAATTCAGCTTGGCGTGGCTACATGCTAAGTGCAGCATGCACTTAGGATTATGTACCAGTTTCCTTTGCAAAACTACACAGGAAAGGCATCAAAATGACCTGTTATTATTTTTCTTATTCCTCCCATTCCTTTGCGTGCATAAAGAGCTATTTCTGTTGTGAAGATTTCTATGTGCAAAGCTCCATGAATGGGCCCAGGCCTCAAGCAGGGGCCCCGCAGCTGCACCGCCTCCAGCCAGCAGACAGGAACGTCTCTGCACCTCTTTGGGACAAAAGCTCTGCACGAGGAGGGATGCCTGCAATTTGTCTCCCCTCCTTAGCATTAAGATCGCAGGGTGCTGGGTGTTAGTAACAAGCTGTCTGCTTATGGAAAGACACTACCAGCAGGACAGGTCAGCTCTGCGTTTATGATTATAATGGAGCTTTTTAAACAGCTGCATAATAGCAGCTCAGGGCCTATTTCTGGTACCCTCCTGGGAACCAAGTTCCATAGAGACTGGGAGGCATTCTTTGGAGCAAGAGCCCGTGGGCAGGGGGGCTGAGGCAAGGCAGGGCAGGGACAGTCACAGTCATAGTTGTTAGGCTTTGGTAAAGCTGCCTTCCATTCTGATTTAATGCTCCCAAAGCAGGTGCAGTGAGTGGGGCTGGCATGAGGAGAGCTGGGCGGGGGTAACCCCGGGAGTGGAGAGCTCTCTGCAGTGCCATGGGCAGGGGATAAGGAGGATGGCTGGTACAGGGTGGGAGCTGACCCGAAGGCTTCAGTGAGATGGGAAAATGAGGCTATTGTTTGAGCTGAAATTGCACTGTAATTTTTTGAACTGTGATCGTTTGAACTAGAAGTCCTGAAATCACCCTAGGTGCACCTCTGAGCTTTGCAGCCCTCCTTCCGGGGCTGCTGCTGGCTCACACTGCCAGGAAATAAGGGCAGAACAAGCGATCCTGGCTTTAGCGCTCTGTAAAGCTTTTGAGTTTGGGAACAGCAGTCTCCCTGCCAGCCCTGCAGCAAGCATTCATCACTCAGTGTAGGTGCCTCCTGCGAGTGACCTGAAGCCAGGATTTCCCTGTGGATGCTTATACCCCAGTTACCGTCACCGCTGTTACTGTGTGCCCGCAGCCCAGTGCCTCAACGCTCGCCCCGTCCCTGCCCGCAGCAATACATGGGCCGACGGTGCACCCCCGGCATGGCGCCATGGCAGGGCCCGCCGGGATGCAGGTGCCGTATGCAAATCAACGCATGGGCGGGGCCTCGTCGGACCACGCCCACTCGCGCATCAACACCGCGCTCCGCAAATCAGCACGCAAAGCGGGGGGCGGGGGCGGGGTTTAAACCCAGAGGCGCGAGCGGGAGGCGGAGTCTGTTCTCCTGGGGGGCGGGGCTTGTTATGCAGATACAGGGCGGGGCTGAGGCGATATGTAGATGAGGGGGCGGGGCGCTGTCGGGTGTGTGTCGCTGCCTCCCGCCACAGCTGCAGCCAGAGGTGCTGAGCGCCGCCGAGCCCCGCAGCCAAGCCGAGCCGGGCGGAGCCGAGGCGAGCCGAGCGGAGCCGAGCCCGGCGCCCACAGCGCAGCATGGCCGAGCCGCCGGCGGCGCCGGGCCCCGAGGGCGAGGAGGGCCCGGTGCGCTTCGCCCGCAAGGGAGCCCTGCGGCAGAAGAACGTGCACGAGGTGAAGAACCACAAGTTCACGGCGCGCTTCTTCAAGCAGCCCACCTTCTGCAGCCACTGCACCGACTTCATCTGGTGAGCGCCCGCTCCGTACCTCCCCCCACCCCACCCCCCGCTTCCCGCCAAACCCCCTCACACTGATCCCCATCTCCGGCCCGAACCCCCCTCAGCCGCTCCCGGACCTCGCTCTCCCATTCCCGGACCCCTCACCCTGCCCCCGTTCCCCCCTCCCTCCCGGTGCCGGTGCTCAGCCCCCCTCTCTGTCTCTCTCCCCGCAGGGGTTTCGGCAAGCAGGGCTTCCAGTGTCAAGGTGAGTGTCGCGCATCGGGGCCGCGGGGCACAGGGACAGGGACAGGGCTGAGAAGCAGCTTCGTCATTTCATAGCCCCCCCCCTCCTCGTTCCCGAGCGGACCGTCGGTGCATTAGGGCTGCTCGTGGGTAGGCTTTTGGCCCCCCAAAATGAGCGTAGAAGGCTGCATAGGCACTCCCCTTCTACACACCCCCCCAAAAAAAGGCAGAGGGCAGCTGATGGTTTTTAATACATTTAGTCCGTTTGATGTGTGGAGGTTTGTTAATGGCAGGCTGGCAATGCTGGCCCGGCAGCGCGGGGCCGTGGCTGTGCGGGCTGAGGAACTTCAATGGCTCCGTTGTGTTGCTGGGGAAAAATGAGGCGTTATAGCAGAACGTGTTGTGAGAGCTGCTGGGTTACTACAGGTGGAATTCTTGGTTCTGGTAGCGCTCAGCGGTCAGGAGGGGCTCCCTGGGCTGCCCTTAGACACCAAGCTGCGGTAAGCCTCCTGTGCCTGGCTCTTGCTGTGAGGCTGTGAGATGCCCGGCAATGGAGAGGAGGAGGGGATGCAGGTCCCACCTGTGTGGGGTTGCAGCCCTGGGCTCACGGCTCAGCCTTGTAATTGCTGGCACTGCCTTCTTGCTGTAGTGAGGATTTGGGGTCAAGCTTTGTTTTGGCAGGTGGCTGAACGCCAAGCTAAGGAATAGAACTGCTGTTTAATTCAGTAGCACAGGAACAGCTCATCTTGGCACACCTTGTTTGTGCCTCGTGCTCCTGGGTGACCTGGGTAACCCACCAAGGCTGCTGTCTGCCTCAGCCCCCCTCCCCAAGTGCTGGTTCTGGGGGCAGAGGAATGCTGCAACCTGTCCTGGTGCTGCTCCTCAGGGCAGTGCTCCCCTCTAGCTGAGGTTCCATACGCAGGCAGTGAAGCAGTGCTACATTCTGTGCATCTTATATCTCTGTGGGTCTTCCTAGCCTTACTCAGCCTTTAATTCTGCCTTTCCTTATGGCGCGTGCAGCGTGGTGGTGGGCATATTTGTACAAACACAGCAGCTCTGAAATCTGTTGTGCCCTAGGGAAGGCTGGGGGCAGGGGGTTCATCTGAGGGTGGGGCACGGCTTGTTCTTTCCTCCTGTGTAATTCATGGTCAGTTGCTCAGTTCTTCCTATAGTATTCAATGTCAGATCATTTGAACCTTTTCAGGTGTCTTTCAGCTGTTGAGAACTATTGTTGAAACCTATTTATCATTGTGCACTTGCTTTGAGGCTTAACTCTTAAGGTTTTTGATATCAAATCTGTCTCTAGTGTAAAGGCAGTAAATGGGACCCATATGGGCAGCCTGAGAAGTGCTGATGCACAGCTGTTGGCCATCAGCTGACTGTGCCCGGCTGTGGGGCAGAATAGAGCTCCGGGGCCCTCCTGGAGGCTGCAGGGCTGTGCTCACACCATATAGGGTTCCCATTGCAGTGCTGTGCTCAGGGATGCTGCCAAAAGTGTGTGACTGGTCCGTAATGTCCTTCTGTCATAGCAACTGCTTTCCAGGTTATTCTGGTACGACAGACATGAGAACAGCTTTAATTCAACTTTAATAATCGCCCGACTGTTGTATCCTACTGTTAGCAGGCATGGCTGGAAACGTAGCTAAGGCACATGTCTGTCTTGTTTCTAAGCTGTTTCTTATTGCCATGTTTAAGTAGGTTTTCACCTGTGCCCTGATTTCTTTCTAGGGCATTTGCAATAATTAGATTGTTAATTAGCTCATTACTTGTGACTTTTGGCAGGAAGTTTGCAGAAACTGACTCATTGCAGCTTGAAATACTAATGGGTACTGCAAATGCCACCTAACTGCTTGCTAATCTCTTTATCCTTGTATACCATCTCCTTCTTATCCTTGCATACATCTGAAGGGTACGTCTCTGGATGCTGTCAAGAATGGAGCTCTTGGTCTCCTTGCTGTGCCACTTCTGGGAGCTGCCACCTCTGGTAGCATTTCCTTTTCTGTTAATATTCCTGTTTATTATTCCTTGGGGCACCTTTCTCCTGTTGGCCAGCAGTTCTCGGGCTCTGTAGGTCGGGGTGCTGGGTGTGCTGGAGGCATCAGGAGGGCACCTGTGCTGCCAGCGGGGTCTGCTCAGCTGCAGTCGGTGCTGTGCTGCTGGGCTGTGCCTGACCCGGAGCCTGGGAAGCAGTGCTCGTGGGGAGGGGAGGTGAGCAGTCACGTAATGTGATTCTCAGTTACGAGCAAAAATAACCTGCATCTGTTACTGCTTTCACGTGTACAAAGTAGGAAAGATCTTGGAAAGAAGGATCTTGGTTCCTTAAGAGGAGAAGGGGGAGGGGGGGGGGGGGGGGGGGGGGAAGGGCACCATTCAGTAATGAGTGCTTGGATCTCTTGCAGTGACTTTTCTGGGTACATTGTTCACTTCCTTCCCCTAGCAGTGACACAGTAAGCAAAGATACCCTTCAAATTTAATCTTTCCAAACTTGGTCCCATACACGCATCCTTCTTCCATGGCTTCTTCTCCCAACCCTCCAACACCAATGCTCTCGCTTGCTGTGCTGTCGGTGCAACACTCACTACAAAGTCTGAATGGCTGAGGGTGTCAGGCAGGGCTCACCTCCTCCCAGTGTGTTTCTCATGTATTTCTCAGCTGTCACAACTCCCCTTCCTCCCCCCACCTCGCTGCCCTCCAGACGGAAGTGAAACCCACTGCAGTGAAACCCAGCTCAGCTCAGGGCTGGGTTCATCTCATCGGCGGTGCGCTGCTATTGACTGCGTGAAGCAAAGGAGAAACAAAAGCAAAACAAACTCCAATCATTCAGAGTTGCCTCAAACCCAGTAATTTCGTGTCAACATATTATGCACAGTGGAGAAATGTTAGTGTTCAAATAGACTAATTAAAAATGTTACTGCAATTACTTTTGCGACACAAATGGTGCTAATTATATAATGCAGCAGAAATTGGAAACATAATTTTGGAGGGTTTCCGTGTGTCTCATGGTGATAGTACAATTCTCAGTGCATGGCAGTGTGGTCTGTGGTGCGGGGAGTGCTCTGTGGCTGCGGGCAGTGGTGCGGGGGGGGAAGTGGGGCTGGACCCCCATGCTGTGCCAGGTGGTCGGTGCTTCTGCAGGGCTGCATCAAACTGAGCTGGTAGGAAAAAGAGGAGGTGTGTGCACCTTCACGCTGTGGCTGTGTGACCAGAGCTCCTTCTAAGATGAGCATTACAGCCTGAATGGAGCTGGTTTCCTTAATCCTGCTCTTTCCTGTGCTGGATACCTCCTTCCTCAGCTGCTTTTTGGAGTTGTTTGGGCAGGAAATCTGGGCTGGCAGAGGCCTCTTGCAGAGCCTGGCCCATGGCTATCAGGTTCAGCAGGGATCACTGATACCTTCAGCCCTGTGAGTGTCTCCTTACAGCGCCAAAGGGTTCATTTTTGTTGCTCGGTGGATGTGGTTTCTCTCCGCCCTCCCCCTTTGCAATTAGCATGGTAGATTTTTCTTTATCTCCCAAGGTAACCGTCATCGTACAGTGATCTTAAAAGTTTGATGAAAAAGTGGTCAGCTTCCTTCCTGGGGTATCTCCTCTGGCTGGGGCTGAGCAGGGGGCTCTGAGCCAGCCCCGTGGCTCCATGCACCATAGGTTTGCAGCAAGCAGAGCTGTTGGTCCCAGGGCTTTGGCAAAGGATTTGAGTCTCTGTGATGATGCTGCTACAGCAATTGAGCCTCCTGGGGGAATTCAGTGCCTGGGCAGTCCCTAAGGAGACCCGCAGCAGATGGCATCAGCTCTGCCATGTGCCTGCTGGCTCATTTGAACACGATCCTGTGAATTCTTCCAGCCCCATGGGCTCGTAGCGTACCCCACGCAGCAGTGGGGTGCTGGTGACTGGAGGTGGTGCTGAGCATGTGGCCGTGTGGGGCTGTGCGTGGGTCCCCTGTCCCAGGGACACCTCCTGGGGAGCTGCAGGTTTTTGCTGGGCCCCATCTCTGCAGATGGACCCCTGAGGGGAAATCGCCAGGGCCGCAAAGCAGAACAAGGCCGTATACGTTGGATTTCTGGCGTAAGGCAGGAGGTACAGCTCCTCTTAGATCTCTCCTTTTCAAGTTCAGTGTGGGTTCTGTGAGTGCAGGGGTGGAGCTCAGGCTTGAGGAGTCCCACCAGCCCTTCGGCAGCGCTGCTGCCCTCCCAGCCAGCAAGCAGGGCTCTCGCTCCTCTGGAGGCATTTGAGCCAACCAAAATATCAAGCTGGATACACTCATCGGTGCTGTCCAGCCCCCCTTTGGATTTATCAGCAAAGAAGTTGCGTGAGCACCATGACTAAGAAATTAACTTCTGACTGTGCCCGTTATTTAGTTCAGGGCAGAACTGCCTGCAACATGTAATTAAAAAGTGCACAATCAGAAGGGAAATTTTGGAGTGCTGTCTTCTGTTCTGCCTCAAATGTGCGTGGCAACAAGGAGGGATGATCGTGAAAGCAGGGGGGGATGAGATTTCACCCAGGAGAAGTGTTTGGGTGGGTTTTTCATGCAGAAAGTAGCTGTGCAGGGGGTTAGCCCTGTGCATCGCCCTCAGTAGGGCTCTGGACCTGCCGGAGCCCAGCTGTGGGCTGCTCCCATTGCTGCATGGTGCGGGCTGAAGGGCAGCACAGAGCGGAGGGGGTGTGCGGTGCTGTGCAATTAATTCCTCCAGCGTGGCTCTGTGAATCATTATTCTGGAAGTCCATCAATTAGAGCCATTTAGAAAAGGTGAGTAATGAGCTCCCTGCGGGAGAGGAGTGGCCGTGGGCTTTCTGGGCAGTGTGTTCCTTGTTTTCTTCAAGAGCTGTGATGGAAGGCAGAGTGCGGGGAACAAACAGCCCGAGAAGGGCAACAAATGCGCCCACAGCAGCAAAGCTCTGTGCACAGCCTTGGGATCCCATCTCCGTGTTCTGGTGTCACTGTGCTGCCAGTGCCAAAATCCTTCACTGCTGTCTGATGGCCTTCAGCGTGCTGCCCGTGGCAGGAGGAGGTGAGAGCAGGGCAGACCCATTCCAAGTGGTGCCACAAGAAACGAAACGAGCAGTGCCTTGTTCAGCTCACACTGTGCCGTCATCTCATCCACAGAGCCCTGGGAAAGAGGAGTGGGGGCATGGGAGGGAAGGAGGGCCCAGGGCTGCGTGCTGCTGGGCAATGCGTGGAGGTGATGCACAGCTGCTCTGGGGACTCCAGGGACTGTGGTTGCTCTGGGTTAGTGCTGCTAGGCTCTCCTCTGGTCTGCAAGCGTTTCTCAGCTTTGCTCTCCATCAGAAAGTAAAATAAGCTCAACATGTTCTGAGTTGGCCACCTGAATTCTGTGCAATTAAACTACCAACTCACCAGCAGCTGTCTTTCTCCTGAGGATTATGTGGCTGTTCGTTGCTGCAAGAGGAAGCACGAACGGCGCGGATGGGGTCAGTGCAGTGACTCTGCTCTCCCCATTGCTTCCGACAGCTGATCCCGCTTCCCTCCGAGGGAAACGCGCGCGCAGAGCAGTGGCAGCTGTCTTCCTGCAGCTCCCCATGCTCAGCCTCTCGGTGTGGGGGTGCTGTGGGGTGGGTGGCTGCTGGCTGCACGTGGGTCTGCGGCGCGCACCGCCTCGGGGGGCCATTCCTGCAGCCGCTTCAGCTGCAATTTGGTGCTCCTCTTCCTGGGAAGCGGTTCCTGGAAGGCGGTTAGCTCCTCTTCTTCCTTACTGAGTGCCTCTCTCCTGGAAGCTGCCCAAGGTTGGGCAGGCGTGGGGTGCAGCAATTGCTGCTCTCCTGTTTGGTGCTGATAATTGCTGCTAATGAGGACGCGATGCTTTCTCTCGCCGCTGGGCACACTTGAGCTGAGCTGACCCACGCATGGATCTGCAGGCGTGTGCAGCACGGGTGGGATGCTTGCAGCCCATGGGCAGTGTGCAGGCATTAGCCACATGTCGCTGTCTGGTTGATGCTTTGTGGCTGACCTGGAGCCTAGCTGCAGCCCTGCTCAGGGCTTCTGAGGGACTGAGCTGCTTCCTGCGCTGCTCAGAGCTGCCCTGCTTGTCCCGTGCTTCCATAACTGTACTGAGTCTGCTTGCTTTGAGATGAGCACCTGTAACCCGTTAACCTCTTGCTTCTGGAATTTAATGTCTGTGGCATAGGATGAGTGCAGTGTGTCCCAAGCCTTCCTGCTGCACTTGGGCATCAGATGCATTGGAGCTGCATCTCCTTGGCTCAGTTTGCTTCCATATTTGGTTTGGCTTTTGTGCCAGGTTTATATATCTTGTTTAAATGTGCCAGGCAGGGGATGCTTGCTGCTGACCCTGTCTGTGAAGGCAGTGCTTGCTGAAGGGCCCAGCAGTGACACATCACAGCACCTGCAGGTCTGGGGCTCACTGCCCTCAGGTGCATTGCAATGCAGCTCCTGTTACACCCAGCTGTGGGTTTTGGGGGGTGGGGGGGGGTTCAGAGATGCAGTCTACCTGCAAACTTTCCTTTTTGTCTGGAAGTGCTGATTCCTCAGAGGAATAAACTCTTTCTTGCTCCAAGCAGGCAGAAAAAAATGTATTACTTTTTGGGGGATGGCTGGGGAGGTAAAGTCAAAACCGGGGGCTCTGCAAAGGGCCTTCTGAGCAAGATGGGCTTTTAGGCAATGGCAACAGCTGGCTGCTCGGGATGGCTGGGAGTCATATTATGTGTCAGCTTCAGTTGTCCTCATCACACTGTGATGCTTCGGCCTCTGTGCCCATCGGTCCCCCCGTTGCCATGCAGGAATCGCTTCACCTTCAGAGAGAACAGCGAGCTGCTGGCCGAGCAGCCAGCACACTGAGCAGCCAGCACATCACCGGGCTGCCACCCTCAGCGCATGAACAATGCGTTTTCATGGTTTCTAATTATAGCCAAAGAATGAGAGCGTGCGGCTGTGAAGAGGTGGGAAAGTCGTCCTGGCGCTGCTGAATGGCTCAGTGCAACTTGGTGACATCGCCGTGAAGGCAGGAGTCATCCGAAGGCTGTTCTGGAAGATCAGTGAGAAGCCGGAGTGAGGGGGAAGTGGCCCACGGATAAAATTTGCATCACTGAGTGGATTAGCTCCTGACGCAGTGCAAAGTCATTATTTACCGCGTCTCCAGCTCTGCCGCCTTTATCGGCGCCGTGGTTTGGGGAGAGGCTGATTCAGAGCTCATTCCATCTTGGTGTGCTGCTTGGCTGGGACCTCTAGCGTTGCCTCATAAGCAAAATGATGGGGCTTGTCAAGATCGTTAATATTGTGCCTCCCCGAAGAGGCTGAGTAATTTGTTTTTAGGTTTTATTCGTTCTTTGCATTTGTTACGCTGAATGCTTTTGCTTAGTTCAAGAATACTTGGAAATGCTCTGCAACTCATTGGTGCCTTGGGGCAGCTGAGCAGAGGGTGATGGCCCAGGAGGTGAAGTGGGGGGGGGGCTGAGCCCGGGGTGTGTCTGTATCCCTGCCCAGCTGTGGGAGGTGGGGCAGTGCCATGTGCTGTGCTCCTGCAGCTCCGGTACTGTCAGTGCTGTTGGTATGCTGTCACCTCTCCTGATGGGTGTTCGTGCATGGCTTGAAAGAACCCTTCAAGCTGTGGTTTATAGGTGGTGTGAGCTCTGGAAGCCATTTGTGCTTTGGTGCAACCTCTGCCCCGTCGTGATGGAGGTTAGCTTTGCTGCAGGGTTAGTGCTTCACTGCCACCTTTCAGCTCCTTGTTCAGGAGCATGCCCTCAGAGGAGAGGTTATCCGTTCCAGCGGTGCAGCTTGGGGGCAGGTCAGAGCTCAGAGTTCTCTGTGCAGCAGCTGGTGGTGCAGCAGGGAGTGCTGAGGCCCAGCACAGCTGTAGGGATGGGAGCTGCCTTTGTGTGAGGGGAGCTGGGGGCTGGAGCAGAGCCCCCCTGCACCCCCACCTGCCCAGGGCAGTAACCATAGAGCTGAGCTCACCTGTGTCTGTGCTCGTGCAGCTACAGGCCGGCTCCAATAGCTCAGCCCATTAACTTTCAAATGTATCTTATTCATCTGTCTTTGATGGAGAAGTGCCTCAGGGCCAAAGGCTCCTGGAAATGAGGCTTGTAGGGCTGTGGCAGCAGCGTGCAGCTCTCCCGGGTGAGACAAAGTGACCTTCATGGCAGCAAGGAGCCGAGCGCAGTGCTTCTGCTGGGGCTCTCCCTGCCTCAGTCACAGTCATCCCGTGGCCCAGCAGCCATCCTTCAAGCTGCCCAGATCCCAGCGCTGTGTCCCAGAGCCTCCTGCCACTGTGTGACCTCCTTGTTGCTATCCCCTCCCGGTGCAGCGGCATTCCATTTTGCAGGCGGCTGCGCAGTGGAAGCAGAGCCAGGTGCTGCAGTACAGAGCCTGCAGAAGCGGGATGCTGGTGGGAGAGGTGTCCTTGAGCCTGTCCTCGTGCTTTGTGGCTGAGGGCAGTGGGGTGTGTGCCAGGGCAGCAGCCTGCAGCTGGCACAGCACGGGCAGCTGTGTGGCCGTGGCAGGGGTTATGGCAGAACTGCTGACCTGGTGCCTTCTGGGATGGATGAAGTCTCTCTCCTTGGGTCGTTTGGAGGCTCTGGGACTGAGCTTTTGGCAGGAGGAGAGGTTGTAATTAGCAGCTGCTCAGTAGGACTGCTATTAGATCTTCAGAGCAGGATGCTGCTGGACTGGAAAACAACGTAACAATAGTTTATTTGCTTAGGAAGCCATGATGGCGATTTGCATTTTTGTTGAGTACCAAACCCTTTTGGAGAATCTTTGCTAAAGTAACGTTAAACTCTGCAGTTCAAATTTCTTCCTTCCCTGAAACTATCGGAATATGTGTCGCAGTGCCCAACGGTTCAGTCTGAATTCCTTTGTTTTGCCGTTCTCTCTCTGCTGTAAGGGAAGAGCTCTCATCCCGGCTGTGGACAAGTGCTGTCATCAGAAGCTGTGTGATAAATGGCTTGCTTCTCCCAACCTTAGTGCAGAATTAAATTCTCCCTTATTATATACCTAAAAGCATTTCTTTCCCTACCAGCAGTCCCCTATTGACCCAAACGCTCATAGACGTGTATCAGGGCAGGGGAAGGCTTTGCAGTGTGGTTCTGAATCAGCTCTGCTGCTGGGTGACAGCAAAGCACCTTGAGATGCGCTCTGTGATCCTGTTCCTGCTGTGCCGTCTGCTCGCGGAGCGCTGACAGCACAAAGCAGAGCCCGTGGCCGTGAGCCGATGGCTCCAGGAGGGAACCTTTGGGATCTGCCTCAGCCGCCTCTGGGCTGCTGTGTGGGTAGGAGATGTGGGGTAAGAGCAGTGTGAGCAGTGCCTGCAGGAAGGTGCCCACTGTGAGCAGCACAGCACAGCGGTGCCCTTCCTGCAGCGTCCCAGGGCAGCACTGTTGCACGGCACGTGCAGAGCCCACTCCCCATATTGCAGGGAATTCTGAAGAAGGCGATTATATCTCTGCTGTTACTATTATCTGAGTCCAGGAGGATGAAAATAAATGACTGTTGCGAAGGGCAGACTGACTCACTTTCTGCTTCTCCTGTAAATTTCCACTTAAGTTTCAGTTTAAGCTCAGGTATGAGGGGAGTGAAAGCCAGTAATTTGTGACAAAAACTTCTATTTTAGATCACTGAAGAAGAACTCCCTTTCTAATTGCAGAAATTATAAGGCTGTGATTCTTGTAAAGGAATACTGAATCCAGCAGTTGCTTATGAATTGCCATTAGATGCTTCTCTGTAGAGTCAGTGAAAGGAGCTGTGTAGCCATGTGCTGGTGCCACGTTCCTGGCTGGGGGTGGCACAGACCTGCATGCTGTCTCTGCCTCTGTCTCTTGCTGCAGAATAGTCAGAACCCGCTCAGTCCCTGCCCACCCCTTTCTATGTTATCTCTGCTATTTTGTCGGCTCTGTTGTGACCTTTGAGCTGCAGGGTTCCTCCTGGTAATCCCCCCATAAGTTAGCAATTCTGTAATTCGAATCTTCTTCCCCTTTCCCTGGGCCCAGCTGGAGGGGTTGGAAGATGCTTCCTATTCCCAGGGTGGGGGGGGGGGGGAATGCTGCCCACCCGCAGGGCGATTCCCAGGGCTGGTGGGGGCTCACTGCCTGTCCCACTCCTACACCCATTGCTTCTGCTGCAAGTTCCTCCCTCCTCACATCTCGGCTGCAATTTCCCTTCCACCATGTCAGAGCGAAACAAGAGTACTTCTTGAAAACGCCAGAGGAAAATCATGTGAGCAACCAGTGTTCTGTCAGCGCTTAGAGAGGTTCAAAATAACACGGTTTTGCTGGTAACTTCCCAAGGGGGAAGCAGAGGGGTGTGAGGCACAGGGGAGTTCTGCATTCCTCCTTGTGCAGGGGGTGCTGGGGGAAGTGCTGTGGGCATGGGATGCAGCCATAATCCAGTATAGGGATAGAACTGCTCTGGGCTGTTGGGTATGGTGTGCTTGGAGCTGCTGGTCCAGCTGCTTTGGTGGGGCAGGAGCCGCACATCCAATGCTTTTCCTCTTGTGCTGCACACCTCTGAGATGTGACTGTGCGTGCTGCGTGGCCTCACAGTGTACGCACTTTCTCCCACTGCAGTAGCTGAAGCCATCTCCCTGGGGTGCTCCTCTCTTTGCACAAAGTGCATTTTCCACCACCTCTAAAGCAGCAAATTCCCTGAGGGCACTCGGGAGGATCTGTGCTGTCGTTGCTTTCCACCCTCCCGCAGCCACGTGTGTGCCGCAGCCCCGCAGTGCTCCATGGGGCCGGGATGGAGGCGCAGCCATTCCTGCGTCCTTCTGTGCCCTAAATTAGAGCTGCAAGATGCTGCAATGGGTCCAGATGGAGACTCCTAAAATAATAGCTGTCAGCTCCCTGCTGACTTGTATAGGGCGCTAAAGCTTTTGCCTTTAGGAGTGACAGCAAGTGAGCATGCCGTGGGGCTGTATCCCATGGAGCAGTGCCGTGAGGCAGTCACTCTCGGGTCCATGACCTGGCTATGGAGATGGCCCATGTTCTTGCATGACTGCTTCTGCCCACCTGTTTAGCACAAGTCTCCGGGAGTCTTCCAGGAGTGCTGGGTCATGCTGTTCTTTTTGTCCCCAGTGGTTCACAAAGCTTCTGGGGCAAGGATGTGGGCCCTGCAGGGCAACAGAGGTCATATATGCATCTGTGCTGAGGCGGCTGCTGCTCAGCTGCTGGGTTATAGTGAAGGAGGTGTCTGCAATGCCCCCCCTGCTGCTTGAATTTAAATTTCTCTTTATCTCCTGTTGGTTTTGATGTGCTTTTCCTCTGCTACATGAGGGCCGATGGGTGCCGATAAAGAACGTGCCTCTTGCTTCCCATTGCTGCAGAGACTGTGGGGTCTGCAATGGCCTTGTGCAGACTGTTGCCAGTCGAGGCAGCTGTTCCTATTGATTGGGTCATTGCACATTCAGCTCTTGTCCTGTTTGGGTTTTATTTGCTGTCCAGCCCTGCTGTATGGGAGCTGCCAACCCACTGTGCAGAGAGGAGCAGTTCCATGAGGGAGCCTCGTGCCTGGCATCCCCGATAGCTCAGGTGAACCTGAGCCTGGTGCTGTCTGCCTGGTGCTCCTACAGCATCCCATTACTGAGGCACAGATCTCAACTGCTCTGTCACATAACGTCCCACTGTTGTCATATTGGTGATTTCAGGGGGAGCTGAGGGATGTGATGTTGCCCTGCTTGCATGACAGAGATGAGGGAGGAGCACAGGGTGCTGCTGCGTTCCCCTGCGAGGTCTCTGGTGCTATACTGTTCTCCATAGCACTGGCAGTCCTCAGCCATTCACTGCTGTCCCTCACCCTCAGGCAAGGTGTACCTTTCTGCCTTCCCTTTGCAGCATCGATGGAGTGTGCTGCCTTTGCACCGGCTCTTGAGTACATCCCCTGGCTATGCAGCTCGGCTGACCCATGTCACCTCCCACCGTGCTGCATCACTGTGTTCTGAGCCCTGTCCAGAGCCTGGACTTCTACTTTTATGGACTATGGTGCCCTTCTGTGGCACTGTGCACTTGTCTGCCTGCTCTAATTCACTGTGATGCTGCATGTGGTGCTCTGTTGGCCCTTACGATCCAGCAGCGCCCACATAGCACCAGGCTCAGAGCTCACCTTCCTTTTGGTGCAAGCCTGGAGCTCTGCATGCTGCCTCCTGCCTGAAGCAACACAGTGCACAAATTGCAAAACCCGAGGCAAAGACACCCATTGCATGAGGCTCCCAGAGGTGATCCTCAGCATCCTGACAAGTGACAGCAATGCAACGTGCATGGAGCGCGGCTGTCCTGCAGCCCAGCTCAGGATGCACCAGGCACTGTTGGTGCTGCAGAAGTCAATGGGGAACATTGACAGCCCAACCCCAGAGGCTTCCAGCTCCATGTCCTGTTGCAGTTCTCCCCTGGGGTGAGCACATCTCGTGTGCAGGCTCCAGCTGCTGCATCCCTGTTCTTGTTGCAGCCTTTCCCAGCGCTTCTGTTGTTACTGCAATCAATATACATCTCTCTCTGTTTCTGGCTTGCCACGTGGCGAGATCTCTTTCTGTGAAGACTTGAGCGATCTGGATTGAGGAAGGGGTGGGTCACCTGCAGAAACTGCACTGCTTCTGTTGCAGGCTGAAATATTTTGAGGTTTGACACCACTTCAGCAGCTCCTCTGCAGGGAAAGCTGGGGCTGGTGGTGGCGGCAGGTCGGGTGGGCTATTTTTAGAAGTCCTGTTTAATTGTCTGACGTTATTTTTGCAGTGCTCATTGCTGGATGGTTAGTTAGCTACTGTCAAAGTTTATTACCATAACCCAGGTCTTACTGCATGCTTAAATAATAGATTCATTATAGGGCCTTGAATCTGTCGCTTCATCCCTTGATTGGAAGGTAGATGAATGATGTGGGAGCGCTCAGCGTCTGTGTGTGATGTTCCTTTGCTGTTGAAATTCTGTTCTCACAAGTCAGCATTCTGCATCGCTCCCCATTCTCGTGTGCGTTGGGGTCAGATAGCATCTGCCCCGCAGGGCTGTGCTGGTGGCTGCCACTGCCCCGCGCTGCTGCAGCCCTGTCCATTGCTGGGCTCCCTTCGTGCTCTCATACTTCATCTGCATTGTGTAAAGAAAGCTTTCTCTGCTGTAGAGGGTTTTTTTAACTAAATGCTTTTTATTCACACAAGCGGTGGAAAGCGGCCGCTTCTCTCTGCTGCTCTGCCCCGTATCTGGTGGGTTTGGGGAGTAACAAGGCCTGTTCTGACCCCTGGATTTGGGCAGCAGGTGCCATCCCCACACGTTGTGTGAGTTCTGCAGCCGCACAGGCTGGAGCAAAGCTCGCAATATTCATCTCCATTGAAGAACATTGTCCCCCATTGCAAAACCTTGAGCGTTGTATTGAGGTAAGACTGCTTCCTGCAGCAACCTGCTGCAGAGGGCAGGAGCTGTGTACTGGGGCTTCTTGCTGCATCCCAACTGATGCATTTGGCTTTGTTTGGGGTCTTGAGTATTTTGGAGCATGCTGGCTTGAGTGAATAGTTTTAATTAGTTACATTCTTAGGCTGTGGTTTGCTGTGCTGACTCACTTCCAGCTCTCTGATAACTCAAACACATGACTTCATATCAAGGCAGAAGAACAGAAAATAAACTGAGGGAAGATGGCATTGCACAGCCCTGGCGCAGTTTGTTCCTCTATTGTGTGGGTCCACCTTCAGGGGAGTGTTTTTGGGGAAGCCGAGGCCAGGCTGTGCTTGAGGCAGTGTGGAGGGGACTCATGGAAAGCAGCTGCTGCTCCGGGACGTGCACAGCAGTGCAGGAAAGGGCTCCAGCAGCCCTCCAGCACGGACTGGCCCTGTCCCTTTGCTCTTCTTGTGGGAGAGCAGCGGGTGCAGTGTGTGCCTGGGCACGATTTGTAGTATCGCTTCCCCAAGTTATTTCCAAAGCCCAAAGGTTCTCAATAACCACTGTGAACGTAAGCAGTGCTTGGGGACAGCAGTGTGTCCTGCTTGTCCTGGCACTGAGGGGCTGTGCCACATGGAGCCAAGTCACCCCAGGCACTCTGCTCCTGGAAGTCCTGCAGCAAGACGGAGCAGCTGGCATACGCTCAGTCTTTGATGGCCCTCTGTGGGTGTTGTCCCTGGCTTCTCCTTGGCCAAGCAGCCAGGATTCCTCCCTTGGCAGAGGCCCTCAGTGCCATGCCGCAGCACAGGGTTCCTGGCTGGAGCTGTGCTCTGCTTTTTGGTTTGAAGGCTCTAGACTGGGGTGCTGCTGGTACCCAGCGTGCTCTCCTGTCCTTTGCTCGGCTTCTGCTTGGTCCATCTTCCCTTGGACGTGAGAGCAGCCTATCTGCCCCTAGTCCCAGCAGAGGACGCTGCTCAGACACTGCCATGCTCCACGCACAGCCTTGATCCCCCATCCTGCTGCTGGTGGTGGTGATGAGCAGGTGCAGAAGGTACAGCCCCATAGCACTCAGGAGCTGCAGCCCCATAACAGCTGAACTCTGCTGGTCTTTGCTGCTTCCCCTTCCTTCACCTGTGCCTGTTCCCCTCAGCTGCTCAGGTCTGCAGTTCTCCCCTGGGGCTGCGCCCTCCCCGTGATGCTCTGGTGCAGCCCCAGGCTCTGGGTGTGAAGCAGCTCTGCTCCAGGCGTGAAGTTGGTTTTGTGGAGCTTCTGCGCATGAGCTGAACAGCGGCTCCTGGGGACCCTATTAGGGCAGGCAGGTCGCTGCGCTGCTGTGGAGAGGAAGTTTTGGTGCAACCCACAGCAGCATGGCAGCTTTCTCTCCTGCTTGCTCTTTCGAGTATTTTTTTTTCTTTTTTTCATGCTTAAAGTCATCCTCACTGCAGACTCACTGCTGGAGACAGGCAGTAAAACGTGCTAGAGGTTTTCTTGTAGGTATTGGTGGTGCGTGGGTGGTTTCCTCCAGGCTGGGGCTGCACAGAGCCTCTCCCTGCAGTCTGACAGCGCCCTACAAGACCCCTCATTTCCCCACAGTAATGCTCTGAGGCTGCCATGTAGCAGAACTGCATGGGGACATGCAAGAGAAGATGTGCTTGTGGTCACTGGTCATCTTGGGTTGGTGCAATGCCACGAGGACATGGAGCGCGTGCACAGTGCTGCTGTGGGATGGGTGCTTCTGTCAGGGGAGATCAGCACGTGGTTATCTATGGGGCCCACTCTTGGAGCCCTGCCCTGGTTCCTAGCCACCCCAAGGCATAGGGCAAAGTGGGCATGCTCTGCCTGCACCTCTCCTTGCCATATCCTGCGAGTGATAGAGATGGGCAGAAATCCACGTGCCAAATACCTCTGTGTCTGAGAGCCCTCTGCAAATGCTGCCGTTGCTACGGGAACAGGCTTTCTTGTGTTTGAATGCGGATTTAATTCTTTCTTCTCCTCCCCGCTCCCACCGGTTAAGACACTCAGATGGGTTTAAGTTGTGCATATAATGGTCTTCCCGATTGTGCAGGGAGCTCGAGAATATCTTCCGCTAATGAAAGAGCTGCCTGAACTCTCCAGGGTTGAATGAGAATTCTTCCTCAATACCTCCTATCAGCAGCCGAGTTTACCAGCCCTGTGCCTCAGGGCTGCTCTCAATGCCACCTGCATGGATAATTGAGACCTTTCGGGTTGCCATAGAGAATGCTTTGGCTTCCAATCTTGCATCAATCGGTATTTGGGATGGTTTTCTTTAGAACCACCAGAGGTGGGAGTGCTGTCTTTGTAGCATGCAGGTGACAAGTACAGAATCACAGAACCGTTAGGGTTGGAAAAGACCTCTGAGACCCTCGAGCCCAACCCCACTCCATCCCACTGCACCCACTGACTGCGTCCCTCAGTGCCACACCTCCACAGCCCTGGAACACCTCCAGGGACGGTGGCCCCACCACCTCTCTGGGCAGCAGTGCCAGTGCCCAACCGCTCTTTCAGAGAGGAAATTGTTCCAAATACCCAAGCTGAGGTGGGGCACTCTTTGAGTGCTGTACCCTATGGAGCCATGTAATGCACTGTGGCTCTGCAGGCTCTCGTGGCCAGTATGTGTGGGAGATGGAAAAGCTCTGGGCTGTCACTGGGGCAGTGCCTCTGTTCTGCATGGCAGCACAGCACTATAAACAAGATGAAATGATTCATTGCTAGACCCAAGGTTGCATGAAAGTGGAGAAGGTGATCACAGCTCTGGCTGTTCCTTTACATTAGGGGTTTCAACGTGCATTGTCCAGAATGTTTCTTGCTCCCAAGAGGGAATGTCAGCAGTTTGTGCAAGGAGCAGTGGGATTCTATGTGGGCCAAATTCTGCTCTGATAATGGAGCGAGCAGCTTCACAGGATTTGTTCCTCAGATACATCTGCCAAACGGAAAATAATTTGGCTTCTTCTTAAACTTGGCACACTTGAGCGGCTATTACAACTTCAGAGGAATAACACTGGAAGAGGGATTCATCTTTAGTTCTGAGAACTCACAGTTCTTTGCTCCTGGGAGCTGGCTCTTGCTTTCTGACCCCGTGGCAGTGGTGTGGCGGGGCAGTGCCCAGGCACAGCTGGAGACCTGCAGCCCCCATCCCCTGGGTGGCAGCCACCCACCTGGAGATGCTGCAGGAGAAACGATCCCATCAGCCAGAGGGATATCCTGGCTTCAGCCTTTGCCATCCAGAACAGTGCTGTAATGAAATAGAATTCTAACCAAATTATTATGGATGTTGCTGAGGTTGGTGGGGATGATGTTGGGCTGCTGCTGAGCAGCACTGCTTAGCGGTGACAGAGGAGGAAGATCGTGGAGGTGCTGAGAGGAGTGGTGATGTAGCAGAATAATGTGCAATGAGGAACGGACTCTGCCATCTACGTACACTCTGCTTGAGAACTGCGTTTGCAGCGAATTAAAATCCTGGCAGAGTGTAGAACAGACAAATTTTTTTGGGAAACACCTTTTGGTGGGTGTGTGTTTCATGCTCTGGAGTCTGAAGGGCAGAGAAGTGCTTCCCTGGGGGTGGCTGGCAAATGAATCTGCTGTCCTAGGCTGAACCTGTTTCCTTTTCTGTAGCTTCAGCCTGCACTGGTTCCAAGATAAATAGCCTGTGTGCTGTGCAGGATGTTGCTGAGGGACCGTGCTGCTTCTGGCTTGGAAAGCTGTGTGCAGGGTCCCTTGCAAACCAGGCAGGATGTGCAGCCTGGGCTGAGCCTGGCATCGCCAGCATCAATCCGGGTGCTGGGGTTGAGCAGGCTCTGGGAGCCTGGCAGCAATGAGCAGCTCTTCAGCTGAGCCTGTGCAATATGCTGCTACTGTTTATACAAAATTACAAATCCTTCCAAATATTTATTACCGCATTGGGCATGGAAAGCCGCCCCCAGGCAGCTGCCAATCTCTGAGGCTGAGCCAGCATTGCAGTGCTGGGGCTGCCATGGGGTACTGGGGCCACAGCCTGGCCCCACAGCAAGTGGGTTGGGGGACGAGGAGCTGTAAAGGGCTGGCACTGCTTAGTGTGGATAGAGCTGGAAGGGGTGGACTCAGAAATATTGTCGGGTTGAAAGGACCTAGAGCCCTCCCAGTGCATACAGCTGGGTGTCTGCAGCTGTATTTGGGGCCCCACCTGTCTGCTGCAGGTACCTGGGTGCTCCTCATCCCCAAGGCACCTACAGCTTTGTGCAGCCCTTTGCTCCCAGAAGCATCGTTTCTCATGCAGGGATACTCAGGAGGCTGCTGCATGAGGCAGCATTGGGGAAGTTTGTGGCTTTCCTGCAGTGTGGGTGCAGGGGTGCGTGGCAGGGAACCCTGCACAGCTCAGGTGGTGTTGCAGGGATGGCACAGCTGAGAGTGGGATGGAATCGACCCACTGCAGGAGTACCATCAAAGCCAAGCTCTGTACTTAGCATTGATAGGCCTTATCTCATTTATATGGAGTGCTTTGTAGCAGCCAAAAGAAATTTTAGGCAAGCTTAAATATTTTTATGATTCCCTTTGGGTTCGTATGTATGGTTTTCTCTCCTTCATTGCTTTGCTTTAATAAAACCAATGGCTGTAAAGCTGCCTTTGGGCTGGCTGGGAAGGGCTGTGCTGAGAGCGGTGCGGGTGCAGAGTTGGTGCTGAGCACAGTGCGGGCACTGTGCACTGCAATAGGGCACGGCCATGTGGAGCTGCACCCCTCAACGTGGGGCTGCCCCAGGTAGCAGCAGGGCTGGATGGAGGGTGGAGGGGCCCGTGCTCTGTGCATGGGTGGAATTGCTTATCCAAATCCCATTAAAAATGCAAATGGTTTCTTTCACCGGGACAGAGCCGCATTAAAAAGTAGGCCATATCGTAAACATTAATGTAGTCCTATTGGCCGGTAGGGACATGGAAGGGGGAAAGCGAGCCAGGAAGGCTCTTTGCAGAGCTCCATGTAAATAAAAGGACCCTTCTCTCCTCTCCCATCCAAAAGCTGGCAGCCCAGATAACACTCTAATTGAGCACAGTGCCATGTAATCGTGTAGGGCCGCCGCCCAAGAAGAGCAGCTCCAATCCATCACTTGATGAAGTTTATTTGCGAAGTAGGTTCTGAACAACCTGGCCATTGAGAGCTACAGCAAAACACAGAACAAAAACCCCCTCTGGTCTGATTTCCCACCCCCACGGCAGCGTGCTGTGGGTGCTTCCCTTAATGTGATACCGCAGTGTCTGATTGCTGCTGGCTCCGCCGACCTTCCTCCATGCTCACACCCCCCTGCACCGCCGCTGTGCTGCAGCCACTGCACCTCATGGGGTTCAGACCCAGTGCCGAATCCCAGCTCTTCCTGCAGCATCCATAGAGCCCCGTGCTGTGCAGCTCTGGCTGGAGGGAGAGCAGCGAGCAGATGTGGTGAACCTTCATGCTGGAAATGGTGTTTTAATACTTTATTTGTATAACATCAAAAGGAGTGCCAAGTGCATGAGAGATCCTGCCAGCTGCAGCCCTTTGAGTGTCTTAAAGGCAGTCGTGTTGCTGTGTAATAACATGTAGCGCTCCGAACTGTCATGAGATAATGGCCTGCTTTCAAGGGAAGAAAACCAACAAAAAACTGTAATCTGCATCCCTTCCTGCAGCAGTGTCACTGGGGTGTGTGGGATGCTGTGCAGGAGTGCCTGTCTCTGGAGGGTCAGCGCTGAGGGATCTTGCTGCTGTGAGCCTCCTTCTGCCGAGGGACCCATGACCCCCTGCCATTGCCTGTGAAGGTTGGGTGTCCTTGTGCTGGGCTGTTATTTCCCTGCCTGGGCTGTCTGTGCCCCCAGCACTGTGTGTGCTCCCCTGTGATGTGGCTGTGTTTGATAAATAACTTTCTTTCCCCCCCCTCCTTGACTGGAAAATTTCCAAATTGTTAGGCTTGGGTTTTTTTGCCTGCCCCCCTCCCCAGCTTTCCTCTCGCCTCCTGGTGGGAGGAAGGGCTCCGTGTCACAGCGCCATGCAGACTTTCCAAGGAAATCAGCTGTCCAAGTAGAGAACGTGTAGGAGTTCCTGCATTTAACAATGCGAAATGGGGCTCGATCGGGCAATGCTGGCAGTTGTTCTCATGGTGGGGGGTGGCTTTGAGCCATAGAGTGGGGTTTTGGTAAGCTGGGACCTGAGGGCAGAGCTGTTCCCTGTGCCTGGGGGTGCCCAGGGCTCATTGAGGTGCCTGGTGCTTCTGCTCAGCAGAGCTGTGGCCTTTTTGTTTGCATCTTGCTGGCTCTCTGCTTTAATGTATTATTTTTTCCCTTTTTAAATGGACGTGGTGAACACTTTCAAGCCTATTGCTGGCTGCTGAGCCCCGTGCAGCTGCTCCAAGCCTGTTCTCTGCTCACCTGGGGTGTTCGTAGGGCACAGTGAGTGCTGGGAGGGAGCTGCAGCCACGGAGCTTTGGGCCCCACAGTCCCCAATGGGACCTCCTGGTGTTATCGAGGCTGCAGAGTTAGAGACCAAAGGAAACACCTGCTGTCTCAGAGCTGCTGGAGATGAACCTCTGCTCTTTGCTGGAGCATGGCAGGAGGAAGTGGTTGAAATAACAAGATAACGTCCAGTGCTCTTCTCACCTCGGCTGGGGAGAAAGGAAGGGAGGGAGCAGTGAGGCTGTAGGTTCTGGGCAGCATCACCATGTCCTGGCCTGGCAGGAGCAGGGAGAGGCTTCATCTCTAGTCCTGCACTGTTCCATGGGATAGGGAGCTCTGCAGCATGGGGTGGGTTGGTTTGGGGCAGGGGAAGGTGGGAGAACTGGAGGATATGTTTGGTTCGGTGCAGCAGCCCCCTGCCATCCTTCTCACCCCAGGGGGCTGCAGGCGTGTGCAGAGTGGCACGCTCTGCCTGCATGGGCTGTGCAGGCTGCAGGAGGCAGGGGCCGAGATCTGCTGGAAGGGATCGTGGAAGCATTTTGCTTGCTCCTGTTAGCCGCATGTAGGGGAGCTCTGTTCATGTCAGGAGACGTTTGCGTCTGCACCTTGAGGTGCTGTCAGGGCAAACGAGGGCTGTGTGTTCCTGCTGGCAGGCGCTGGGTTATGTGTGGAGGTGCAGTGTGTGGGGTCGGGGAGCTGTGCAGGAAGGAGTGCTGCAGGAAGGGCTGTGGCACAGTCGCACAACGCGATTGCGGCATTTCACAGAGCCTCTGTAGGAAGCTTTGCGTTAAGGGACCCCGGCTGGCTGCTGCTCTCAGCAGTACTTAATCTGATCTGCTGCCTTTCGTGGGGGTACAAGAAACCCTTCAAACATTGCTTTGTATGGAGAAAAGAGAAACTTGCAAAGATGCAGCGTGCTTGGCGTAAGCCACGGGCAGCAGCAGAGAAGTCATCCGTCTTTATATCGGCCAAGAAAGTATTTTGCTGTTGTATTCATGATGGTTATTTCTGCACTTCCTGAAAAGCAAAAGGACTGTGCAGCACCTCTGGCACTGCCGAGCGAGTCCCAAGGCCACCCCGGTGCCTCACTGCATTGTTCCCAAAGAGTTCCTCTGGGAAGGGCTTCCCAGCCCTGAGAGGAGGAGTATCTGGAGGCACAGCCCCACAGCCAGGGGATGCTGGGGAAGGTTGGCCCGGCAGCCAGGGCTGGATAGGTGAAGCAGGAGCTCGCTCATGTGGGAGTACTGATGTGTGATGTGAAATGAGGTCCATACATGTCCCGTGGGACCCAAGTGCTAAATGGCGTGCGTTGTTATTAGGGAAAATACACTGAAGTGAGGTGAGAAAGAATGCACACCTGTGCTGTTCTGTTGTCCTGGGTAAATTTACCTCAGTTTCCCTGCATTTGGAGCAGTCTGAATAATTTAAAGCTTGGTGATTGGTTTCTCATTGTTCTTGTTAGAAATATTAGGGGCTGAGAAGATGCTCGCAGACCGCGCTGTCTCGTTAGCAGTATGTAAATGCAATATGTAAATGCCTACTAAACTTCACTGCACAGCAGCTCTGTTTGTGGTCTAGTCTTGGTTGAGGACCCCTTTGCACTTTTAGGGCCAATTTCAGACTCCAACCCTTAACCCACCTGGCTGAGAGGTACCAGAGCGTGACCCCAGCGTTCCTGGGGGTCAGCAGGGAATAAAACAGCACTTCTGGCCAAGGGAACTTGGGAAATGGCTCATTCGTGTATGAGCTCCATACCCTAAATAGAATATCTGAAGGAAATGACTCTATCATGCAGCATGTGCTCAGCATAAATTCTTCTTGCTTTGGTGTTCAGAAGCAAAAAGCAGCTCAGTCTCTGAATCTCCGGTGCCACGAAAGATGAGTTTTAGGATCAGAGCTGTGAAGCCTGCTGGACAGTGTGCATGGGCGTGAGAAAAGCCTGCCCAAGCAGAGAGCTCAGTAGTGCTCCCGGTTCAGGAAGACACCGCAGTGTGTTTGGGACAGGCTCACATGGCACCAACTCGTTTAAGCAGATGCAGCCACCAACCCCGGTGCCTGAATGGGGATGGGTCCAGGAGCAGCTGCTGCCTCTGCACCTCCCTGCATGCCTACAGTGACAGCAGTGCTATCTGAGCGCTGCTGCTTAATGACCCTGCTCTCTGGCGTTGGATGCCAGACAATGCTCAGAGCATCTCAAATTTAAGAGGGGGATAAGAGGAAGAAAAAAGGCAAGTGAAGTTTCCCTCTCTGCTTTGGAGATAAGTGACAAAATTCAGCTTAAACTGAGTTATATTATTATTAGCACTTTGGGGACTGGGTTTTTATCTTCCTTGAGCAGGATTAATGTGCTCTTACAGCGAGAAACAAGGCTTCAAAGCCAGCCAGCAGCCATCTCCCAGGGCTGTGTGTGTGCAGTGACAGAGATGCACTGGGACTGCCCTCTCCTTGGTGCCCACTCCCACCCTGCAGGGACACCTTGCCATATTTCTGCCTCCTCCCCAGAGTCCAACCCGGCGTTTCAATTACAATATCAAATTACCAGGTCACCGCCATTAAAGTAGGCTGCCAAGTTTTTAATGATCTTCTCTCTCTTGTCATGTGCTGGGTTGTTTTTTTCTTTTTCTTTTTTTTTTTTTCCAAGCTTCTTTTCCATCTCTGTGCTTCTAATTGAGCCCATCTGTAACCCAACACATGGCAGCACTGAGCAGCACCATGAGGATGTATAAGTGTGCCCCGGGTCGGGCTTTGCAGCAGGCTCAGCGCTGATCCTCTGGGGCTGCTGCAGCTCCCAGCACCTCCGTACCAAACCCAGAACTCATTTCTAAGATGGTTTAATCTGGTCCCCTGGGGCCACGATTGATCACACAGCTGCCGTCCAGTGAGACTGAGCCAGGCTGAGAGCTGGGTAGGGAGAGGAACCTGATGAGGTCCACCAAGGGCAAGTGTAGCATCCTACAGCTGGGGAGGAATAGCTACATGTATCAGTACAGGCCAGAGACTGAGCCGCTGGAAGGGAGTTCTGTGGAGACCGATCTGGGTGTCCTGGTGGCCAAGAAGATCTGATGGTGTCCTGGTAGACCAATGGTTGATCACAGGGTGGCCATGAGCCAGCAGTGTGCCCTGGTGGCCAAGGCGACCAGTGGGACCCTGGGCTGCATTGCACAGTGAGGCCAGCAGGTGAGGGAGGTAATCTTCCCCTCTGCTCTGCCCTGGGGAGGCCACACCTGCAGCACTGCGCCCAATGCTGGGCTCCCCAGGTACTGACAGACAGGGAACTGCTGGAGAGAGCCCAGCAGAGGGCTGCAAACCACATGGACACGTCCCTGTGCAACCTGCTGCAGGGAACCTGCTGTGGGGGTTCGACTGGGGGAGTTACAGAGGTCCCTTCTGAGCCCAGCGTCCCCATCCCTTTGTCCTTGGGCATGGCTCTGAGCACCAGCACTGTCCTGCTCCTTACAGCCCCGTCCCCACAGGCTGAGGCTGTGCGCTGCAGTAATGGGAGGCTTTTGGCTTGCGCTTTGAGAAACAGGTTAGGGGGATGTTAACATTGAAAGAAACAAATTCCAGCTTGAAAAATTACCTGTTAGTGTTGTGGCACTGTGCCACCTGGCTATAATTAAAGAGCAGAGCAGAGTCTGTTTCCCTCCCGTTCATTCAGGGCATCTGTCAGGGCCCGCGCGTGGGCAGTTGCGCTGCGGGCTCAGTTCCCCCTGCTCTGTGCGTGGGTCTCTGAAACAGCACTGGCACGGGGAGCGTGGGGGGAGCACATGGGGTGCACGGGGAACACGTGGGCGGCTTTGCCCTTATCACTCCAAGGCCCTCAGTGGGTGCTGGGCGCGGGTCTCCACTCCATGAGGAGCTTTTGGCCACCCCTTGAGGTGCTGGGGTGAGGCTACAGGGAGCAGTGTTTGTGCTCCCCATGGCTTTTATGGCTCTAGAAGCTCAGGGAAGGCACAGGAGCTCGTTCCCGTGCCCCCAGTGCAGGAGCTGCCTGAGCTGTGCCCCTGCCCACAGTCAGAGTGAGGCTCCGGGTGTTTACGTCTCATGCAGTGGGAGAATGGAGATCGCTCCCCAACCTGAGCTCTAATGCAGTCATCGGCCCCTTCCCCGCCCACACCTATCCTATTGCCGTGGATGATTGATGTTCCTCATCCCGCCTGGCTTCATTACGTTCATTGTCATGCAGAGTGTGTTGTCAATTCACGCCTGGTATTTCATATGAAAGCTGCAGACTTTTTTTTTAATGTTTTGTTCATATGTACTCAAATCCTTCTAATAGTGCATGGCTGGGCTCAAAATATTTCACCCCTTTAAATAAAAAATGAATATTAAAAATGTCTGCTTTACAAATGAGCACTGAGTGGCCTTCCCCTGTGCTTCAGCACAGCTGCTGGGGGCTGCCTGTGTGTGCAGAGCGCTGCGGGTGCGTGCTTGCTCCATGCTGGTGGTGAGCAGCTGCCCCTGGAAGTGCTGCTGCGCCCAATGCAGCACCCACACAGTGACAGGCAGCAGTCGTCCTCGTTTGGGAGCTCAGCCACGTGGAGACTGAAGGATGAGGAGGAGCCCACAATGTTTGTAAGAGCCTTCCAGAAGAGCCAGCAGCAAGTGGAGCAGCCTGGATCCTGCCCACACAACCTCTCGGGACCTGCGTGCGTTTTCCTCCCCATCCCCAGGCATCAGCAATGCGGGCACAGTCCTGGCACAGCCCTCAGAGTGCTGCGGTTTGCAGAGAGGTTGGGGCTGGGGGGGGGGCACCCTGCACTGCCCTGCAGAGCCCCGCACAGAGCTGGGGAGCTGCTCACTTTGGCGATGCCAGCAGCTGCAGCGTGTGCCGGGCGGGAGCAACGGAGGCTGAATTATTCAGCCTGAAAGTGAATCTCTGTTACGGCTCGGTATGTGAGAGATGTTGATGAAGTATTTAAATTCTGAGCTCTGTAATGTAAAATTCATGTCTCTGTGCCTCTGGAAGGAGCTGCCAGTTGAGTGAGTGGTGCTGCTGACCGGGCTGCGGGAGCTGGGTCCTGGTGCTGGGGTCTTCCTGCAGCTCTGGGATCACAGCACCACAGATCCATAGAGGTTGAAAGGGTGCTGTGGTGCACCTCCAGTCCGACCCCTGCAGCAGGTTGCACAGGGATGTGTCCAGGTGGTTTGCAGCCCTCCGCTGGGTTCTCTCCAGCAGTTCCCTGTCTGTCAGTACCTGGGGAACCCCACACTGGGCACAGTGCTGCAGGTATGGCCTCCCCAGGGCAGAGAAGAGGGGAAGATCATCTCTCTCACCTGCTGACCTCACTGTGCAATGCAGCCCAGGGTCCCATTGGGCCTTCTTGGCCACCAGGGCACACTGCTGATCGCATCATCCCGGACACAGCCAGATTCTGCAGCTGGAGGTATGTGATCCCCCCTCTCATGGCTGCTGGAGAGGACAACAAGCAGTGTTGGTTGGTTTCATAATGGCTGGGAGATTGTGTGGCTAAAAAAAAAAGTATCACATTGCAGTGCCTGGTATTTCTGAAGGAAAGCAGTTTTATCTTTTTGGCACTGAATGACAGCTTTCTCAGTGCTGATTTGGAAGGCTGGGCCTCTTCAAATCTGTAGTGAAGGCTTCTTTGTATTGTTAGTGCAGAATTAACTGGGCTGATTAAGATTTGCTTTCTTGGATTGAGAAACCCTTGTAGCTGCTCAGGCAATTGGAGCCTTCTAGGGATGTAAAGCTGGTGAGGTCTCTCTGGAGAGAAGCTGGCAGTCTTGCTCTTTTCTTTCCTTTTCCTTAAGAAAAACAAAACAAAAACAAAACCTGTTCTTTAAGAAGCTGAAACCGCGAAGAAATGCCTTTTCCTGCTCCCTACCACTTTTGCCTCTTGTCACCTTGGGTTGGGGACATCATCACCCCGTCCCCATGCCCTACCCGGCCCCTCAGCACCCCAAATCCCTGGTGGCTACTGAGGGTGGTGCCTTGGGGCAGGCAGGCAGAAATCCAGCCAGGAAGGGCTGCCCTGCCAGGGTTTGCATACTGGTAGGAAGGTTGGGCTTGTGGGGCTCCTCTTGGAGCAGAAAAGCAAAAACGCGACACGGATGTAGTAGCAAAGCAAAATGAGTTGAAAAATGAAGAGAATTGTTCAAAACATGAAATGCTCAGATGCAGCAGCTGGGCAGCCCAGGGGCTCGGAGCAGGGGTGGCAGAGCTGTGGTTTCCCTGTCCCCACCCCAACGTGTGCCCTCCTGGCAGCTCTCTGCAGCACAGAGCCCGGCAATCTCAGAGCACGTCTGCTCTCTTTGCATCTCTGGGGCTGGCAAGGGAAAAACCGCTGAAGTCTGATGGGGAATTAAAGATTTGTGTTGTGTTGTAAGGACTCCAGAAAGCTTTTAACCAAAGCTGGGGATTAAATCCAAACAGCACAAATTTTAGCTCAGCTTCTCCTTATGTGCTGTAAGTGATTAAAAGCTGTAAAGCGCTGTCAGAAATTTAGGACTTCCCTTCCTGGAAGCCTTCTTTCCCCTTATTTTACAATTACCATGCTTCACTGACTTCGTTTGATGTACCCAGCCATAGTTCTGAGTGCGGGAATGGGAAATGGTGGGCTGCTGCTGTACACTTGGGCGCGTGGTGAAGGCAAAGCCGGGCTAATGCATCTGACCTCACAGTTGGCCCAGCGTAGGTGGATAAGCACAAAGCGCCTTTAAAAATATTTTTTTGTGCGTGCTATTTTGTTCTCTCCAGCTCCGATAATCAGAACTGCAGCCCGTTCCCCGGATCTCTCGTTATTTACAAAGTGGAGGCATTATCCAAATGAGAGCCTCCACCGGGTTGCAGGGGAGCAGCCGCGCACTGAGATGCGCTCAAAATAATCTTTGAGTTTCATGCTATTAGAACCATCTGCCCAAGTGAGGATCTGTCAGCTCTCCGGGGAGGTCCTTATCTCCTCGCTGGGGCTGATTTGGAGATGAGTTTTGGTCGGTCCTTGTTCTGTCTCTCTTCACTCTCCATCTGTCTGCTTTGTTTGACGTTCTGCATCTGGTGCTGTCCTGGTTGCCTTCAGAACTTTGCTCTGCCCGGAGGAGGATGACAAAGGGGACACGTGTGCTGGGAGAAATGCTCTTGGCGGGGAGCATTGAGGTGACTTCCCTGAATTATTCATTTTGTGAAGGACTTGGGGAGAATTGATTAGCCCCTTCTTCAGGACAAGGAGTCCGTACAATGAAATTAGAAACAAATGGAGATCAAATAAAGGCAGCGCTGCTTTATGTGGCATCCAGTTGCTAGGCAGGGTTCATTCTTGCAGGAAGCCGTTTGTCATGGTGTCTGGGTTTTGAGGAGGGCTGGATACCTTCCTGCCAGCTAACTGCATTTCGTGTGGGAGATGAGGTTAATCAGATCCCATGTGGCAGGCTCTCAGCCAACAGTGTGCAGGCTTAGGAGCTGATGTATGGCATGTCCAGTGTGCTGTGGGTCCCTGTGCTGCCTCGGTGGCCCCAGATGTTGCCAACATTGTGTCCCAAAAAGCCAGTCTGGAAAAATGGGCTGCCAAAGCAGCTCCTTGGAGATCATGTGCCATCTCTGAAGGCATTCAGGGCCAGGTTGGATGGGGCCCTGGGCAGCCTGATCTAGTGGTTGGCAACCCTGCCCTTGGCAAGGGGGTTGGAACTGCATGATCTTTGAGGTCTCCTCCAAACTAAGCCATTCTGTGATAAAAGAACTGAGGGTGAAAGCCTGCACGCTCTGGGAGGTACCAGACACCTCTAGCAATGGGAGCACTTGGCCAAACAGAAGCTGCTCTCTACAGTGCTGGCAGGGTCCTTCCCTTTCTGGGCTTTCATGTTCCTGGGTTCCATGTATCTGGGCTGGCTCCCTTGGCAGCCTGAGTGCCAGGTTGAGGAGCTTAATACTGTGATAAAGGGCATCTCCTGGGCAGAAGCTGTTGGGCTGAGGAAGGATTTTATATTCTAAGAGCAAATCTTTCGGCATTGTTGTGTCTTTGGGCAAGCTGCCCAACTGTCTGCCGTTGGAAGCGCAGCTGAATGGAGACAGAGCGTGTGAGGTGAGGGATGTTGCATATGGCGGGGGAATTCATTTGCATTTGTTTACATTTTGTAAACAGAAGAAAATACCCCACACAAGCAGAAAGATGTGCGCGCAGGCAGGGACGTGGAGCCCAGGAGCCCTCTGTTTACTGTGACCAAATCTGGGGGACAGGTGTGGTCCTGACCCACTTGTTAGCAGGGTGCAATCAGCAGCTTCCAGGGCTGCACGGGGCTGCAGCTGGGCAGTGCCTCATGCTGGCACCTTGCCTGCTGGCCCTGCTGGCACAGGTCCCTGTGAGCAACCCCTTGGCATTGAGCAGCTCCTGCAGTCGTGGCTGCATGTGCCAGAGCTCTGCTGTGATCTGCCTACTGCGGATCTGGGGCTGCTCCTCCCTGCAGCTTCCCCATACATCAGTGTCACTGCACCTTAATGTAAGGCCACTGCACCTTAACGCACCACTGGCTGCTCCTAGGGCTGCTGCCAGGCTGTGGGAGCGTCCTCCCCTCTCCCTGTGCTTCATGTTGTGCCAAGGGCTGTGCACTCTCATTTTCATTTCCGCTGGAGGTCTCCTCGTTAGTTTTCTCCTACTGACCCAAAGGACAACTGAATCATAGAACCACATAATGGTTTGAGTTGGAAGGGACCTCTAAAGGCCGTCTGATCCCACTCCCTGCACTGAGCAGAGACACCCACAGCTCCATCAGTGCTCAGAGCTCCATCCAGCCTGACTGTGGGTGTGTGCAGGGATGTGGCACCGCCACCTCTCTGGGCACCCCGTGCCATTCCTCACCTCCCTTGGCATAAAGAACTTCTTCCTTCTACCCAGTCTAAATCTCCCCTCTTTTATTTTGAGTCCATTTCCCCATCCATCACAACAGCTCCTGCTACTGAGTATCACTGGTGTCTGTGATGCCAGAGGCGCCCAACCATGGAGCGCTTCTACCTGTACAGTGTGATCACTGTGTTCACCCCTCCTGCCATCACTGATGGTTCCTCTCTGCTGCAATATCTTACAGCACTGTTGCAAAGCGTGCAAACCTGTAACTGCTCCTAGCCACGTGCTGTTGTACAGAGCTTTAGTTTTCTGTCTGTCCTGGCGTACTGCCGCCCACTCTGAGCCCGGGGGTCCCTCCTGTGGTGGAAATGCAGCCAGACACGTGCTGTGCTCTTGGGATGCTTCTTAATGCATTTTTCTGGCTGTCAGGTTCTGTCATCCGTGTGTGAAACTGCTTTATAGTTTTCTCGGGGATTTCTGAGCAGTGGTTTAGACTAAGAAGCCTCTAAGTAGCTTTGGGTTTTTTCTCCCTCTCAACCTTAACAACACCTCTAGTATTTTCTGTCCTCCCACCTTTTAAAATAAGACTCTTCTCAGAGATCTGAAAATATCCTATGCCACTGTGCTGGGGCAGCCCCATCCCTGTAGCTGCAGTGCTGCCATACAAGTCCCAGACCTGCAGAGCTGCAGCACGGTGCCTTGTGTGGGCTTTTGTGTTCCTCACCTCCCCCGAGACAGTGATTTCTTCCCAGATGCCTGTAATGGAGATGGCACTGAAGAAGAACTTAGGGCCAGCCATGTGTTACACAGCAACAAATGGTAAAGGTTAATGTTTCATTTTTGTTGTGTATAAATGACTCAGGACGTTCGTAGCTCACCAATGGGATTTGATAACTTTATTATCGCATAATAAGATTTACAAATGAACTGTCTAATTAGCAACCTGGGAAAGCTGCTGCTTGTGCTGTAGTTTCTAAAGTGATGAAGATGCGGTCCTAAAGCTCTGCAGCAATAGAGTGGAGTGTGCTGTCCTGCAGCGTGGTGCACTGCATTGGCCACGGGAGGAGCACCTCCCATCCCTGTGCCCCTGGGTAGGGTGCACACATGGGGTCAAAGCAGAATTAGAGCATAAGCTGCTGTACCTGATTAATTCTCTGGGCTGTCTTTCTGCAGAGATTGAGTATTCCCCTAAGCGTGCATGAGATGTTTGCGTGGACCTTTTCAAGGCTTGCAGGGCTTCGTTTGAAGTGCTGGATGCAAATCCCCCACCACTGCAGTGAGCCTCCTGCTTGCTTTGGATGCGTAGGCAAGCATTCCGCTCCATCACCATCAAATGGATTTTCCTTACAATCGATTGCTGGAGAGCCCACTGCTCCTGCTGAGCGCTCGGTGGCCACAGAGGTGGCCCGCAGTGGCCAGGGTACCATTTACTTAATTGATCAGTAGTGGGGAATGCTTTGCGGACACTGCAATCGTTTTTCCGCTTGGATTGATAATACCACGTGTCTGCTGTTCATTGGGTCCCTGCTCAAAGGGCAGGAGGTGTTAAGTGGGCACATATATTTAATGCCTTCTTTAATAATTAAACTCTCCGATAAAACCTTAAAAGAATACGGCTGTAATAAAAACCTGGCATGCTTTTGAGCTTCCCAGGCATTGGCTTTCTGGTTTCTTGCCACCAGAAATGGGCATTCCACCCATGCTGGGGTCTCTCGCAACCCTGCAGCGCTTCTATATGATTTGCAGCTGAGGGGAAGGACACACAGACACAGCTGCTGTTCCTCCTGCAGCCTCAGCTGCCCTGGTTTCCCTTCCCCAGGCAGGAGCAGATAGCACTGTCCCCAGAATGTGAAACTTTGTAGGAGCTGGGGAGGATGGAGCACCCCAGGATTTGCTTTTCTCCCCTTTCCCACTCTTCCATCATGTTTGCATCCAGCATCTCTCTAACATGGTGCAGGGAAATGCCATACAAGTGCAGCCCAGCAAAAATCCCACCCCTCCAGCTGAGCCCAAACCACTGCTGCAGCATGGGCTCCGTGGGGCTGCTGGGGGTTGCTGCAGGACAAATCTTTGCTAATACAGTTCTAATTTCTTCCTTCCTGCTTCCCAGATGCTTCTGTCTGTGTGTACTAATGACAGAAATGGTGAGCAATGTTTTCAAGAAAACGTTTATTTGTTTGGCTCAGAGAAGCAGCTCCTCTGAGGAAGGAGTTGTTGGCAGCTGTTGTGCCTCCCAAACCTTCTGTTTGCTCTTTGCATAATGAAAAATGTGAAAAGGAAAATGCATGTGAAACAGGATGGAGCAGGGCACAATGAGGGGATTGTGAGCTTAGTGGGAAACTTCACTTGCCTTCTCTTTGTTCCTTGAGGAAAGTCCCATGTGGGTGCAATGGAAGCAGGCTTCATTTCTGCACATCTCCATCTGCTGCCTGTGCTCTGGTGCTCAGAACCCTCTCTCCACATGCAGCTCCTCTCTGCTGCTCTAGAGTGGGGACGGAGCAGCAGAAGGAGCACTGAGGTCTTTCCCAACCTTTGACTGTTTTGTGCTGAGCGGGGTCAGTGCTGCTGATGGGGCTCCCTGCTGCAGGGGGTGCAGTCGGGGAGGCGGCACACGGGGACGAATTTCCTGCGCTGCTCCCAGAACGCCAACTTTGTGATCTATGTGCGTGCGAGGAGGGAGGAGTGCGTGTCTTCTGGTCTGGCAAATGGAGGCTGTGGAGCTGCTAAAGAAAAGCAGAGCTGTGGGAGGAACGTTGCCCACCTGTTCCCTTTGGTATAACGTTCTGTTTTTGGACACACACACTCTACAGCACAGATGTCCGTGTGCGCCGGGTGCTGCCTCTCTCGTACATGGGTGACCTCAGCAAGCTCCAAGTGAGCGCGGGGGCACCCAGCCCCTCTCTGACGTTGGTTCCATGTTTTCCTTCTGCTGACTTTTCTGCTTTTAGTGCCTGACAGTCGTCGATAAGGAAATCTGTAGCAGAACGTTAAATCTTAGCGAATGCTGCTCAGTGTCTGAGGTGCCTCTCCCCACAGATCAGATATAACCACGTTTCATGGCTCTGGGTGTGCACGGTTCAGGTCCCATCGCGCAGCTCTGACGCTGTCCCTCTCTTCTCTCTGCAGTTTGCTGCTTCGTGGTGCACAAGCGGTGCCATGAGTTCGTCACCTTCTCCTGCCCCGGCGCAGACAAGGGCCCCGCTTCCGATGTGAGTATCTGCCCTGCTGTTATCTCGGTGTCAACGCCCTGCATGGGCAGCTCCCACGCTGTGCTGCAGGCAGTTTCTCAGGGCCATCCTGGGGCCCCCCAGAAAGAGCAGGTGTTGTTCTTCCAAGGGTCTGCTTTGTGTCATCCTGCAGGCTTAATGAACCTAGTGTGTGTGTGTGTGCGCACTGGAGGAGCATTCCCTGCCCCCAGATTCCACCTGAATGGAATACCGCTCCTTGTTTTCAGGGGACTGTAACAAAGAAAGGGACAAGTTTGGTGGGGGCTGTTGTGACAGGACAAGGGGAAATGGTTTCAAACTAAATGAGGGGAGATTTAGACTGGGTATAAGGAAGAAGCTCTTTATGCTAAGGGTAGTGAGGCAGTGGCACGGGGTGCCCGAAGAGGTGGTGGTGCCCACACACACACACCCACAGTCAGGCTGGTCGGGGCTCTGAGCCCTGATGGAGCTGTGGGTGTCCCTGCTCAGTGCAGGGAGTGGGACCAGACGGCCTTTAGAGGTCCCTTCCAACTCAAACCATTCTGTGGTGTTATGGCTTTCAGAAGGATGCAGCTCCTGGCACATCCCGGTGCTTTCAGCAGACCAGGACTCACCTGAGCCGCTCTGTGCAGCTCTGCCAGTGCATTCCTGGTCTGTCTGACAGCTTTTGTGTTTTACTGTGGAAACTGGCTGATTTGGGGAACTGCAAGGAGAAAGAGAGCAAATTGGGGAAACTACAGTGCACCAAAACTCTCACCTTTATAAATAGAACCAGTGAGTGCAGGAGGTGCAGTGCACAGCAGAAGGTGGGGGCTTCACAAGTACTGTTGGTCACTCTGCTCAGAGCAGGGCTGGTGCTGGGGTTTGGGGATGTGGGTTTGGGATGTGCTGCTCATAAGTGTGGGGAAGGGCAGAGCTCTGGGGCTCTGTGCCGGTGGGGTGGGCTGCAGAGGCATGGAGCTGCTTTGCTTTTGCAGCCAGCCCAGGACCCAGAGGAGCATTAAACGTGTGTGTGTAGCAAGGTGTTCCTCGCACCTCCCCTAGAGGTTGGCAGCTCGCAGGGCTGCATGGCTGTCATGCACAGTTTGATAAGCCCACTTTTATCTCCACTTCCCACTAGACAATTAGTCAAGATCTTCTGTTATGTTGTTTTTTTTTTTTTTAATTCCCCACCAGCACTCTGCATGTGCCCATCACTTTTCCCGCTGAAGGCTTTCTGCTCTGCAGGGACTGCTGCTAATTGCAGTGTATTGGAAGCTATTGAACCTTACAAATGAGTTAGTGGAGGGGAAAAGGAGATGTGGTACAGATGCCAACCAAAGGGACCCGAACACATACTCAAATTCCCTATCGGTCCCTTACCGTTCTGTTTGGGGCTGGAGCTGCACGGGGGCTGCTGTACTCTGTCTGACCCCAGAGCACCCAGGGGTGTCATCCCCAGCCCAAGGGACAGCCATGCCCCCTGCCTGAGCCATTCAGAGCTGTGATGGTTTTGCAGCACGCTGCAATTACACTCATGGGGATGAGGAGGGAGTGAGGTCTGCCTCTATTCCTCTGGGTGGTTTCACTGCTGCTCTATAAAGTGAGTCTGACAGAAAAAAAAGCAAGGAAAACTGGAGAAAGCACGGGGAAGTGTGATAAAAGGGGATTTACGCTCTGCCCTTTGCTCAGCCAGGCGGGCTGGCAAGCTATCCCATGTGCACACCCACGCCGAGTTCCTCTGCACGGTGTCACTACACTGCACACAGAGCTGCAGCCCCCGGGGTGGCTCTGCAGCACTGCTGCTGAGTGATGTCACACGGTGAGGTGCCTTTGGCTGCGTGGCTGAGCTCTATCGTCACACGTTCTCTATTCTCTGTCATCTGGAACTCATAAAGATGGCAGTGAGACCCGCTTGCACCCTGCAGACGTGGCTCAGGCTGCAAAATATATATGTCATAGGCCTAAAAGTATATACATTTAGGAACGTATTCAGATATTTGTGCATAGGGAGCTGAAAACTTACGAGGCTGCTGCAGCAGGAGGGGGGTGCTGCAGAGCCCAGAGGCTCCCACCCTATACCCCTGTGCTGGGGGGTGTTGGGGGCACAAAGGGTGACAGCTGGTGCTAGACAAGATCTGCTTGCTTTCCTCTTCCCAAGCAAACCTCAAACCCACCAGGCTCTGGGTGCTGCTGTTTGTGCCATTTGCTTTAGTGCTGGGGGCTGCAGGTAAAAACCAGGTAGCACAAGCTGGGGGTACAGCTGGGCATGGCTCCACAGCACTGCTTGCAGGTGGCAGTGCTGCAAACCGTGCCTGTTGCAATGCAAAAACAGCAGGAAGATGCCAGCAAACATGATTGCAGCAGAGCTGGAATGAGGGACCCTGACATGCTGAAAGCACTTAACCTTGCTCAAGGAAAATGAGGCTTGGCAGCAGCAGTGTGGGGTGGGCTGTGCTCCAGGTACCCCTGCTGCGTGGTGTCAGGAGCAGGCAGCCTGCCCAGCTGGGTGCTGTGCACATCCTCACCCAGCAGCTGGCCAGCAGCTAGCAGGAGAGCAGCAGGTGATGGGAAATGCTGTGCCCATTTCTGCACGCTTCTGGTTGTGGGCTGTTGCTGTGCTTTCTCCTGAGCAGCCTTGTCCAAGCTGGAGTGAGAAGGAGGAACAGGGAGCACCCAATGCCCAGTCCTCCTCCTGGTGCACAGCACTCCTCTGCTGCCTTCTGCCAGCCCAGTGGCCCTTTTGGTTATCAGTGGGCAGCCTCTGCCTGACAAGGGGAAGGTTTGAAAGAAATCCAAATCGCCTCTTTGTAAGAGGCACCGTTTGGTACAGGGGTGTGCACAAAGGCCCTTGATCAGATCATCTGCTGTTTGCTACTATTGCCACGTGAGCACTGCTGCTGTGCTCCTCGGGCAGGAAGGTAAATGCTGCCCAGCTGCTGTCAGATGATTCTTAATGCATTATTTCTGAAAATGGAGAGAGGTGTGCAGATGCTCAGGGCTTCAGACAGGCAGCAAAAATGGCCCTTTTGTCATGTTGTTTGGGTTTTTTTTAGCCATTTAGTAGAGCTTTGGTTCGTACCCCTGGATGGCTGTCAGCGGGGATTTAACTGGGGGATGTTGCAGGGCAAACACTGTTCGTTCTGCATGGGGAATCAGGCTGCTTACAGCAACCTAATCCTTAAGGAGCTTTGAGTGGGGAGACAGCAAACTACTCCAGCAAGCAGCAGTGCCCTGCCTGCAGAGGGACTGGCTGGGGAAAGGGGCTTCACTGCGAGCTGCTGCAAAGCTCGAGCTGAGATTTCCTCTGCGCTGTTGCTAACAGCCATGGCACGAATCCAGAACGACCTGTAGTTATGTCAAACACTGATAGGATCTAGGTTGTAACAATTTTAGCTATGCTTTTTTTAGTCTGCAGAGCAATCTGGTAACTGTCATTCCTTTGACAAATACTAATACCCAATTAAATCTTGCAGAAAGAATGAGTTTAAATTATTGCAGTTGTTTAAACCTCGCAGAGGGTTCTTCATTATAGTGAGCCACGTGGCTGCTGCTGAGCTGGAGAGGGAAGAGGTCCTCTCCCCGCAGTGGCACTGGCGGTGACATCCCCGTGGCAATCCACACTGGCTGCAGGGCAGTGTGCTGAGCTGGGAGCACACGGGCAGCAGTGTCAGCCAGGAGCAGTTCTGTTTGATCTGGTGGTGTTTGGAGCTCCTAAGGAACGTGTGTACTTAACCTTGCAAAGCCAATGGTCACAACTCCTCCATCCAGGAGAGCAGCACTAATTGCACAGAGATGGTAGGGCACGTTAAGTAAAGGGATATAATTGCTCCTTACAATGCAGACCGAGGTTGTCAGTGCAAATGCTGGCGCTGAGGTTCTGGGGCTGCTTTATGTCACATTGCTCTGAAGTCACGGCTGGGCACTTGTGCTTCTGATGTCTGAAGATGTGATATAGTGGTCTGTTTTGCCCATCGGCACTGCTGTACATTAGTTCTGCAGCACCAGTAGCTGAGGACAGTGGTGTTTATACCATTCGCTTCGCCAGTTGGGTCCAACTGTGTGCAGCACTGAGCTTTGGGGTGCTGGGATTGCAGCCATGTGCTGAGCTCGGGCTCTCCTGCCCTGCAACCCTGTGGAAGGCTTTGGCTTTGCCGTGGTTTTCACATTAATGCTGTCGAAGCCCTTATCAACACCATGGTACTGAAGCATGCTGCTCTTCATTACAAGCTCTGGCGCTCCAGTGCTCTGCTTGTAGCAGGCAGAGCTCGTGTGCCCATTCAAGCTGAAGTTCTTTGAAATATGGCGAGGTCTCCAGGAGCTGAAATCAGGCATGTATAATGTAATGCAGTTGGCAAACCTAATTATAGCTGGAGCTATTAGTAGAATGCATAATTATTTAAATTGTAGACAAAATAATCATTAAAATGACCTTCTTTGCATTATCCTGCTAAAGGTCATGGAATCACAATGCATTAATAAATATCAGAGTTGCTCCAGGAGTATAGCAGGCCACTGTAGGTTCATTTTGATTTTGCATTTTATTTTTCCAGCTCTCATAGCTTTGGGAAAAAGGGTTCCTGTGACACTGCTGTGTGCCTGTGCTCACTGCTGACTGCAAGCAGCTTCATCTTTGGCTTGGGCTCCTCCATTCCTGAAAAGCTCCGCAATTGTTTGTACTGCAGAAAGGGTTGATGCTGTTTGCTTTTAGGAGAGAGAAGCTTCATGGGAACGCAAGAGCTGTGGGTCCCACAGGTGTTTTAGCAGTAGAAGCTGTCTTGATAGCATCGGTGCATGCACATTGCCCTGCCCGCACCCCATCGCTGGATGCCACACTGCAGTGCAGGGACTCCCCCAGAGTGTGTGTCACCCCCCAGCCCTCAGTGCACGGCTGTCAGCAGCACCCTGCCCCTCCAGTAGCTCCATCCTGCTCCAGCCCCGTGCTCTTCCAGCCTCTCTGCAGCTCACTGCTTGCTTTTCTCCCGCTAATTAACTTCTCCAGCTCCCGGCGGGTGCCATCTGCCCCTCGT
The DNA here is from genome assembly GCF_016699485.2 of Gallus gallus. Taxonomy (NCBI): domain Eukaryota; kingdom Metazoa; phylum Chordata; class Aves; order Galliformes; family Phasianidae; genus Gallus; species Gallus gallus. The sequence continues at coordinate 6,703,638 of NC_052545.1, forward strand.
GTGAGGGCACATGCGGCTCCGGCGGGCGCAGACGGCCGGTGACAGCTCCTGCGGGATGAAGATGTATCCGCGCTGCTCTCTCCCAGCACCTTCTGCTGTTTCCCTGGCTCCGTGGAGCCGAGCTCACCCGTCTGCCATCCGCACATGGCTCCAGCCCTGCAGTTTGAGCAACTCTGCTCTGAGCTGCCGAGGAACGCTGCCACGGGCAGGCTCTGCCTGCTGGGTGCCATGGCTGCACCTGGGGGGTCCATGCATGCCTCTGCCCTGGGCAGTGAGGGACTTCTGGGGTCACTCATGAGTGCGTGGAACCATCCCAAAGCGCCGTGCTGAAGCAGGGCTCTGGGGAGCTGGAAATTAAGAGTTGAGGTACCACAGTGCCTGGCCCTGAGTCTGTGCCATCTTGTCTGGGTTGGACAGCTCTGCAGGAGAAGTCCCAGCCTTCTGGTGACACCCTGGTGGCATTTCTCAGTGCTCCCAAGGGAACATTTCCTGTTCTGTCCTTCAGGGCCTGCTCTGCTCTGGTGGGAGGGAAGGAGGAGCGGATTTTCTTTTCTTGGCAAACTTCGTTGTAACCGTTCTTGCTTGAAGTCTCTCAGCATCTGCATGCGCAGGGATCCGTCATCCCTGTCTCCATGGTGCAAAAATAGTCTCTCTGTGCAGAGACTCCAGCCCTGCTCGAAGATGATCCCCAGAATACCCGGTTCCGGCATGTTCTGCAGCACAGGGAAGGGGCGGCAGTGCCTCCTGCTCTGCGCACTCAAGGCTCGACTACACAGCTCTGAGCTGCTCCTCCATCACCCACAGTGCTGTGTGGAGCTCAGCCCCAGCTGCCTCCGGGTCCCTGTAACACCCCCAGGGTGGCAACTGAACAGGAGCCCCCATCACCTGGGGATGGGCTTGGTTTGTTCTGAGCAGGGACGTGGGAAGCTGCTGGGAGCGTGCCCGCAGGTCCCTGCATGCTGTGTGCTTGTGTTTTCCACCTCTGACTTCTTTGAAACTCCCACTTCCAGAGGGAATTTAAAACCATTTGCATGAGGTGGAAGCTGCCTCACTTTGCAATGAGCTTGTGTCTTATTTTATGAATGACTAAAAAGCTTTCGGTTGCCTAAACAGGAATGTCTCTTTCCAGAAGGGAACACAGGAACCGCAGTGCTTGGAGGCGGTTCCTGCCCGAGCCAAACTTGGGGGCTCAGTGGCACACGGCTCCTGCTGGCATCACCCTGGTGCCCACGCTGGGCACCCTGCAGGGCACAGCCAGGGGCAGCCCGGGGCCCTGACACCACGGATCTGCTCTGTGCTGGCTCAGAGCTCTGGGGATGCAGAAGGTTTCTGCCTGTGGGCTGTTCCCCATCAGCGTGTGGAAGCTGGCAGCTTTCGGGTGCATTGTGCCCATATCTCTGCGGGTCCCTGTTCCACACTGTGCTGTGGGAGCACCTCGTGCTCTGTGCCGACAGGAGGTTCAAGTGGGGGATGCATATGGGATGCTTCCAGCTCCCAGTACAGTGGGTTTGCTGGAGTGTGTACCTAATCCGTCGCACTCAGCGGGTGGAATTAAATGCAGTTCAATTACCAGTCCATCCTTCTGGTATCGCTCAAATTATCTGCGACACTGAGAAAGAACAGAGAATCTCAGTGGTTAGTGCAGCTGAAAGCTTCGGTACCTGGAGTGCTTGGACAATTCATTTAAGGGGAGGGTGCTGTATAGCTGTGCCACAGCTCTGTTCTGCCTCAACTCTTTATTTATTTACATACCTTTAACTGCCCTGCCAAGCTCTGTCCTGGTGCCTGGGCACCTCTCCAGGCTGTCAGCTCAGATGGCGGAGCTGGGAGCTGTGCCTTATCCCTAACCCCGAGCAATTAACCTGAGATGGAATAAAGCCGGGCGGCGCCTGCCACGGCCTCACCCTGCCTCCACCCTCAGGAGGGAGGTTTCTGAACTTGGTGCCCTCAGGGCAGGGAGGGCTCACTGACCCCCCAGAGCAGTGGGGCTGTCACAGAGACGGTTGCTAGGAAGTCCTAATACAGACAGAAATCAGGGCGCTGTGGTGTGTGTGCTGCTGACTGATCTTTGGTGCAGGGTCATAATCTTTGTCTTTTATTTCCCTCCTAGGATCCCCGGAGCAAACACAAGTTTAAAATCCACACGTACTCCAGCCCCACCTTCTGCGACCACTGCGGCTCACTGCTGTATGGCCTCATCCACCAGGGGATGAAATGTGACAGTAAGTAGTGGTGCAGTGGGGGCAGAACGGGAGGGGGGGGTGGGTCAGCACCCACAGAGGGGAACAGCGTGGGTCTGTAGGGTGCAGGGAGCTGGGGGAGCTGTACGGGGAGGAGATGGCGTGAAAGGAGAGGGAGGAGGGTAGGAGAGAGACTGGTTATTTTCCGAGTCAGTCTTGTACAGTCCTATTTAAAATGACTGTGAACACACAGCGTCTGCTTATGCCGTCTGCGGGGAGCAGCACACCCCGGTGCTTACCATGTGCTGGCATCCTCATAAATATAGAAGCTTACTGTCTGTTATGGGAACAGCGTATTCATTATCACCTTTAAAATGTTACCAAGTAGAAAGGGATTGGTTTAAATGATCTGTATATGGGTAAAGCCATAGAATTTTTTGCGTTAGAAGGGACCCTAAAAGGCCATCTGATCCCACTGCCCTGCATTGAACAGGGACACCCACAGCTCCATCAGGTGCTCAGAGCCCCATCCAGTGTCTGCAGAGCTGGGGCACCCCCACCTCTCTGGGCACCCTGGGTAATGGGAATGAGGACTAAAAGCCCTGCAGTCCATGTAGGCATGGGGGGGGGGTGAGGGAGGGGGAGGGCATATCTGTGCAGCACCCACAGCCTTGGAGCTCTGGGTGGGTTTGGGGTCTGTTTGCTATGAACCCGTCCCAGAAGGGAGGCCGAGCAAACCTCTCTTCTCTCCCGCAGCCTGCATGATGAACGTGCACAAACGCTGCGTGATGAACGTCCCCAGCCTGTGCGGGACCGACCACACCGAGCGCCGGGGCAGGATATACATCAGGGCCGACATCGAGAAGGACGTGCTGACTGTCGTGGGTAGGTGTGGCACGGGGGTGAGCCCAGGTGGAGTGGGGGAAGCCCAAACGCCGTGAAAATCGTGCTGTTCATGAGATACGAACGTCCCTTTGCCGTCATCTCTCGGTGCCGTTCGCAGTGTTGCGGTGACAGCGGCCCCCAGCGCCCCAGTCCCGGTGCGCAGCTCCTGCGGCTCAGCGCGGCGCTCCGCTGCCCTCTGCCGGGCTCTGTGCCCCCCACCCGCAGCTTTGCGACAGCATTAGGGCTGTCCCTTCTCAGAGGGCTTTGGCCACCCATATTTCCCAGAATTAGGGAACTGTTAAGCTTGGAAATGTCCTCTAAGCTCACCAAATCCAACCCCAACCCATCCCACCATGCCCACTAACCATATCCCTCAGTGCCACATCTCCACCATTCTTGAACGCCTCTGGGGACAGCGATCCCAGCACCATCCTGAGGAGCAGTGCCAATGCCTGACCACTCTTTTGGAGAAGAAATGTTTCCTAATATACAACCTGAACCTCCAGGCACTTCACGTCCAGACACGGGCAGGGCTGACCCAACCCAATGTCACACCTGGGCTGGGGCGGATGGGCACTCAGAGCTCACAGCCCCACAAGCACAGAAGCTCCTGGCGTGGGGTGCCATTCCCATGGTGCTGGAGGCAGGGCAGAAACTCCCTCAGCCTCTTCTGTGCAGCTGGAATTTCTTTTCTTCAGTTAGATTTGAAAGACGGTTTTATTTCTGGCCCATTATGGAGGTGTTGGTGAAAACATGTCATCTGTTGGCTTTTCTAGAAAGGCAGGGAAATGTACTGTGCTCCCCAGCTCTGCTGCATAGCTAATGAAGGAGTGGGAGCACTTTGAGAGAGGAGAGACTCTGTGCACTCCCTGCTAAGCTCCCTCCTCCCCGCCCAGGCAGGTGAGGCCTTGGGCTTCTCGGTCCTAAATCTGAAGGGGAGATGGAAATGTCCACTCAGACCCAAGCAAATGGTCTTTGGGAGCCACCAGGAGCCCTGCTGGTGCCTTTGTTGAGTCACTTCCAGGGAGTCAGCAGAGATTTCCATTGCCTCAGTGACTGCTTGCATAAAGAAGACACAGCCTTCAGATAATGACTGGGTTGGGGCTGTGTTTTTGGCAGGGAGAGGGCAGATCCTGCAACAGTGGGAATGAGCTGAGCATGGTGCCTCTGGGGACACGTGAGTGTGGCTGGAGGCAGCCTCCCCAAATGCAGTGCTTTCCTCAGCGATAAATCTAAAGCCCCCCCTGCTGCCAGCCTCTGAGATTCACCACATTTCCCAACCCTGCACGTTCTCCCTGCTGCCAGCTCCGTCAACTCAGTGCAGAGCACCAAGGTCCTACAGCTAAAATGCAGCCAGAGAGAGGCAGCAATGCTGCCCATCGTGGCAATGGGCATCAGGGTTACAAAATCATAGAATCATTTGAGTTGGAAGGGACCTCTGAATGTTGTGTGGTGCCACTCCCTGCAGTGAGCAGGGACACCCACAGCTCCAGCAGTGCTCAGAGTTCAGCCTGGCTGTGGGTGTGTGCAGGGATGGGGCACTGCCACCTCTCCGGGCACCCTGTGGGCCTCGCTGCCCTTAGCATAAACAACTTTTTCCTTATATATAGCCTGAATCTCCCCTCTTTTAGTTTGAAACCATTTCCCCTTGTTCCATCACAACAGATCCTGCTATGGAGTCTATTCCCTTCTTTCTTACAGCCCCCCTTTAGGTACCGAAAGGCTACTCTCAAGTCTTTCAGAAAGGATGCTGTGCTGTGCGGGCATCAGCTGTTTTCCAGAAGCTTTGGGTGATGCCTGTACATCTTTGGTCCCTGGCTGCAGGGCACGATGCAGGTCCCGCTGGTGGGGCCAGATCCCTGTCCTGGCAGCTGTGCAGAGCCCAAGCCCAGACGCAGTGCCCCTGAGGCACAGAGCGTTGCAAATGGAGTAGGAAGCAAAGGTCCCCGGTGCGTGCAGCTGGGCAGCAGCGTGTGCCTGCAGGTGGCAGCATGGGCACACGCAGGAGCTGAGGAGCGCCGTGCTTCTGGTTTTGCACCGATTTAAATTTACAGGGCTTGGCAACGTGTTTTTTTTTTTCTCTGCCTGCTTTCTCAGCTTCTTTTTCTTTGTAATGATATTTTTTTCCCTCCAACTGGGAGAACGAAGCTTTTTGATTAAACAGCACGTGTTGTTTAACCTGAAGGGCTTCGATCAGCGGGCAACCCGCAGCATCGCATCTGCTCTGGGTGCAGGAGGTGCTCACAGTCTGCACCTCACTAAGTGAGAAGCACTGAGGAGGGCAGCGTGCTGGAGCAGCCCGGCTGTGCACCATGCAGCTCACTGCTGTGAGGTGCAGGTAACCACAAACCTCAGCGCAGCGTGGGAAAGGAGTGGGCACTGTGCAGCGATTCAGGGCCCAGGTTCGGATGTTGCTGTGATTGCCTGGAGCCATGCTCTTGCTTTGCCGGGCCCTGGGACCGTTAAATGGTGACAGGAGAAAAATCCCAACTTCAGGCTGCAGAGCTCCCCCTCCTCATTGGAGTCTCAGGTTTTATTGCTTGTTTGTGTTCTCAGAGCAGCTCCCTTACAGCTGCTTGCTTTGGATGTCAATGAGTAATAGGCGCACCCAGGAGGGATCAAGGCACTGTGAGTGCCACTGTCTGCTGTGCAGGGGTGTTGCTGAAGTGCAGGAGTCTATTGATGCTTCTGGAGCCTAAAAGTGCCTGGCTTTGTCTAACACATGGGTGCCCAACCTTTTGGCTTCCCTGGGCCACGCTGAGTGAAGAGCAATTGTCTTGGGCCACATGTAAAAAACATAGGTCACTCTAAGAGTAATGCCTCCTATTTATTTCCATGGAAACCACAACAGGTACAAAGAGCACAATAACACTATTGGATAGAGCAATTTCTCAGCCACAAAGCACTGTTTTGCAGTATAGTCACCACCATTAGCTGTGCGTTTTTGCCAGCGATCAACAAGAGCTGCGTGCCAGTCGAGGTGCCCCACTGTGACCACTGCTGAAATGCACCACCACCTCTCTGTGCCACAGCCACTGTTTGGTCTCCATCAATGTTCACCAAGTGTCCATGAGTGTCAGTGGATGCCATTTTTTCCACGTGGAGGAATTCAGTTCCACCTCTTTGCTTTATCCACACCTCCATGTCAGATGTCATTATGTCAGAGTGCCCCTCTGCTGCCGTCTGTCACACGGCAACAGCATGGAATGGGATGTTGGTGGGAAGGTTCAACCTCTGCTGCCATCCCACCAACAGCCGCCTCTGCCGTCATGGGCTGACATAATAGAATGGGAGGCATTACTTTTGGAGCAGCCCATGCATGCAATATATATGCATATAAGCAACAAAACTTTATTAAAAAAAAAAAAAGAGAGAGAGAGAGAGAGCAACAAAACCTAAAACTGGTGGGATGTTTGGCCTGGTTCAATGGAAGTAGCTGCAGTTCCTAGTGAGTTCTCAAGGGGTTCGGCGGAACCCAGCCTGTGTTCTCTTCTGGGCTTTCATCGAGTATCTTCTTAGTGGGAAAAGACTGCTGGATAAAGTGAGAAACTGTAGCAAGTTAAAATGTCATCAAATGTCATCATTTTTGCTTCCATAACGGAAACGTTTTCCAATGCAGATGGAGGCTGTAGTATGAAGACGTATGGATGTTTGATTCTGGGAAGCAGAGGAGCAGAGAACGTGCAGCCATCGCTGGCTGTGCTCAGCCTGGGAACCCAACTCGGGCTTCTGAAACTGTGTAGTTTTCTTTCACTGAATTGTTGATTTCTGCTTGAAAAATCAGAAAGTGACCCAAGGTCAAGCAGAAGCCTTTTGATTTTCTTTAATGGAAAGATATTATTATTCCCATTAGCGGAATGTCTAGGTCTGCATGCTGAGATAATATCGTGGGGTAATCAAATCTCATGCTTCAGGGCATCAACTGATTGACTCTGAGGGTCAGGAGGTATTTTTCTGTGCTGTGAAGATCTGAGCAATGATCTGATGCATTCCTCAGGAGTGCCCTGCTGCCACGGCCACCCGGACAGCAGGAGGTGGGCTGAGCCCAGAGCCTTGGTGTGGCACAGGGCCATGTCCCCATGCTGGGATGTGTGGCCATGAACTGGTCCTGCTCGTGCTGCTGGTGCCCAGACCCGGGAGGCGATGGGCTCACCATGCAGTGGCTTAGCAGGATCCCATGTGGGACAGCGACGCTCTCTTTGCTTTTGGGTGTTTTTACCATTTGAATATTGCAAATAATCCTTTTTTTCCTCCCCAGTAAGAGATGCTAAAAACTTAGTTCCCATGGATCCCAATGGCTTGTCAGATCCCTACGTGAAGCTTAAACTAATCCCCGACCCCAAAAATGAAAGCAAACAGAAGACCAAAACCATAAAGTGCTCCCTGAATCCTGAGTGGAACGAGACATTCAGATTGTGAGTACAATATGCTTGAACCTGTAAACTAATTTTTCTTGTTCCCTAAGAATTAACGTGATGGTGTTTGCTCTGGTTTAATCATTTGGAGATATTAAGCTGATTTGGCTGAGAAATGATTCCTTTCACCCCATACCCCTGGCTGGGAGGCTCTCCGTGCTGTTCCCATACGCTTCCCAGAGGTGGAGGGGTGCAGCCACGCTGTCCCCAATGACACATCCCTTCTCTCCACTCTGCTGCAGCCAGCTGAAGGAGGCAGACAAGGACAGGCGGTTGTCAGTGGAGATCTGGGACTGGGACCTGACCAGCAGGAACGACTTCATGGGCTCCTTGTCCTTCGGCATCTCTGAGCTGCAGAAGTCCGGAGTCGATGGATGGTGAGAGTGGGGGTGTTTCAGAACAGCAGAGCTGTGGGCACAGAGACTTCCTAAGGGGAATGTGGCTCCTGCAGGGACGGCAGTGTCCCCAGCCCTTCTGCAGCTCCCTATGGGCAGTGGGACCATGAGGATGGGCTCTCTATAAACCAGGAACACTGCATGGTGCTGGCATTGCTGTCCTCATTAATGTACTAGAGAGGAATGCTGGGTGTGCACAGTCACATGGAGTGGGTCTGCTCCTTGCCATTCTATCTCCTCCAGCAGGATACATGCCCTCTTATTCCCTTTCTTTTTTTTTCCCCCCAGTCACTGATGCCTGAGAGCTATGCTACACTGCACGCTTAGCATGTGAAGTGCAGTAATTGAAAACAGACATTGCATGTAGCTTTTGGAAACCCAAATGGCGTGGCGTTAATTTACATGGCACGAGGCTGGGACATCCCCCTGGCTCAGCAGGAGCAGCAGCCCCAGGCTGCATTCTGCCCTACAGACCTGGATGGAGACAGAAATTCTGCTGGGGAAAAATAAACGTCCCTCCCTCCTTAATGCACCATCACCTGTGCGACTGCATGTGCCTCAGCTGGGGCCAGTGCACCACCTGCTCCCCATGCAGCACAGCGATGGCTTTCCCAGCCTTTTAGAAAGCATGTAAGTGGAGATCTAAGTGATTTTCCTTGTCACAGTATTTGGCGAGAATAAACTCTGAAAGGAGCTCTGATGTATATTTCATATCTAAACAACTGCAGTTAATGGAGAAAACGAGCTCAAAGGAAGAGTCTGTCCCTGTATTATGCAAATGGCGCTTTGTTCATGCGCTGCAGCCGCAGCCTCTGTAGATAACACCCGGCTGATAACTGCTCCACTCGGCTGCTGGAGAAGAGGGCTGACAGAGCCAAAGCTTTGCCTGCGGCTGTGTGAAATGCCTCAGATCTGAGTGACACGTCCATGGTTTCTGATAATTGCCGGTTAAAGTCCTCCTTTCCCTGCGAGAGTTCTGGCTGCATGCTGAGGGCTGCCAGTGCCAGCCTGTTCCCTGCAGGATGCACCCTGTCTCGTGGGATGTGCCCTGTTCCCTGTGGAATGCAGACTGTCCTCACAGAGCAGGGCTCTGCCCTAGCCAGGAGGACAGGATCCCACACCCTGCATCATCTGGGGGTTTGGGGTAGGCTGGCACATTAGAGGTGGCATCAGAGCCTGGAGGGCAGGGGGAGTGCTGGCCAGCCTCCAGCCCCACCATGGACCCCAAAACCAGTCCTGCTTGGGTACCTGTCTGGAAGCTCTGTGGATAGGGGGTAAGGGAGTGCAAGGTTTGGGATCCTTCCCACCTTCTTTTGGGGAAGGGTGACCTGGACCTGGACGGTCAGCACCCTCCCACCGCCTGCCCTGACCCTCTGGCTGTCTTCTTCTAGGTTCAAGCTGCTGAGCCAGGAGGAGGGGGAGTACTTCAATGTCCCGGTGCCTCCTGAAGGTGAAGAAGGAAACGAGGAACTGAGGCAGAAATTTGAGGTGAATTGAGTTGGGAACTCAGTGGTGTCTGGGGGGCAGGGCAGGACCCAGAGAACCCCTCTTGTTTGTACTGGGGCAGATTCTGAGCAGCGGGGCTGCAGCTCACAGCTCATAGTCTGTGGCTGTGCTGGGGTCAGTGAGATTTAGGCAACGGTGGTCAAGGAGTCAGCGATGTGCTGTGGGCTGACTGTGCACACCCAGAATGTGCTGAGCACTGCAGTGCTCAAGAGCCCAAACTTTATTTCCTTCCACTCCTCTGCCATGCCCATGGCTGGTTTGGATCTCCACAAAGGGCTGACTCACTTTGTACTGTGGACACCTCTCAATTCAGGTCTGCAGGCATGGTGAAATCTGTGCATTTCTGTGTGTGTGCATGAAATAGAGCTGGAACCTGGTTGGTGCAGCAAGCTCTTTGCAGAGTGCTCCTTATGCTGCTGGGTGGCAGGGAGGGGCTGCAGTGAGTGCACTGCAGGGTCCACAGCGCACAGATTAAGGCACAAGGATTCAAATAGAGCAGGGGGTGGGAAGAACGGTTCATTCCCATAGTCTTCTCTTGGGATTGACAGGATGGTTTTAATTGCAGTGCACTGAGTGAGCTGTCCTCCTCCTGGAGCGCTTTATTCCGATTTGGAGACGCAGTGACCTCCCCGTGCACGTCTGCAGCTCAGCAGGCGGTGGCAGCAGTCAGGGGATGAGCAGGGAAAGGGAACAGTCAGTGGTGGAGGAGAAGATGAGAGAAGTGCTTTGGTGCTTATGTCTATCTGAAAATACAACAGAGAATATTGCACGGTGCAGCGCTCTGTGTAGCATTTGCTTTGTGCTTTGTGCTAAGCCTGGGCTTGTTCCCATGTCTCTACCTGCAGTCCCATGGTTTTAAGAAATGATTTCTTCTGGTTGCAAGGAAAGCAGCACAGCAACCATTGCCCTTTCACGTGCATTGTTTCAGACAGTGGATCTTGGCCATTTTTCAGGAGGGCTCATACCTTCCCAGTACCCTGGGAATGCATACAGGAGACCAACCTGGAATGAGCTGCACACCAAGTGAAATGCTTGTCATTCCAGTGCCAACATTGAGCTCCATACCTGCAGCATGGGACTGGGGATTTGGTTCCTCTTTCTCAATGCTCCTCCTTTCTTCAATTTCATGTCTTGTTTATATATAACTTGCCTGAATATCGAAGAAAATAAGGCGGTTCTAATGTAACAGTTGACATACAGCCATATGCCGTGGCTGTCAGCTTTATGAAGAACTCTTGCACTCTGTGGTGTTCCAGCGGTGTTAGGATGGTGTCTTGGGTGCTGTAGGTGCTGGGTTGGCTGCAAGTTGGGGAATGCAGCATCCAGAGGTGACCTCACGTAGCCATACTGTGTCTGCATCCCCATACTATGTCTGCATCTTCCCCTGGTGGCTTCACATTGCAAAGCCCCAGCAAGGCAGCAGCGCCCGGTGCTCTGCCTGCGTTGTGCTGCCCAAAGCCCAGCAGGCTGCCTGCAGCACTCACTGCCACTTCCACTCGGCCCTTATCAGCCGCTAGCTGGGACAGCTTGATAGATGCGAACGTCAGCTGCTATTGCATCAATTCCGATGTAGTAAATTAGCTATGACAAATGGAGCTGGATAACGAAGGTCAAGAGCTTTTTTTTTTTTTAATTTCTTTTTTTTTTTTGTGCGCAGTGCTGGACATGCCTCAGCTGTAAGCCTCAGAGGTCTCCAAATCGTGTCAGCGTTAGAAGTGCGTTAAAAACTGGTTTAGGGTTTGGGTTATTTTTTTTTTACCCATTTAGAGACAGGCGTTAAAGATGCTTGTAGGCAAAAGCGAGGCAGCTCCCTTCAGGGCAGGGATACAGGGATACGCTCTTCTTTCTGAGCGGGCTCGTGCCTGGAAGACCTTTTCCCCCTTGGCCCAGCTCCGTCCTTAGCCCCGTTTTCAGGTGGATCCCCATCTCCTGTCAGGCACCATGTGACTGATGGAGGGGCAATCTGGGGTTGCTTAAGCACTGCAGGGTGATGAGATGGACACCCCTCCCTGCCCCTCCTGCTGCCCTTCTGCCCCACTGCTGCAGGGCTGGGGCTTCACACAGGGCAGGAGCAGCTGGGGGTGCACTTCTAGGTGTGATTTAATGGGAACGTAATGATTGCCCTTGAATCTCATTAAAGCTTGTTTTCACAAAGGTTAATTTAGTGTCAAATTTGATCTGACAAGATTGTTTTTTAACCGTGATGGAGTGTTTAGGAAAGCTTTCACAGAACATGACTGTTTTGCCTGCTGATAAGTACATGTTTCTTTTAGAGATCGCTTTGGAATACAATAGGGTAAGGATCGCTGAAGGCAAAGTTACGTGGCAGGGTTGGCTTCTAATGGTGGCAGGGCTGCTCCTGCTCAGCTGCTCAGCTCTGTGTCTGCACTCAGCTCCGGCCGCATCCCACAAGCAGCTCACAGCTGGGGCACATGTGGGGCCTCCTTCAACAGTGGGGTGAAGTGGGAGCATCCCGGGCTCTGTGCTCTTCTGGCCAGAATCACAAATTGCTGTGAGCTGGGGGAGATGTGAGAGGTCCCTCCCTGCTGCTGGGACAGGGGTGCTGTTGGCACACTGCAAAAGCCCCAAGGTTGTAAGTGGGGAAAGCTTTGCACTCCCAGAACAGTGTCTGCGTTTCCTTTCCTACGTCCAAACTCTCTTTTTCCCTATCTAAAAGCTGTGTGTACTGCTCCACTTGCAGTGCTCACAGGTCTCAGTCTGTTGAATGCTTTCAGCCTCTTCCCTGGGGCACTTGTTTGGAGCTGCGTTAGCAATTACGATGTTTGCAAATCCTTTGAGCCCTTCCTTTAGTTTTCAGCACGGGGCTTTTTCTGATGTTTGTAGGTGCTGCAGGTGACCTTGAATGGGGGATTTTACAGCGAGGAGAACCTTGCAATAACCAATTAGCAGCAGCAGAGGCTGGGAGCTGGTTGGTGAGGCTGCTATCTGGAGGAGCTGCGAGCAGCAGCCAAATTGAACTGCTGGAATCGGGTTAATGGAATTTCATGCTAGACTGAGCTCAATGCAAGCCCTACACTGTGGCATATTTCTAAAAATTAAAACCGAAGAAATTGTGAGATAGCTTTTACAAATGGTGGTTCAGCAAATGAGATAGCCCCTGGACCAACGAGGAGGTGCCAAGCAACTGATGAGATGTTGTGGTTAAAAAATACGGGGGTTTGTGAGGGCTCCTTAATAAGCAATTGTGATTGAACCGGCTCGCGTGATTGCAGAATCGGGGATGCGGAAGTGCTTTCTATTCTGTCCTTTCAAAATGAATTTGTTGCTTCCTGTGTTCAGCCTGAGCTGGCACAGGAGGGCAGTTCTCTCTGATATCAGATAGTAACCGTGTTGGAGCTCAATACAAATTCCTGCGTTTTACATTAAAATATTTGTATTCATCTGTCCTTTGCTCATAAGGAGACAAACAGCGGTCAGCTCTGTGAGGACAAAGCTCCATGAATCCCCAGTGTTACACTTCGGGTGTCCCTGAGCAGACTATGGGGCAGCAGTGGGGGCTCAGAACATGGAGTGCTCCTCATCGATGGTGTGTGGTTTGGGTCCGAGGGCATCCATGGGGATCTGAGGGCAGTTCAGTTTTTTTATGATAACCCCTCCATGCTCTTTCCAGTAATTTTTGTCTCTGTCTTTACAGAGAGCCAAGATTGGCACGGGCTCCAAGGCTGCGGATGAGAAGACGACAAACGCCATTTCTAAGTTTGATAACAACGGGAGCAGAGATCGGATGAAGCTCTCAGATTTCAATTTCCTGATGGTTCTGGGGAAGGGAAGCTTTGGGAAGGTGCGGTAGGATGCGTGCATTTGCACACTTTGCACTTAAAGGTTTTGCAGTGCTGTGAGCTGTGGTGTGTGGCTGCAGGCAGGACGGGAGCTCCGTGGGCTGTGCTGAGTCGAGGTCAGCTCTGAAACTGCCAAATTTGGCCACCACAAATGAGACACTGTGCTCGGGAAGCAGTTTGTCCTCTGCCTTTGAAGCTCTTTTATTTGGCCTTTTTTCCCCTTTAATAATTACAAATATACGCGAGCGTTTTAATTAATTTTCCAGGCTGGCTATGAGCGGTAACAGGATTTCATTCTTCCAGTAATTATGTGACTTGGAGCCTTCATTTTTCTTGGGATGTTGCCAACGTTGCCATGATTTCCATGAGAAATCCCAGCCCTCGGGTTGCTGCTGTGAGTTCCGTGTGGGCCGGGCAGCTCTGTGCTGCCACGTGCTCTGGGGCCGCGGCACTGCGCTGACAGCCGGGCTGACGTGCTCTGATTAGCGAAGTGCTTTAATTGCAGGGAACGTGGCATGTAAACCTCCTGGGTGGAGGCGGGCGGAAGCATAGGGGGAGCGATGCAGACTCACCTGCATGGAGCAAAGCACCGTGGCACCAAATTCCTCCCCATTCTCCCCTCTCAGTGCGTGCAGCCCCCCTGGAGATGAGCAGTGGCACTGCTGGGGCATGGGTTGGAGCAGTGGCACAGCTGGAGCACTGCTGCTGCATTGCTCTGTGCTTTGCATGCTCTTTGCAGGTAGGTGAGCAGCAAGTGCTGTGCATGCACCTGTGCTGCTCCCAACTCACCAGTGCAGCTGAGCCGCTTGCAGGCACAGAACAGGATGCAGCAGCAGCTCTCTGCCCAGGGCTGGCACGTAGGTGCAGAGTGCCCTGTCCTCACAGAGCCAAAATCCTGGTTCTGAGCTACAGCCTTTGCTTCTCTCTCCCGCCCTCCCAGCAAATAATCTTTTAAAGTCTACTGCTTGGCATCTGGAAGCTGTCGTTGTTTTTATTCCCTCTTCTTCCTTCTTTTAATTTGAGAAACATTAACAAACCCTTCAGTCGGCATCACGGCTTATATAAGGGAATGTGTGACAGAAACTGTTCCCTGGAACAGAATGTTATAAATATGCTAATTAGCGCTTATTAAAACCGAATGTTGGGAGATGCAGCCTCAGCCTCACGTGTGCCTGCACTCTGCTGGAGCCATGCATTGCGCTCAGGGCCACCCAGGCACTGCTGGTCCCACAACCCTGCTGCTTCCCCGGGGCCGGCAGAAGGGCAGCAGCAGCAGCTCACTGCCCCCGGGCACCACTGCCAATCCTGAGCACGACCCTGCTGAAAGGGATGAGGGGATATGGTTTCAGACTAAAAGAGGGGACGTTTAGATTAGACAGAAAAAAGAAATTGTTTATGTTAAGGATGGTGAGGAATGGCATAGGGTGCCCAGAGAGGTGGCAGTGCCACATCCCTGTAGATGTCCATGGTCAGGCTGGACGGGGCTCTGAGCACTGATGGAGCTGTGGGTGTCTCTGCTCAGTGCAGGGAGTGGAACCAGATGGCCTTTAGAGGTTCCTTCCAACTCAAACCACTCTCTGTGATGCTATGATTCAATGATTCAGTGGGTACTGCGTCCTACTTTCATCACTGCTTTGCCACGGCCATGCAGGGTGAGCAGTAGCCACACATTGGCCTCCCTTCCTCTGCACTCAGCATCAGAGCATCTCCAATTATTATGCTGGAGCATTCCCAAACAAATGCTATATATTACAGGAATAAATCAAGTGCAATATTAGCTGTTTGTGCAGGAGCGCTGTGGGATGAAGGCTTAGCTCAGGTCTTGTTGCACTCAGGAAGATGGGACCTACCCCTGTGCACGTGGCTCCCACGGGTGTCCCTGTCCCCAGGGCTGTGAGTGGTGCCAGCACTGCCCCCGGCTTGGCATGGGGATGGGAGCTGTTCCCGGCTGAGGAACGCAGCGCTTGGCACAGCCCGCCCTGGGTTTGCTTTGCTGTAATATAAATAGAGAGGAGTTGAATTCTGTGGCTTGCTCATATTTTTGCAGCTAATCAATCTGTCGCGGTATCAAGCTGTCAGTTGTTTCTGGGGATTTTAGAGTGTTTTTTTTCTTATAATTTTGCCTCTGCAGTTATGGGTTAGAGTGTGATGGGAGACAATTTTCCTGTCCCATGAACATCTTCCATCTGTGAGATCCTCCCCCCAGTGTGGGACGTGGCTGAGGGCCAGCAGCTGGCACGTGTGGGCACAGCAGGAACTGGGACTTGGCTTTGTCTTGCAGTGGTGCTCCAGCTCCTGGGCACCTGCAGCAGTGAGCTTTGCTTGCATCCCTGCTGCTCTGCAAACCTGCGTGTCCCGCACAGCACTGTCCAAGGCATTAGCAAACCACACTGGGTGAATGCACTTGTCCTAATCTTCTTGATTTGCAATGCAATGGGTACAAATCTGTGCTGTCACTAGCAGTGTTGCTGAAGCCTGCTCATCAGCGGCTGTTCTTCTCTTGAGACTTCAGCTGTATCTTGTGCTTCAGTCACCATAGGAACTGCGATGCCAGCACACTGAAGCCAGCCCGGTACAGCTCAGTGCAGGCTGCCTTGTGCATCTCCATGCGGGCTGCCTTGGGCAGTTTGGTGCAGGCTGGTAGCCCCTGCAGGTCCTTGTTAGAAATAGCCCCAGTCTGCTGCTGCTCAGGCAGGCTCGGTGTGTGGCATTCAGGTGCGGAAGTTATTCTCTTGCTGGACAGTCTCTTCTGCATGCACATGCAAGTTTGTAGAAGTGGCAGCACCAGCCTCAACTTACCCCTCTGGAGCTGCTCACTGTGCCAGCTCAGATGTGCAGAAGCAATGCAGTAATGCGGTGTTCCTCATCCCTTCTGCACACACACACGTGCACGCTCACACTCAGGCCGCCAGGTGCCTCTGGGCAGCATGCAGCACAGCTGAGTGCTGGCAGCTGCACAGAAGCCCTTTTGCCCTTCCCGTGTCAGGGCTGGCTCAGCTGGAACACAGCTCTCGTTGGAACATGACACATGAAACGTTCACAGCCCTGTAAGGCCTCCAGCAGTTCTCTGCATCAACAGCGCGCTGGCAGCCTCTACCCTGAGCTGGGAGCATGTGGGAATGTCAAGGTGTCACCCAGTGCCCCACAGTGCCATTTCCTGCTTCAAGCCTGTTCTCCAGCAGCTGCTTTTGGCCATACATTTGATCTTTTTTTTACCTCCAGGGAAATTTCTTGGTGCGCTCGTCCCCAAACACAGCCCGTTACCAACAACAACGTGCTCTCTCCCCTGACAGTCTCCAAGCAAAATGTCTGGGAGAGCAGCAGGATGCCTCCCAGCCCCCTGCACTCTGCAGTTCCTGTGCTCCTCCTGTGGGCCCCCCCACAGGTCCATCCCTGCTGGTAACAGACATTGAGCTCAGAGTCCTAGTTTTATTTTTTTTGGAAGGGATTATGGATTTCAAGGTACATCCGTGCACTGACAGCACTGTGTGGGATCCACTTACGGACACATAGCACTTCATTTTCTCTCAAACTACTCTTGGAGGGGCTGCTTCCCTTCTTTGCCAGCTTTGAACTGCCTCTGTCGGGTAAAAATCAGCCCCACTTGGTAGCACTGTGCACAGAGTCCTGTAAGTCTCAACTGCATGTAGCCTGTGAAAGTAACAGGGGGCAAAGAACAGAAGGATTCTGTTTGCCTGGGGCCCTTCTGTTTGCCCGCAGAGGGGGCACCCTTCTGGTGCAGGGCATGGGCCTGGAGGTGTACTCAGCACAAGGGCTGCTGTGAAGCACCACGGGGCTGAAGGTAGGAGGAATGGAGTCCTGCTGTGGTCCTGGCTCCTGTGCCTTGCTGGGCACACACTCCATTCTGCAGAATCTCCACTTCCTTTAAGCATCAGTGAGAAAATAAATCCGATCTTGAAGCACTGCCATGCTGTCAGCCTGCTTTGAGCACTGCCGACGGATGGTGGCTGTGTGTGTTCACTGCAATCCTATGCCCCCCCGATGGAAATGTAAATGTCAGTGGCTTTTCCAAAGCACTTGGCACTGAGTAGCCCTGATGCCTTCCTCAGCTCATGACAAGCAGTGTGGCAAGGACACCTGCCTGGCACTGAACCGGAGCTGAGCGCGTGCACCAAGCCAAGGAGCAGCTCATGTGCTCTGGGTGCATTCTGCTGGCACTGAGGGTGCTCTCCCCACCTGTGGGTGCCAATCCCCATGGGAAGGGCTCAGAGGCTTCACCCCAGGGCTGGGCATTGAGCACATCAGTGTGTTTTTTGTTAGGGTTTAGGACTGTTGGATGAAGCTTTCCTGGTGTTTTTGGAAGTACCATTGAGAGCTGTCTGCACTTTTTTGCACCTGAATCTCTTTTCATGATTGAGACAGGAGCTGTACAATGACAACCAGGCTGTGGGAGTCTGACTGCTGGCAGTGGCAGGCTGGGAATGAGGCAGGTACTTACCTCCATCCGCTGTCATCTGCCCCACTCAGGTGATGCTGGCTGAGAGGAAGGGCACAGATGAACTCTACGCTGTGAAGATCCTGAAGAAGGACGTGGTCATCCAGGATGACGACGTGGAGTGCACCATGGTTGAGAAGCGTGTGCTGGCACTCTCTGGGAAGCCCCCATTCCTGACCCAGCTCCACTCCTGCTTCCAGACCATGGTGAGTTCTGAAATGCCATGCACGTGGGGGTCCCTTGGCATCACCCTTGCTGTGGTCAGAAACCCCTTTTGCAGACCCAGCATCACTAGGTAACAGCACTGATGCCTTCCAGGTAACCAGTGCGGCCTGTTGGAGCAGTGACAGTACTGTTCATGGGCATTACGTTTAATGTTATCTCAGAGATTTCATTTACCAAACACATTCAGTGTACTTAAAGGGTACAGGCTGGCTTTGCAGCAGTCATGGAAGTGTGGCAGGGAAGGGGAAGCTGTTTCACACAGCATCTCTGTGGCATCTGAACTGAGTCAGCACTGGATTGTTCCTGACAGACCCATAGAAGCTTTGTGGTAATTGTGTTTGTAATGTAACCAAAATGTACAGCAAGGGTGTACTACCAAATGCTGCACAGAGCACTTGGGTTTCTGGGACCTCTGTCCAGAGCATCCCTCCCAGCTTGGGCTGCGCAGTTAAGAGCAGGACAGGGGCACTAAATGAAGGATTAATTGGAGGAAGGGTTAATTAGAGGAAGGAAGACATTGGAAGGAGCCCCAGGAAGGGATGTGTGCCAGCTCCCTGCAGGTCTTGGGGTGTTCCCATGCTGCTGCTAGGTGATGCTCCAGTCCCACGGAGCCATCCCCCTCCCACAGCCACAGCCAGCACCGGTCCGCATGTCCCTGTCCCAGCCGTGGGCTGGCCACCATCTGCCTGCTCAGTTCAGGGTGTTTTTTTCCTGAAGCAGCAGCATTCCCTTCACCGCCCAAACAAGGAAAGCTCTAATTCCACTTTTAGAGCTCAGCTAGCTGTTTCAAGAGACCATCCTTTTAGCATCCTCTCTTCTTGAAGCTGATGGTATGTTTAGGAAGCAGCTGCAGACATCACAGCGTGCTCTGCCTTGCTCTGGGGGTCAGCGTGTGGTGATGTGGCTGCTCCCACCCTCAGCCTCAGGTGCTGCTGTGTTGGGACTGTTGGAGTTGGCACACACAGAGGGCAGTGTGCAGAAATTGCCCATCATGTGATAAAGCTGAAATTGCTTTTCTGTCCCATCGGTGCCACGTGTTGTACACAGCCCCTTCACTGCTGTACAGAAGTGTCACTGCTGCCCTGTGCATGGCCAAAGCAGTGTGCAAATGAAGGAGTTACTATACAGCAGCTGTTATGATAATGATCACGTTTGAATATCTTCTAGCTCCATGTCCTCAGTGTCCTAAATGCAGGGCAAGGCTTGTTTAAGAAGGAAATGAAGTGAAGAATGGGAGTTATTATGCATTATGGTGTAATACCACAAATGTGAAGCTGTGCCTTTGCCCAAAGCCATCTCTTTTCCCTCCACTCCAAAACATTCTGAACCCATCAGGGGAAGCTGCCACGTCCAGGTCGATGCATTTGGCGATTGTGTCATCATCTTTGTGGCCATTCCCATTTGACTGTGAAAGATCTGAGGGAAGTGGCATCCCAATGTGACCGCCACGGCTCCTGAGCTCCGCGCTGCCAGTGCTGTGCTGGCACTCTCTGTGAGATGCTGTGAGATGGGATGCAGCCACTCTCGGTTTTTTAATCTGCACTTCTGAGCTTTGTGGGAACGCTCAGGTCTTGTTTCTTACCGCGCTGCTCTCTTCGGGGCTTTGCTTATGGCCCACACTTGTCAGATTTCTCGCAGTGTTGAAGGACTGGGCTTTCATCCAGCAGGAGTGCTGTTAGCAGGGAGCACAGGAGCCGTGCTGCGTGCTGCTGGGGAGATGCAGAGCCCGAGGGGCCCTGCTCAGAGCTGTGCCTTGTACTGGGACAGCAGGCTGCAGGGAACAGCACTTGAATGAAAAAATGGGAATTTCTCAGACCTGTACCTACGTGGCTGCTGCTGTATCTGCCTGCAAAGGAGTGTGACGTTTGAGTCTAGAGCATCGGGCAGGAATGGCTGCAGCTCCGTGTGCACACGAGCTCCACCTGCACTCCGTGGGGAGGGCAGCTAGGATAATTGTACTGCTGTGAAAAATTGGAGCTGTCATTTGCTTTGGCCAATGTTTGTGACCTTTGCAGGTTCCCTACTCTAATAATTCTGCTGCTAATTGTTTGCTTTTTCCTCTAGGATCGCTTGTACTTTGTGATGGAATATGTGAACGGAGGGGACTTGATGTACCAGATCCAGCAGGTTGGGAGGTTTAAGGAGCCACATGCTGTGTAAGTTCAGTGCTCAGGTGTGGTGCCTTCAGGGCGAGTATTTGTGTGCTTGTGTCATATCCCTGTAACATAGTCCAAGGCTTCTGCGGTGCACATCCTGAGCAGAACAGGGTGGGAAATAAAGGGCAGCAGGAATGGAAGAGGTGAGGTGATTCCTTTTCTGGTGCTGAGGGTGCTGTCCTACAGAAGACCTGCAGGCACATGTGGCACCTGTAAGTGCTTGAGGCAGTGAGCAGAGCCCAGGTGGGTTTAACCAGTGCATTCCTCAGCACACCCTGCAGACCCGGCACAGCAGCCTTTGGGTGTTCTCTAAAGGAAGCAGTGGCTCCTGTTATCTCCTGTGATGACCGATAACTTTTCAAGCTGCATTGCCAGGACTCAGTAATGAACAGCTATAGATCCCAGCTCTCTTAATGAGAATCTGTGTAACAAGGAGTGACAGCCCCCTGCCAGCCCCCAGCAACCTGACCGCATCCCAACCCAACGTGGTTATGCTGTGTCCCCCCATGAGATGCCAGTCTGGTATCTTCCTGTAGTGGCTGTCGTTATCCTTCGGCCGTGCATGTCCTGTGTGTTTTTTGTGGTGCAATTGGATGTGAAAGGTTTTCTTTTTGATTCATCTCCTTTAATTATCAGTCTTCCTCCTAAATCTTTCATTGCAGATTCTACGCAGCAGAAATAGCCATTGGCCTCTTCTTCCTGCAAAGCAAAGGCATCATTTACCGGTAGGTGAGCAAGTCCTGGGAACACCATGGGCTTCAAGAACAGGGCCGGCCCCAAGTGTGCCCTGCTCTGTGCCGGGGGGGCTGCAGCCCTGCTCCGAGTGTGTGCCCCAAAGGGAACAGGAGCCACACTGTGCCGCTGGGATCTGAGAGGTGCTCAGCTTTGTCCCGGCTCTATAGGACAGAGAGCTCAGCAGAGCAGTTCTGATGCTTCTCTCACCTCTGTCTCACGTGTTTATCTCCATACAACACCAATGCCACTGGCAGCAGCAGGGACTGATTCTGAGCTGTGTGCTTTGCTGCAGGGCACTGGTTTCTTCTTATTAACATTAAAGTAAGTGTTTATGAATGGTTTGTTCTGAGTCTTGCAGTGCAAGTCTGTCACTTCCAACTCAGACACTGAACCTTCTCCTGTTCACCATACGATGTGCAGCCCCCAGGGTCAGTGGGGTGGCTGTCGAGTGGGGGCCATGCCTTGGGGCTGGGTTAAGTGCTGGCACTCAGTGCCACTGTGTTCCCCTGCCCAGAGCATCCCTGGCACAGGGCAGAGCATCCTAATGAGTGTCAGTGTCAGGCAGCACCGCCTGCTCTGCTCTGCAGAAGAGAACAGCTGCGCTGCTGGGTCGTGCTGCTGAGAGTGCTCTGAAGATGAAAGAAGTGGAGCAAAGCTGACACGAGGGATGGTTTTTGCCATCAGCTGTTGGAGAGATTCTGGGTCTGCCGGTCCCCAGTGCCCATCTCCTCCTCCAACCCCAAACGCTGACACGTGTGCAGCTGGCTTTGGCCCATCAAGCACTGTCTAGAAAAAAAAGTTATCTTAGAAATGAGCAAGAAGTTGTAAATTTGGTGTTCCTTCTATGGCTGTTCCTACTGCCATGCTCTTACTTAACCAAACCAAGCTGAAGTGTGTCAGCGCTGGTTATGCCCTTGTGGCCTTAACACAGCCCTCAGGCAGGGTGCATCCTGCAGGCATCTTCAGCCCTGGAGCCCTCTGAGTAATTCCTCACTGCACAGAGCCAGCACGACACAGAGCACCGCACTGCGTGGTGATGCATGCCTGGTGATGTGCAGATGGTGCCATGTGGCTGCTGCAGAACCACCCTGCAGCCTGGGGGTCCTATCCTGGGCAGTGCTGGGAATTGAGCCAGGGATCTCCATAGCTGGAGCATCCTCAGCTGTGCTGAGCTCTGGCAGGGGCAGTAGAGCTAACACAGACACAAACACAAACAGTCTGTGGGTAGGGATCAGGAGCAGTTGATTTGTATTTCCATGGGGGAGAAAGCACAGGTGATGCGGGGAGTTTTGCTGAGTAGGTGCCTGCTTTGTTGCTGCTGAGCCTTAAGCATACTTTGATTTTTCATAGGTGCAGCAAAAGCTCTGTGAAGTCTGTGTCACTGCCATGTGAGAGCACTTTCTGTCATACACTTAAAAGCGATTTGCCCAGCGTGGTGTTCCCATGGGTTAAAAGTAAAATGGAAAAGTAAAATAAGCACTTTGTGCTGCCAGCTCTGGCTTGTCTGCGCTCAGCTCCCAAATGTGATCCCGGGCACGAGGCCACGGGACAGCACTCAGAGCCATTTCTGTGCTGCATGACTACATGTGGGGCTGTCCATATCACTGCTTTGCTCTGATTGCAGAGACCTGAAGCTGGATAATGTAATGCTGGACAGTGAGGGGCACATCAAGATCGCAGACTTCGGCATGTGCAAGGAGAACATTTGGGATGGGGTGACCACCAAGACCTTCTGCGGCACCCCTGACTACATCGCACCTGAGGTGGGGGCAGAAGGCATGGGGGAGGAAGGGGGTGGTCCCTGGGCAGTGTTGGGGTGCGTGGTGAGGACGCTCTCCATGTCCACAGCTCAGAAGTGCCTAAAAATAATTGAGTGTTGGGTTACTGCTCGTGGGTTATTGCTCATGGGACACTTAGCGCAGCGCCACATGGGTGCAGGGTGCTGTTGGGTCTGTGACATTCAGGCAGGCAATTATACCCAGATGCCTTAAACTAGAAGCATCCCTCTGAAATCCTCTCATTCTGCGGAATTTTCAATAACGGGATTAATATTTATTCATTTAAATAATTGAGAAAAGAGGTTCTCCTTGCTAGGACAGCGAGGTGCACCTGTGTACCACACCATCCTGCATTCTGCTGCAGCCAGAGAGGCTTTTAATTACCAGCTCCAATGTGCACCTCATCCCACCAAGATTAATTTTGGTGTCCTATTGCCTCTGTTGCTCACTGTGATTAATACTCTTTCAAAGCAGGACAAATGACCAATTCTCTCAGTATTCGGCTGGGCATTATCACATACACTCTTATTTTCTTCTACTTGCTCTAATTATTTCTTTTTCCCCCAAAAGAAAAACAGAAATTGGGATGCACATCACTACAGTATGCAGGGATCACATTGGAGGCTGCTGTCAGTAGAAGGGAACCTTAAGGGTCTGTTAGGGCTCTCCTTCCAGGGCAGCTGGAGAGGAACTTGGAAAGCTCTTGGTGGGGATATCTCCGAGGTCTGACCTCAGCAGGGCACAGGCCAGGCCAAGTGAATATTCTGGTGTTTTGTTTTTTTTTTTTCCTAATATTTAGTGCACAGCTGAGAACTGCTTATTATTTTTTTTAATCCCCACACTCTTTGCCTATCAAATGCTCTGTTTATAATTGCAGTTTCTCACCATTTGGGAATCTCGGTAAATAACCTGTCCTTTTGACCTGGCCTGCAGCGTGAAATCAGTTTGCATTGTGCCAATGGGTTAAAATTGGAAGTGTAATCCCATGTTTGTGTTGTTTTCAGATAATTGCTTATCAGCCCTATGGGAAGTCGGTGGACTGGTGGGCATTTGGAGTCCTGCTCTATGAAATGTTGGCTGGCCAGGTAATTGAATTGTAATTGATTCCTATGGGAAGGTGCTAAATTCCATCATGAGAATATGCCGATATGTAATTTGTTTTGTCGCTGGGAAGCAGCAGGGCTCTGCTCTGTGTGGGAGATGGAGCTGTGTTTTGTGGGATGGGAGGCGGAGGACAGGTGACAGGGGGATGTGGGCTGCACTCCTGGCTGTACATTGCAGGAGCAGTGGGACCTCCAGGACATGGACATGGACTGCCCAGAGAAGTGTGTATGTCCCATCCCTGGAGGTGCCCGAGGTCATGGATGGGCCCTGGGCAGCCTGAGCTGGGGGAGGGGGGCAGCCAGCCCATGGCAGAGGTAGGGCTGGGCGATCCCTTCCAACCCAGCCATTTTGCAATGTTATGAATGGCACTGAACCTCTGCTTGCTTTGCCCCAGGCTCCCTTTGAGGGAGAAGATGAAGACGAGCTCTTCCAGTCCATCATGGAGCACAACGTGGCCTACCCCAAGTCCATGTCCAAGGAGGCGGTGGCGATCTGCAAAGGGGTAAGGGCTGGATGCTGCGTGTGCAAGGAGCAAACTGCTCTGCCTGGCATGACCAGGCTCACTATTAGGAATAGTTATTTTCTGAAAGAGCGGTCAGCATTGACACAGGCTGCCCAGGGGGGTGGTGGAGTCACCATCCCTGGAAATGTTCAGGAACTGTGGAGATGTGACTCTGAGGGACATGGTCTGTGGGCATGGTGGGACGGGCTGGGGTTGGGTTTGGGG
This sequence comes from Gallus gallus, assembly GCF_016699485.2. Taxonomy (NCBI): domain Eukaryota; kingdom Metazoa; phylum Chordata; class Aves; order Galliformes; family Phasianidae; genus Gallus; species Gallus gallus. The sequence goes on from NC_052545.1 coordinate 6,728,000, forward strand.
ATCCCAGAGGTCTTTTCCAACCTCAGTGATTCTATGATTCTGTGATGTGAGGGCTCACCTCTCCTTGCTGGGACGAAGGTGAGGAGAGAGCTGTAATATTTGGATGGCACTTGGAACGTGAGGGCATCTTCCCACAGGGCCTGCTGGCTGGCAGCAGGGCAGGGCTATGCAGCTTTGCATTGATCAGAGATGAGGTGAATGTGATTTATAGTTTTCCCAAGTTCAGACACAAAGCCTCCATCCTGCAGATACTGACTTTAGGTATGACAAGTCTCCCGCTTGGAGCTGAAGTTCAGCATTGGTGGGCATCTCCCTTGTGTGAGGGCTGTTGTGTTCTCAGATCTCCTGACCTGCAGTGCTCTGAGCTCTCCATGCCCCAGGTGTGGGCAGGACGTGGCTGTGCCCTGAGTTCCCTTTGCACGAGATGGAGAGCAGTGCCTCAGTCCTGGTGCTGTGCGCGTGGTTGGTGCTTGGCACTGAGCCTCATCTCAGCCAGCCAGTGTCAAGCAGGGCTATAAATATGTTTGTGTAGGAATTCAAAAAATGTTAGCTTTTAATAGTTAATACTTCAAACATCTGAATGTTCTATATCTCAAAATAGTGTTTCTATCTACAAACATCACATCTTGTGTTCAGAGCTGCCATGGCATTTCAGAGTCCCTCTCTGGTTTTGCCAGAGTTCGGAGCTGTGCCACAAACGGGACATCACTTCTCCACAGGGAGGTGCTGCTGGAGGTGTTCTGAGTCCCAAGGAATAAAGAGCACTGCACAGTCAACTCCAGCAGAACGCAGTAAAACCCACACCTGAATTTAGGAACCACAGCAGTGACCAAAGAGTTACCTCAGGCTTCCTCACCCTCTCTCATTCCTCCTGGTATTGGGGTTGGGGCACGAGGGGACAGCCCGTGGCTCTGTGGCTGTGCAGGGTGGGAGGATGTTGTGTGATGCTGAGATCATCCTGCAGCGCCTGAGGGAGAGAGCAGGGCTGCAGCGGGGACGGATCACGCTGTCTGCTTTGCTTTGCGTGGCACCAGTCACAATCTGAATGCTGGAAAGAGACAAGAAGGAACCGTGACTGGAATGTCTGCTGCGTGTAGCTGCAAAGGCTTTTCTCACTTCTGGAAATGTGAAGCTGCATGGGAAGGAATTCAGCCATGCACAGAAAGCTTGGTGCTTTGCAATCCTTGGGTTTGGGCCACGCGGTGGTTCCCTGTGTGCAACTACCGCCGTGGGGAAGTGTGCAAATCTCGTGAAGCTCTTTGCCATCACCAAAGTATTCGTGAGCCATCATTAAGCTGGAAACAAAGTATTTACACTTTCCCCTCAAACACAGAGAAATGCACCTGAGTTCACCACGCTGAAGTGGTGTTGCATGTGTTGGTACCTGGTGGGTTTTTTGGAGGGGCAGAATCAGCCTTGTGTCAGCCCGGAGACAAGGCAGCCCAAGGAGTCTCTCTGTGCAGATGTGAAGGGTCAGATGTTCCCCTGCCACACTCTCCCATTGCAGAGGAATGTTGCTGCTCCTGCAGTCCCACACCATGCAGGAGCTGGTCACCACTCACTGTTGGTTCAGGTGTGGTGTTGTACAGCTCTGAGATGAAGAGTGTCTGATGCTGAGAGCTATGTGTCAGTGTGAACCAAGGAGCACGTGTTTGTCTGCCCGGCAGGACAGGACACAGCTCCCTAGCTGCAGGCAGCACCAATTAGGAGATCAAATGGAGCATTTTCCTTCTCAGCTGTCAGCTCAGGTTTGGTCTGAGGAGCTGCTGTCCCGGTGGTGCAGCCACTTGGCCTTGCACCTACCCCTGCATGGTAACAGCAGCCAGCTCCCATCACACCCGCTCCCCTTGTAGCTCGCAGAGCAGCATGTCTGTGTGCACAGAGCCTTGGCATAGATAGCAGCCCTTCTCCTTTCCATATGGAGGGTTTCACTGTGTCTGAGCAAAGCAGCCCTTTCCAGGTGCACAGATTGCTGCAAGCACATGCTCCCTCTGACTGCCGGGAGCAGAGGCGTAGCGTGGCATGTTTTGCTGCCTGAGGTGTGCAGGGAGGTGTATTCTGAGCGGATTCCCACTGCTGGCACTGCCTGAGCAAAGCACTCAGTGCCTGCAGAGCCACCCGGGTGTCACAGTGTCCCTGTGAGCTGTGGTGTGCAGCGGGCGGATGTAAGGCTGAGCCATGGCACACAGCACCTGCTGCCTTTGGGAGTTGAAAATCACAGCTGCAGCTGAGCAAAGCCCTCAGGTCCCAGGGCCACAGCCACAAACACCATCACAGGTGTCCATCAGCCTCCTTTCTCACCTGCAGGGCCTCAGAGGGTCTCAGGGATGGGGATTGAATCAATCTGTTCCTGTTTAATGCAAACAAAGCTCAATGATTACCCCACGTAAGCCAGGAGAATCAGTCTGCATGTTTATGGGTCCTATATATCAATAACAGATGGTGCCTTCGTGCTCACATGCATAAAAGCACAATAGGAAAACAAGGAAATGTAATTTCTGGGTGCGTGTATCGAAAATATTGGATTCGTGTGCTATAGTACAGCTCTGCTCAGCTTTGCAGCAGGTATATGAAGTAGAAAATCCCCATGTGGTTCATTAATCAGGCTGAGCCACTTTGCTTGCGGTGTGCATTGGTGGTGCAAGGAGGAAACTGTGGGTTTAACACCAACACTTCCACTGAAGCAGGCAGTGTGTATACGAAACCACTTCTAGCCCAGAGCAGCAGATAGGAAATGGGGTTCTGGCTGGGAGCAGCCAGTTGGTACCTGAGCATTGGTTGTGCATAGAGCAACTGCAAAGCAGAACAGTGCTGGGCGCAGCCCCGCCGCCCCACAGAGCCCGTGGGCACAGAGCTGCTCCCCATGCTGCTTCAGGACCAGCATGCAGCACCAAAGACTGGAGGACAGACTTCTTTCCATTTTGGCTGAATGCAAACTAAGCTATTTGCAACGACGGCCAAATCGCTCCATCAGTTTATTAGCACATTCCAGGCTCTCGCATTGTTGTCAGAGCTTTGCTTTAGGAAAACCTTATTGAATCGCAGGTGGCTTTTTATGTTCCTGCTCCAGCACAGCAAGGCAGGATCAGATTGAACTGTCAGGATGCTGTCCAGAGCCTGTCAGGGGGAGGATGAGTTCCTTGTGTTTCACAGAACTGACATCAGTGGGTCAGCCATGGACTGAGCCTCATTTTCCAGCAGGGTGGCTGTCAGCTCCACTCCTCCTTCCCATTTGTTAGGTGTGCTCTGTGCCTCCAGTGCTTTATAAGTCTCTGGACTCTCCTTGTGCCTCCTGACACAGCTCCAACAATGCCCCAGGACATGAATGTTTGCACAGCCGCCCTTGGTTCCCACAGCCCCTGTCACTTTTCTGATTGAATAATGTGCACCTTTTTCTCCTCATTGACTCTTTCATTAACAGCATGGCCCCACCTGTGCAGCCCTGGGTGTGGAGAGGTGGGGTCCCCCGGGGGTGGTGGAGGCTTTTGAGGGCAGATTGTTCTCCCAGAATGGATGGTGACCTTAACCATGAACCATGCTGCAAAACGGAGTGCTCAGCACCCGGGCAGCCCTGTTGGAGTGGTGCTGGCAGGGAGTGGCAGCACTGCTGTGCGGGCTCCCAGCACAGGGTAACCCATGCCTGCATCCCGAGCACTGCAGCATTGTTGGGATGTCACCTCCCGCTGCCAGCCCTGGAGACACTTTGTGGCACTCCATATGTGACAGCTGCTGCTTTTTCTCCCCACAGCTCATGACCAAGCACCCTGCCAAGCGGCTGGGCTGCGGCCCGGAGGGGGAACGCGACATCAAGGAGCACGCCTTCTTCCGCTACATCGACTGGGACAAGCTGGAGCGCAAGGAGATCCAGCCCCCCTTCAAGCCAAAAGCTGTAAGTGCTGCGCTCTGCGCTCCCCCTTCCTCCCACTGCACAGTCCCCAGCCCCACTCACTGTGCCCACATGCACTCGTGCGGGTGCTGCCCATCCCCACACGGCGTGCAGGAACCCCCTGTGCATCTGTTTGGGTCACCCTGAGGTTTGGCACCGCTGCGGTGAGAGCAGCGCTCCGCTGCTGCTGGGCACTCAGACTTGCTCTTACAGGGGTAGCAGCACCACGGGCATCACTCTTGGATTTAATTGCATCACAGGGCGCCTCGGTGTGCTGTCTCAGGGCTCAGCCTTCCTGTTTTCTCTCTCTAGCTGCACAGATCTCTCTCGTTTTTCCTCAGTCTAAACTTTACCATCCAGCTCCGCGGCACCGTCTGCCCCCGGTGGCACCGCAGCTGTGTTTCCCTCTGCAGCTTCTCTCCCAGGTGAACTCTGGAAGGCCGCAGCTGGCGTGGGTGTGAGCAGAGCTCGGAGCTGCAGTTCTGCACCATGCTGCTGTGTTGGGTGCGCTCAGCAGTGGGGCTGTGTGTGCAGTGAGTGTGCTGCTGTAGGGCAGGGGCTGCCAGCAGGGTCAGCAAGGTGGGGGCACGACTTGTACAGAGCTGTGGGCCAGGATGGGTGAGGCCATCAGTGCTGCGAGGGACAGGCAGGAGGTGCAGAGCCCCTGCGTGCCCGTTGGCTCTGTGCCCTTACTGGGAACTGAAGCTTCACAAAAAAGAGCAAATCCAGAGTTTACTCTGATTGGCAGGACTGAGACTGACGGGTATCCCCAGCAATGGATGTGGGGGCATTGCTGGCTCTCTTAATCCATCCTAGACCACATCTCGGTGCCCAGAAGTGGTTTTTGTGTTTGACTGAGCAGAGTAAGGGCACTCGGCGCATTTTAGTGTCACAGATGTGTTTGCAAACTCAGCCCCCGAGTAGTGATGCCTTTGCACAGAGCTGGGGTACTGCTGACCTCAGAGCCTTCTGCTGCAGTGCTCACAGCGTGTGCAGCTGCTCTGTTCCCATCAGGAGAACGTGGAGACGCATTGACTGCTACCAAAGCACATCAGTGCAGAAGGCGTTGGGCTGTGTGCACACCTCATGATGTTCTGGCTTACGGTGGGACCCTGCCTTTGTGCAAATGGTGCAGAGCTGAGAGCAGAGTGAGGCCAAGCTGCTACCTCGGGTTGCAGGGTGCCGGGCACTCCCTGCTGTGCAGGAGCTGCTTCTGAGGTCAGCAGCTGCTGTTGGCTCTCAGCTCCGTGCTCCCTCCCTGCCGCCTGCCCCTTCCCCGCAGTGCTGTTCTCTGCGTGCTGTGACACAGTGTTACTGCTTGTTTGTCTTGTCGCAGCTGAAAACAATTTAATTCTGCCTAAAGTGCTTTCTCACTGTTCTTATGTTTTAAAATATGCAGATTTTGTCCTGTTTTAAATGTCTTATTTCTTTAAAAATCCTTTTGATCACGGCCCGCAGAACGGGGCCCATAAGCTGCTGCCTGTCATTGCACACGTACCGGCTGCCAGCAGGGGAAATGCAGTGCTGGGTAGCAGGGAGATTAATGGGAAGGTAGCACAGCTGGTTCGGGATTTAGGTAGGATTAAGCCAAGGCAGGTACTGCTGATAACTGATATTTCACAGCAATGCATCTGTGCTGCAAAGCGCTGCTCCTTCCGTGCCATCTGTGAGCGCAATCAGAGCAGCACAGAAGAGGAAATGGGGGTTTGGGTGATGTTGGAATGCGTTTGGGTGGGAAAGGAGCTGCTCGGGGACCTCTGGCTGCTTGTGCAGCACTGAGCACACCCTGCAGTGGGCTCCGCTCCCCCCTCAGAGCTGCAGCACCATAACCTGCAGCAGGACAGCACGCAGCCTGTGCCCTGAGCTGGAAATCAATCCCCAGGAGCTCATGCGCTGCTTCGTGCTTTGTGCTTGATTAACCTTTATCACAGAGACGGTAACGAGACAGATCGGGGCCTGAGCTGTCTGTGGTGTGCAGAAACGTGGCGGTTCTGACATGGGGCTGTGCTTGGCTGCTCCTGTGCTGGGCTTCTGCATAACAATTCTGTCCCCAGATCCGCAGTTGCCCTGGGAAGTGTGCTTCCACTCTCCTGCTCTCTCCATCTCTCATTGAGATAATTATTGTTTTTGGAACCTAATTACTCCTTTACTTTTCATAATGCCTGGTGATTTGAGAAGTCTCCTCATGCTGAAAGCACTGAAATCCCATGGCAGAGCGCAGCGTTGCTCACAACAGGACGGTGGTTACAAAAAACGGCTTTTAATCTAATAATTTTAATAGCATAAATTACTATTCCTCTAATTACTCAGAATTAATTGATAGCGAGCTGCCATTTACAGACCTGGATTTGTAAAAGCTCGGGTTCTGAGGGCTCTCTGAGATTTCCCCGTCACTCAGCAGTATCCTCAGTGCACTGGGAAGAGTCTTCTTGCTGTTAATGGGGGAGGATGGCAGCCAGCCCTACAGCAGCAAACCGCCTCAGCAGCTGCTCCAAGCCCTTGCTTACAGCACGCTGAGCTGGGATCATTAACCAATCTCACCCTCCCTGAAATTGCTCCTGGCCTGCATGGGCACAGCCCTGCCCTGTCTCCTCCCAGCACTACTGATTGGGACCCCAAAAAAGGAGAACATCCATAGAGTGGCTGCGACGTGGCAACAGCCCACTCAGCCTTCTTGACTGCATCTCAGGGATCAATGGAGAATATTTTATGGTGCCTTTTGTCTCTATTTGAAATCAAGCTGAAGCTGATAAAATAAAAAGGCTATCTTTGAAACTGACAGGTTTATTTCTGCAGCTAGAAAAAAAAGTCATTTGGTGCTGGCTATAAATATTAGGCAGGACACGTTGGGGATTTATGTAAGATAAATTCCCACCCTCCCCCTTTCTCCATTCAGGGTGGAGTGATGCCTGTACATTAATGTAGTGCTAACGGCGGTTTTTCATGACGTGGTGTTGGATAAACGTAAAGATTGACACCGCATGTCTCTGTCCTTTAAAGAGGAACTTAATTTTAAGAGCTGTGAAAGGGTAGATAATAGCAGGACAAGGGAAAATGGTTATAAGTTGAAGGAGGGAAGATTTAGGTTGGATATCAAGGAAATTCTTTATTTACTATGAGAGTGGTGAGGTGTTGGAACAGCTGCCCAGAGAGGTTGTGGATGCCCCATCCCTGGAGATGTTCAAGGCCAGGTTGGATGGGGCCCTGGGCAGCCTGGTGTAGTATTTGATGTGGAGGTTGGTGGCCCTGCCTGCGGTGAGGGGTTGGAGCTTCATGATCCTTGAGGTCCCTTCCAACCTAAGCCATTCTATGATATGATTCTTTGGGGCTGGCAGATGTTGTGTGGTCGGGGCCATGGGGCTGCTGCCCTCTGTATCCATGGAACACTATGGGCAGATGCAAATTCAACAGTTTCCCATCCGTGTATTCTTGCCTCATTGCACTGTGGTGGAAACCACCGTTTGTCAATTTGTGTATTAGAAGTATATTGGTGCCCTCCATCCCAAAACTGGCAGCGCTGTCCAAGGATGCATTTTTGAGTCATTCCAATGGGTTTGATGCTGTGAAGTCGTGCTTTGCCTTGCAGCACGGGGGCTGCCCCACGTCTCCCCCATGTTTCGTGGAGCTCTGTATTTTCTGCACTGTCAAAGTGCTGCAAAGCCTTCAGAGTGCATTGGCAGTTGATAGGATCTGCAGGTGAGCTGCTTATTAGCAGGTGAACCCCGCGCTGCCGCGTGTTCCCGCACTGATAACCTCCAGCACTGCAGACTCCGTGCTAATCTCACTCGCACTGTGCTTTATCACCGAGCTGAAGGCTGGTGACAGCGTGGCCTAGAAAAGCCCCCGTCGCTTTGTTTCCCCGTGTTCGCTCCCAGGCTTTGTGCTGCCGGCAACTTCAATTTGAGGAATTTATTTTCTATTTTGATGTTAAGACGCTGGCTTTCAGGAAGGCACTGGGCTGATGCTGACTTGTCAGACATCCAAAGCTTTGCAGGGATCCTGCACTGTGCTGGGCTGTGTGTCCTGGAGTGCAGATGGGAGCTGTGCTCGGGGCCAGAGCTGCACAGGAGTGCACTGGGGACATGAGTGTGTGAGGGGGGAGCGCAGTGCAATGCAGGGAAGTGGCTGTAGCTGAGGTTAAGTGGACTCTGTTGTCACCTGTTGGACCTTTTCCAGAGAGCTGGGAATAAGAAGTGTCTCACTGTAGGAATGTGGTAAGGGCTGCCCAGAGAGCACAGCAGCGGAAGCTGCAGGATGCTGCTGCTGCGTGCCCTGAAGCCTCCTCTCTGGCAGTGCCAGGCACTGGGAGATGTTGAAGTTTACATGTATTTGCTTTAATATTTCATTATGTTTAGTCTGATGTTTATTAAAAATGTAAATCTGTTTCCTCAGCAAATGTAAGTTAAATACCAGGAGAAGCGTCCCAGCACTTGGAGCGTGCGTTCTCCATAGGGAGATGGAGGGGAGGAGAGAGGTGAGGGCTGGGAGGTGCCGTTCTTGCAGCTCTGCTGGGGAGCAGGGCCAGGGCAGCACTGTGTGTGAGGGAGTTCAGCAGCCAGAAAGCACAGTCATCAGCTGCAGCTCATCAGGATGTGACACGCGTGTGCTGGGTGGCAACCGAGCGCAATTTGTAGCTGCTGCAGGAACCTGGGCTGCACCTGTTTATAGCTATCGCTATTATTAATACATTAAATAATTGTAGCACAGGAAGTTACAGGACCCTTGTTGTGATTGCTAAGGAAATTAAATAAAATCTCTGGCACGTCGTCTGCTCCTGACCTCCCTGATTGCTGCAGGTGGAGATGCACTGATAGGTCCTTGGCTTCTGCTGTGCAATGGCCCTGGGGCAGCCCAGGGTGGTGCTGGCTGCAAGGGGTCCACTGTGCCACGTTGGCAGCACCACGCCAGGCTGGACATGGGCAGGGATGGGGCAGGAGTGGGCATCTCCAGCAGCGCAGCCTGCAGGCAGCAGTGCCATAGCTGAGGGGCTGTACAGGCAGTGGGAACCTTCTCCTCAAGCAGGAGCAGGGAGAAGCATCTCGGCAGCACAGGGTGCTTCCTGTGCAGGAGGAGGGCCTGAGCATGGTTGTGTGCCTGGTTAGACCTGGAACCATCATGGTCTTCAGCAGAGAAACTGCGTGTGTGTGTGGCACGGTGCGAGGCGGTGCAGGACTGCGTGCAGGAAGGGGAAAGCAGCAAGTGATTGCACTCCCATCTCATTGCTCCCTGCAATTCCTTGCCGTGGTGCAGCCAGCGGTCCCTGCCTGTCTCTGGCTATCTCATGCAATAACGTCACCTGATGACTAACAAAGCTCATACATGTTCTGCACCTTTTTCTTTTCTGCCATTGCTGCGTTGAAATAACCCGCTCTGCGAGGTGTGCTGGGAGGGGTTGCTGCACACCGCATCCCGTTTGCTTTGTTTCTCCACCCACCATACGTTCTTTTCTTCCCCTCTCATAGTGTGGACGCAATGCTGAAAACTTCGACCGGTTTTTCACTCGCCATCCACCCGTGTTAACACCTCCTGACCAGGAAGTCATCAGGAACATTGACCAGTCAGAATTCGAAGGATTTTCCTTTTTTAACTCTGAGTTTTTTAAACCTGAAGCCAAGAGCTAAGTAGCTGTGTAGATCTCATCTTCATCATCCAATCCCAACTGCTGCTGTGGTGACATTGCATTCATGGTTTTTCTTTAGTAGTACTACTAGAGTGACCATATTTCAAAGCCAGAAGTGTCTTCACATAATTTCGGGCATGCCTGAAGTGTAAGTGATGTGCAGTAAGTAAAAACAACGTTTTTATCAATTTTTATCTGTAGAAAATGGAAATGGTTTATTGGCTCTCAGGTAAAACGGACAGGTGTGGGCCACGACAAGTCGGAGAAATCTCTTCAGCACGTGCTTTGATTCCTGCTCTTCCCCTTCCGAGTCCTTTAACACGATCATGAACGTTCCATCCGCAGCCTTCCGATCTTAGTGTGAGGAAGTGTTCCCTACCGGACCTCACCCAGCGCGGGATCTCCCCGTAGAGCCCCGTAGAGGGGGCTGTGGGGCAGCTGGGGCTGTGGGGCAGCTGGGGGCAGAGCTGGCTCTCCCTGCTGGGCCTTCGGTGGCAGTGGTCGATTGCTGGGGAAGCAGCTCTGCCGTCGGCACAGATTTCTCCTTGATTGTGCAGTTTCCAACTAGCATTTTTTTAATCGAATGAAACGTATCCGGTTATAAGCAGGACATTTTTAAAGAGCTGCTGTAGATGCTTTCAAATCCATGGTCACCCTAGTAAATAGCACACAATGTTGGTTCTCGTAGCAAAACTTTTTTTTTTTTTTTCCCTTCAAATGCCAAAGCAATTGATGGAGTTTGTTACCTGCGCTTTAAATGTGTCAAAAACAGTATTAACACGAATGAGATGCTATTTAACATTGAACAGTATTGTGAATTCTGCTGTGAAGCTTGTAAAGAGATGTTTCCAACAATATCCCTACGTTAAAAAGAAATGTCACTGGGTATTTAAATCGCCTCCGTTTTGTTTCTGGCATCAAAGACAAAGTTTCAGGACGGATGAATTTCTCTTGAAACAGTAACAGCCACACAGCTTCCTTTTTTACTGTTCTGCAGATGTTGGTGGGCTGTCACTTTGTATCCATTTGCTTTAAGTTGTAATGTGCCAATTTATTATTTTTTTTTTCCAATACCGGTGATGATAATAATAATGATAATAATAAAAAAGAAAGTAAGAAATACCGTAAAAGAAACCTGCATTTGTCTGGAAGCACTGCACCTGAGCAGCCCTGGCCTTGGGGTGGAAGCACCCAGCTCCTGCCCATTGCTTTCAGCGTCCGCCCCAGCGCAGCGCCGTGCAGGAGGGATGAGCCGGGACCGCACCGCGTCACCCTGCGGCTGAGCCCGGTGGGATCTCTCCTTCCCTGCGCACAGGGAGAGGGGCTTCTCCTGGCAGCCCCGCAGGAGGGGCAGCGGGCGGCGGAGGGGGCTGCTGCTCGGTGGCTCTTTGAACGCCTCAAACGGAGACAATCGCGGAAAGCACTGAGGATTTCTGGAAGCTGCGGCCGCGGCTATCTCAGTGCGGCAGCGTGCGCTGTGCCGGTGACTCATCGCCCTGCCTGCTCGCTCTCAAAGGAGCAGTTGTTAAAAGCAATTGGCGGTTTCAGCTAAAGAGGGATTACGGGGCTCCTGCTATCCTCCCTCCTCCCGAACGCGTGCAGAATTTCCTTTCTGTCTTTGGAAACCCACTTCTGCTCAATTGCTGCAGTTGGAATCACTGCGGGATCTTTCCAAACAGCACCGGACGGCGGCAGCAGGAGCCGGTTCCAGCGGGAGCATGGAGACAGGGACAGGCACTGTCCGTGCCCTGCTCTGCCTCTCCGTACCTCCTGGAGTCCGTGAGCCCCTCCTGGGGCATTTCTGCCCGTGAACTTCCCCTTCCACCTCGTCCCTGTTTGCCAGCTCTGCACAGCCAATCCCCAGCCACTCACGGGCTGTTCATCGTCTTTGGCAGAAGCCAACTTGCCAGCAATTTTGGACAAAGCTCAAGGTAAGAAGTCAGCAGAAGTTGCTTTGCTGTGCCTGCAGCTGGGCACCACTGGCTGTGCCAAGGCCCCAGAGCAGGGTGAGGAGGAGGCAGGGCAGGGGCAGCCCAGCCCTGACCTGGCACTACACAGCCATTTCTGCAGCCACTCACCTCAAGGACTCCTGGGTTGGGCACCCACTGCAGGGATACAGCCCTGGCACCATCAGCACTGCTCTGGAAGGCCAAGGACTGCCGTGCACAGGAGCCAGGTGTGCACTTTGTATTCTCTTTTGCAACTCTCCTGCTGGGTAGCACAGAATCATCTCAGTGCTTGTTGGCTCAGTAGCCACTTGCCAGCTCTACAGACCATGTACCAATGGGCAAAGCCCTCTGCCCATTGCTGGTCCCACTCTGATCCCTCCAGGAGTTGTCTTTTACCCAGGTCTGTCCAACTCCTGTGTTTCTGCTGCTTTCCTCTTTGTCTGCATCTGAAGTCTTCCCCTCCCCACTTCTGCACTGTGCCCTGGATTCACCTCTGCTTCTTCTGTGGTGCTGGGAGGGGAGTGTAGGGCTGCAGTACCTCCCAGCTGCCTCTTGTCCAAAGGGAAGCACCCAGCCAGGACTGTGACAGCAGGGCTCAGGGCTAACTAGATTTCACATGCACATCCTGGCTTTTCTCCAGCTTCATCTTTGCTCCTTGAGCTCCATCTCTGTGTTTCTTCCTACCTTGTCTCTTCTTGGACATCCTTGGCTCTCTCTACCTTCTGATCTGGAGCTGTCCCTACATGATTCTTCCCTTGCAGAGCACTGTCCTCACAGGGAGATGGTGGTCCTGGGCTATCTCTCAAGGTGGGATTCATCTCCAGAGGCTCTCCAGCTGTGTTTTGCTCCAGGCATGTGATTTGCCATGTTCTGGCTGTGGCAGCTGGGCCAGGAGGAACAGTGGTGAAGGCACAGCTCATTGCCTGTGTATTCCATCAGTTAGGAAAGCTGGTGAATGGCTATGATGGGAGGCAGGAAGCAGCTCCCATGGTCCTTCCCAGCCATGATGTGACAATGAAGGTGCAATGGTGATGCTTCTCCAGAGCCTTTGGCACAAGCTGACACCATGAACAGAGCTGGCACCCTGGTGCTCAAAGGCAGAGAGGCTAAAGAAAAGTATTTTGCAGGTTCCTGTATGGCACCAAGCATAGTACCTGCAGAACCTGTGGTTCAGCCCGGTGAGTGCTGGCTGCAGGGCTTGCGAAGTATCTCAGCACAGTCCTGCCAATGGGACTACAGTTCTTATAGCAGGTTATCAGTGTTAATTAAGACAATAACTTTTGGGTGGTTTTTGGTTTTGTTTGTTTGATTGCCTAGATGTAGCTGCAAAGTTGTTCTTTTTTGTGACATTAAAATGATAGAAGGTTGCATATGTGGAATTTTTGTTCTTTGAGGTTTTTATGTATTTCTTATATACAGCCCTGGAGCAAATGGCATCCTCAAATTAAATCAGTAAAACACTGTGTCGATCAATACCATATCATAGAGTAACCTAAATAATAATAATAATAATAATAGTGGAAAATAGAGCTTCAAGCACGAGGACCGCTCACAGCTGATGGTTTGGTGCGAATTCGGAGAGCCGAACGGCGGCGCTGTCCATGGTGCTGATCCGTCCCGCAGCGCCCGCCGCCCCGCTCCCACTCGCGCCTTTGCCGAAGGCCGCGCGAAGCACGGCCCGCGCTGCCCGCTTTAACTCTGTGCTTTCCGTTTGACAGAAGGACAAACGCGACACTTCCAACTTCGACAAAGAGTTCACCCGGCAGCCTGTGGAGCTCACGCCCACCGACAAACTCTTCATCATGAACTTGGACCAGAATGAGTTCGCTGGCTTCTCTTACACCAACCCGGAATTTGTCATTAACGTGTAGGCACGGCACGGATGCTGCCTCCCTGCTCCCGCAGCCCCAAACTCCAGCTCGCCCTGTAAATACCACACCAGTCTTCCGGGATCAGCAGTGCGTACATCCACACCCCGGCACGCAACGAGCGCTTGTTGTAGGAGGCCTCTGTGTGTGTGTGTCACTCGCTAGCTTGGTTGCCCTTGCTGGAAGCGCGCGGGATTTTGAGTTAACAAGCAGTTATACTCCTAGGAACTGTAGTTGGTGGTGACTAATAGAGTTTTTAAACAGAAATATACCAAATTGCTACGGTCTTTGTAATTTTCGAAATCAGATGCTGAAATTCCTGTGAACTTAGGTATTCACAAATTGTTGCCATTGAATGCTAAGCATGGTTGATATTTTAAACCATTGTGCTGAAGCTTGCAATGACTGTGAACGTGTCTTAGAAGAGCCTTTTGTTTGAGACATGGATACATTTGATCAGTGTGGAAACCTCTGCTTGTAGACATCTCTCAATGCCTTGTACATGCGGTCACACCGGCTCGCCGAGGCTGTCTTCCTCCCCAGCCTGCTGTAAGCGTGCGTTCCACCACATCCCCTCCTCTTACTCAGGCATTAAGACTACAAAATGAATTCCATTCCTGTTCTTGTAAATCAGAGTAAATCTTTTTCTAAGTGAAAGGTAGGATTTTTTTTTTTTAACATCTGGAACAGTTTGCAGTTTTGATATACTCTGTCAGCACTCCCATAAATCTTTCTCCTATTTTTTTTTTTCACAGACACTGTCAAAATTTAACAGCTCTGTAAAGGATATTAATATTCTACCAAAACAAAACACATTTATATTCTCCGTTTACCAACTGAAAACACGCCCACTACAAAGGGGCTGTACCGAGGGCTATTTATAAAGGTAACTTTTGTACTTTATACCCTCTGCTACTATCTTAAAGGCTCAAAATCATGAACTTTGCAGGCATCTTGGCTTACCAGATTTCAGGCAAAATTCCTGGGGATTTTGTTCAGTAACCCAGGACCTTCTGTATCGTTTCAAAAATCCCAGCCCAGAGGATACTGCTGTGCTGCAGACACACATCTCCTGTGGTGCTGCCTCGTTCCCCTCCTGGTGCACGCAAGTTTGGTCGGTTTGCAAACCAAGCATGTATATTCTTTCAAACCACGACCAATTCTAATGTAAATACACATTGCTTCATGAATACAGGGGAAAAGCGGGGGTGGAATTTTATGAATCACGAGGAATCCTATCAAGGAGATTCTGGTTTGTAGATCTTTTGTAGACATCCAACTCTACTGTTTGCAATTATTTCTTTCTTCCAATGATTCCTGAAATGAAAAGGCTGCTGGAAGCTGGAGCTGTGCATGGCCCAGCCTGGCCCTGCCGCACACTTTGGGGTGTGTAAGCTCTGTCTGGAATTCAGGTGCTGAGCTGGGCTCAAGAAAACCAAACAAAACACAGCAAAACTGCAAATTGTGCCAGATGTCCAAGGGAGCTTATGGGCAACTTTGCATCAGGCTATGACCAGGGCGGTGAGAGGTAGCTTCTGATGGGAGTGCTCATAACTCCAGTACATGTCTCAGAAGACATCTCACTATCTTCTGCAGACCACAGTTGATGTTCAGAGCATGTATGTTACAGTAACTTTCAAGTCTGTTGCTGCAGAATTAGTATTCCTTCAATGGTGAATGTTTCTAATTTCTGTACCTTCAGCTCTGAGGATGCTCCCATGGTGCAGTTGCTCAAGGGATGCTGTGGTGCTGCGGGCCTGACCCCATAAGAGCTGCTGCAGAGGGAGGGATCCCACAACGTGGGGCTGTGTGCCTGCTGCGGCCTCACTTCCGCACGGAGCAGCTTTTCTTCAGCACTGTGTCCAGGGTAGGGTGCAGGGTGCAAGCATTGCTGACACTGTCCACTCCGTTATGTGCAGAGCCCTTAACTCAAAGTTTATTTCCAGATAACCTGATTCTTCTGTGCAGAAATGTAAAATGGAATCTACTCTGCACAGATGCTGGGATCTGTGTGAACTCCTCCAAGGAAGGGCAGAGTGGCAGTGGCTGACTCACCTCTTGCCATAATTTGATGATTTAATCTTTAGTGCCGGATGGGGAAAGCAGTACTACAGGAAGAGACTCACATCCAAGAGCCTTAAGGAGGTGCTGAAACGCATCAGATGCTCTGCCACTGACACTGGGTGGGGTGTGGACTGCCTGGAGGGGGGTCACTGTGGGGCAGAGACAAAATAATCTCCACTGGCTGCTCTTCCCCACTACTGCTGTGGAATAGGAAAGGGTTACACAGGGCCAGGATGAGAGGGCTATGAGATGTATCTGGTGTGCCATGTTCTTAGGGTGGTGTCAGAGTGGTGAGGATCTGGCACTTCTGCCCAGAGAGCTGTGGGTGCCCCGGGCACCTGTGCAGCCTGAGCTGGTGGGGGGCAACTAGCCCACAGCTGGGGCTGTAAAGTCCCTTCCAACCCAACGGTGCTGTAGTTCTATGGTTCTGTCACCTGGAAATTTAACGTAAGGCAAGGCGAAGGGCTGCAGCTGCTTGTCCTGCACTGCTGCATCCCACAGGCCATCCCAAAGCACAGCTGCAGATGGAGCAGAGGGCTGTGGGCTCATGGAGACATGGGGACACAAGGGAAGGGGGAAGTGATGTGGAGCAGGGCAGCAGAGACTGCTCACAGGCAGAGGCAGCAGCAAGGCTGTGTTGGGCCCCAGTCTGGTCCCAGGAACAAATGAAGAGCCATGATATCTAGCACGGAGTGCCAGGCTGCAGGGTCGTATCTGGAGTGTGGAGCTGACCCGTACAAACCCAACGTGCTGCAGCTCCTCTGCTTTTGCCGTCTCAGGTACCTGTGGAGCCTGAAACAGCAAAAGCAGCAACAAGCGTCTTGCTCCATGCAGGGAAGTGTCATCCAAGCTGTTTATTTCTGATCATGTTCAAACTGGCAATTAAAACAAGGAGGAAAAAAAAAGTTTATTGTTGAACAGTTTGTGTTTGTGAATTTGATTTCACCTGCAAGTATTTGATGACTTTTCTACATCCTAGACTACCTGCTGTGTGTTTGTCAAAGGATTCTCATAAAGACCTCCTTTTAGATGGGCATATACTCTTTATTCTATTTGCTGCATGTTTGAAAAACATAAAATAAAATATATAATTTTAAAGAAACCTTGTGCAGTTGCCTTTCTTTGCCTGCAGGGCTCAGTTCATGCATAGGGAAAGGTCCCACAGGGCAACTGCCTCTGGCTGCTGCCCTCTGGAGTGGCCCCAGCAAGCAGATGATGAAACCTTACAACATCTCTATAACAAAGATGCAGATCTGTACAGATAGCATCACCAAAAGCAGAGGGGTGTGGTCCAGGACTGGAAGCCTACAGCGGGAGCTGTAGGGATGTACATAGACCACAAGGAAAGGAAAGTGTTGGTTGTTCGGCTCTTCAGCTATTTTCTAGTTAAGGTGAGTTAGTTAACAGTACTGCAGGTGCTCTTTCAAGCACCTCTCCATGCATCACAGCATGCAGGGGCTCAGGGGGCAGCTGGGGCATGTAGGTGCCACGTTCCCATCTCTCCCTGCTCCCCAGAAAGAGGCCTGAGCAGGCTTTGCTCCTTCATTCTGGTTTGCTGTCTGCACACACATAAAGGTTGACATCTGAGGTGGAGATTGGTTAGAGGAACACCCCAGTGTGGCTGGCAATGCCAAAGCCAACCCAAGGGCAAAGCTGAGGTGTGACTGCAGCTAGGAGAGCAGGCAGGGATAGATGGGGGTCACCAGGGCTCTGTTGGCCATCCCTGCCTGTATGGCCTTGGAGGCATGCGTGGCCACCAGAGGCTGCCCTGGATGAAATAGAGACAATGCCTCAAAGCAAGGGGACAGACCAATGGAGTGAGTGCAGGGGGATGGGGTGGCCAAAGGTTGAGCTTCTCTCCTGTGTCCCTGGTGCATGACCTCAGCAGGTCCAGCCAGGCCCCTTTGGGTGCAATGCCTGCAGAGGTGTGCCCATGTCCTGCATTTCGGAAATACTCCTGAGCTTCAGTCGTTCTGGCTTCTGCAAGTGAAACATTTGGTTTTGTGACACTTTCCTTAATTATGGGAGCTAATGACAAAACCATTGTGACAAATGACTCAGCTTTTGATAGTGAAGTTAATTAATTCTGAAGTTAGAGTCTCCATCAGAGTATCTGGAAAAACCCGATTAAGAAGTCTGCTTACCCAGCGTGACGTGGGCAGCAGAAACCTCAGTCGCTGTGGCAGCCCAGGTGAAACCATCCCCACCGGGGCCAGGAGGCTATTCACTCAGAGCAGGGAGAAGAAAGGCTGAGCACGAGCATGGCAAATGCCTCCCGTTCCTCTATCCATCAAAGGCATCTGCGGAACGCAGCCTCATTAGTGTTTGAATGAGTGACCAGCAGCAGCTCGGCGTTAGACGTTGACCTTCAAGAGCCGTCTCCCTGAAGCCATCTTTCATCTCTTTCATTTGCATTACAATCCTGTTTGCCTCATTATTCGTTATCCGCTTCTTCTTCAAAGAATTTAAATGAAATCAATTAAATTGTGGTGGGTTGGAGTAGCAGCAAATCTTCTATGGGGGCTCGGCATGGTCCAGCTGGACTCAGCCTTCAAAGTATCTCTTAATCTACAGCTATTTGTTCCTTTGTTACTTGTATGCTACAGTGGCCTTACAGAATCCCTTTGATCCTCTTCCTCCCTCCCACCCGTCCCAGCGCACCAAGCTCCACACCGACGCTGCTCTCCCTGTGACCTTGGGAATGGGATTCCCTCATCCCCTTCCATGGGCTACAGCCAGGCTGTCCCCTTTGGTGCTGCTGTGATGGGAAGAACCTGACCTGTACACTGCTCCTGGAACCCGCACGGAGCAGCTGGAAACGCTGGGCACTGGCATGGAGTTTGCTGCCCCGTGTCATCCCCATCCCCATGCCAGGCTTGTTTTGTCCTCCCAGTGTATCAGAATAGGGTAAAACAGGTGCAATTGTGGTGCACGCCAGCAGTGCATGGGAAAGCAGAGGTGTGGACAAAGCAACATGGCCTTCAGCATGCAGCAGCTGATGGCTATTCACCCACATCTCCAGATAGTCCACACGCCTCTTGTTTGCCCATGCGTGGCCGCTCCTGCATAGCCTGTGCATGTTCCCATGATAGGCAGCCTTAATAAGAGCAGGTTTCTGTTTCTTTCCCCTGCTATTTTTATTGCTATCAAACTGTAGGAAGCCCAGCGGGGAGCTGCGGAGCTGGTAGGCAGCTGCACAGGCGGGCACCGCGTGAGCTGGCCGCACTGCAGACAGTGGGCAGGGGGCTGCTGCACCATGAATACATCCCAACAAGGTCCTTATCTCAGGTCTCCCCCCATGTCCAGGGTGGCCAGTGGCAGCTGAGCACCATTCGCCTGTGCCACAGCACAGAGAACCACCCCGAATCCAACTGCATGCAGTGTAGGGCTGTGTTAACCTCATTACCGGGTCCTGTTAGCACGGGATTGCACCCAAAGCATGTGCAGATATAAATAATCCACATGGGAGGAGGAAGGATGAACCCACTATAGGAAGGGGAAGGATGAAGCCATGTGCCAAAGGGTCTGCATCCCCATTCCCTTGGAGCCCCAGGAGCAGGAAGGTGCAGGCAAGGCAAGGTCGGAGCTCAGCAACGTGCTGCATTGCTAACAACCTCAGCTTGCCTCGGATCAGCATCTCTCTTCCTTCAAGGAAAGAAATCTAATCCAATGAGGGATTATTTCTGACTACCTTATTTCTGTCACTTTGCCAGTTTAAAAGCAACAGAGCTTTCATCACTGGATTTGGAAGGACAAAGCCAAACACATCTTGGTTTAGGACATTTTTGTCTGCAAGGACAGCTTGTTTTCTTCCTGCACAACTCAAATCTTTGCAGCGGGCTCCGGATTCTGTTGTTTATTTCTGCTTTGCCCAGCTCATAAGGGTGCAGGCCCACGAGCAGGTGTCTGCTGATGGATGCAGCAGTGTGCTGCAGGGAGCGGCAGAAGTGGAGCTGGAGGGGACCAGGCTGTGCCATCACAGCAATGCCCTGCAGAGCCTGAGCTGTGTGCCAGGGCAGGAAGGTCCCAGGTCCTTCCTGGCCGCACAGCCCCTTATGCATTCCCCAGGTCCCCCAGTGTTGATGCAAGGGGCAGAGCTCCAGGCTCACTCCTGGGCCTGGCTCCTCTGTGCAGTGAGGATTGGAAGGGTGCAGGGCTTGGCAGGGGGGGTCCCAAGCAGGGACCACAGTAATTCAAGGTGTGGACTTTGATTCTGTTGGAGCTCGCTTTGTTAAGAGCCTAGGAAACGGTACATGTGCACCCTGCACACACCTACACACACGATGTTAAAATAACACAATTAAGGCTGCAAAATCCCCCACTCGGAATGCAATTTGCAGCCCCTTCTCTGTAGGTGTGAGATCTTTTTGCTGCCTCCACCCCGGGGCAGCTGCCCGCATGCAGGACGGGGGCTGTGCAGGGCGCTGCTGCGGGGCTGCAGGCAGTGGGGGGTGACGTGTGACACACTGCTGAGGCAGCATCCCCGAGTGGCACCCACCAAGTGCTTGGGTGGATGCTTCTGAGCAAGCTCCCCAAGGGCCCACCTCCTCCTCCTCTTCAGAGGCCAATGTCCACCGTCCTATCCTGCTGGTGGAAGTGCAGGGGGGGCACAGCTGTACTGCAGCCTTCCCGCTCAGCGCGGCAGCAAACACAGCGTAGGACCCGTGGCAGAGCAGCAGATCAACAGCCGTTGCAGCCTCACAGTACAGCTTGAGGTCGTAATTGGAATGCCCCACCTAATGAGTATGCATAAAGGAGGTGATTTAGGGTTGTGGAAGGTTCTTAATTTTCACATTTCTTAATTTCTCACTACTTCATTTTTGGTAACCTTCATCATTTTCTGTTTGCATTTTGGAAGGAAGTAACTGGTATTTACACAGAGGTGTGTACAAATGGGAGCTGGGAAGCACACACTATGGGGTAAACCATGCGTTCTCCTGTCTCACACGTAGCCCCTCAAAGACTATTAATTGAAGAGGTGGATATGTTATAGGGCTTCTTTGAAAGGTCGCATGAGTCATAAGCTCATCCAACTGGCTGCAAAAATGTTTGAGAGATGAGGAGACAGCAGAGAGAGAGAGAGAGAGGGGGTTTTTACTGCAGGCAAACAATGAGGAGCGTGATGTGGGAGACTCCCCCGGGTCTAATGTCTGTTTCTGGGCCCCCTGCTCTGCTCGGGCATTCGGACAGGTGATGGACACGGCTCCCTCGGGGCAGGCAGCTGTGCTGGGTGCGGGAGGCGGCTCCTCGGCCGGGGGCAGTCCGGGGCCTCGCTGCGGTGCCCCCGCCACGCACGCGGGTGCTCGGATGGTGCTCGGAGCGATGTCCCGGGGGGGCAGCGGCTCCCGGCGGCGGGGCGAAGCGGGGCCAGAGGAGTCCCCGCCGGGTTTCACCCCAGCGCCGCCCCCCCCCCCCGCACCCCAGCCCCGGCGCCGTCCCCCGCGGGGGGCGGTTTCCCGGCGCCCCCCTCCCCCCACACCACCCCCCGCGGCCCGCCCTCCGCTGCCCCCCGCCCCCGCCGCCCCCCGCGGCTGCCTTGGGCCGGGCGGCGCGGGGGAGGCGCCGCGAGAGGCTCCGCGCTCCCCGCCGCGGGCGCACGGCGGAGCCGCTCCGCTCCGCGCCGCCGTCGCTCGGGCCATGCCGGCCGGGAGCCCCGGGGCTCGGCGGCCCCGCGCTGCGCCGCCGCGGGGGTCCGGCTCGGCGCGGGCCGCGGGGGCATGAGGCGCCGGGCGCGGAGAGCGGCGGCGGGCGGCGGCGCCGGCCCTTCCCCTGCGAGCCGCCGCCGTAGGATGAAGCAGCATGAGGATGTGTGACAGAGGCGTCCAGATGCTCATCACCACGGTGGGAGCCTTCGCAGCCTTCAGCCTGATGACCATCGCCGTGGGCACCGACTACTGGCTCTACTCGCGCGGCGTGTGCAGGACTAAGTCCGGCGGCGACAACGACACGAGCCGCAAGAACGAGGAGGTGATGACCCACTCGGGGCTCTGGAGGACGTGCTGCCTGGAAGGTACCGACCGCCCCCGGCCGCCCGCCGGGGCCCGGCCCCAGAAGCTCGGGGGAGGGCAGGGGTGCCCCGGACCCCCCGCCCCACGTCCGGACCCCCGCCCGGAGACGATGCGCTCGGCGGTGCCGCGCTGCGGGCGGGGGAAACTTTGCGGGCGGCTCCCGCGCGCGGAACGTGGGGTGCCGGGGGGGTTCCCCCCGTGCCGGGAAGCGGTGCCGGCTGCGGGCGGCCGCGGTGCGTACCCCGAGCGGCGGGGCCAGGGCTGGGCGGCCACAGGTCCCTCTCTCTCTCCGGGCCCCGGGGCTGCGTTAATGGGAACGGAGCGGTGAGCACATCTCTGAGCCGCTCCCGGCGGGGGCTCTGCGGGCACCGTGTTCGCGCCGGGGGTAACGCGCAGCGCCCGCAGCCGCCCCCCGGCAGCGAGGCCGGCCCTTCCCCGCCGAGCGGCACGGCGTCCTGCTGCTGCCCCGCCGCTGCTCGGCCCCGCGTCCCTCGGGGACCGCGCCCCACGGCTGCCCCCTCGCCCGCCCTCACAGCTCTGCTCCCGCAGCGGCAGCACCCTCTGTCGTCCTGCAGCGCTGCCCGCTGCTCCGGGGGTGCCGTCAGCCCGAAGTTCCTGGCTGAGATTTGTGGGAGCGCCAACAGGCAGTGCTCAAACGTGAGCCTGAGTGGTGCCCAGGTGCTGGCACCTGTGCAGCAAAAAGATGGCCGATGGGATCACCCTAACTTTAAAAACGAACGGCAGCAGCTGGTGCCCTGCAGGCTGCCCTCCATCCTGCAGCCCTGGGGGTGCTGAGCTCCCCCCCACCCAGGAGAGGATCTGCTGATATGGGGGCAAGCGAGCATAGCACCGAGCTGCGCCCGCCGCCTCAGAAAGTTCTCGGTGAGTCACAGCCATGGCTGCAGAAATACCCTGCGTGCTCCTGTGCTCGGCCCTAGGCCCACTGTAGGCAGTCGGAGCTCTCCTATTGATTCAAGGAGGGTTTGGATCATGTTCTAATTCCATAATAAGTAATTGGTGATAATCTGTCTCCCCTCTCGGGCTGAGGGAGCAGAGGAGGCAGACAGGGCTGTGAGAGATGGGATCACTGAAAGCATGAGTAATTTCCAAAATTCTTATTTTTTGCTGGCTGTGGTTTTCTTCAGTGAATGTTTTATGTTTCCCTCACTGCCATAAATCACTGCTTTGGAAGGAGTTGGTGCAACCCTGATCTCTTGGGCACAGCGCACTCGGGAAAGGGCTCAGCGCTGAATCACGGGTCCTCAACCTGAGCGTGGCATGGGAGGGCAGGGGGCACCGAGCTGAGATCTGAGTAGGGAGGTCCCACTTGGGGGTCCCACCCCACCCTGTGTCGGGGCAGCGCATGGAGCCCAGGTGCCTTGCTGCTGGGGGACACATCGGTGCTGGGCTGGGAACACCATGTGCCATGTTCTGCTCGGGGCCATTCCTGCGTTAGGCATGGGGGCTGGGGGGGAGGGCAGAGGGGCAGGGCAGCCCCTCCTGCCGGCAGAGCCTCATCATTCTTCTGCCTCTGTGCATTCATCACATCTGGCTTGCAGAATACGGACCGTTGCACATTGTCAGCCTCTCTCGGTGGTGAACCCGGCCCTGGGGTGCTGGGAGCACGCAGCACCGAGCAGAGCTCTGCGCTTTGGGGAGCGCCTGGGCCTGGAGATTTCTGCTGCTGACGGGTTTAGCGTGCGCTGCGACAGAGGAATTAAGCGTTGCTCCGCTCCTCGCCTGCCTGCGTGTGTGCAGCGGATTATTGAAATGACCGAAGCGGCGCCGGGTGCGCGGCATCGCGGTGCTCTGTGAGCCCACGGCAGCAGCACACAGCCCTGCGTGGGAGCTGTGTCACGTGGCTGCGCTGAGCCCATGGCAGGAGCGGATAAATCTTGAATGAAGCCGCAGCAGAACCGTGTGAGACACCCACGCCGGCAAACACAAATTAGCGGCTGCCTCGACAGCGAGAGCCCGGGCAGCGCTCACAGCTGCTGTGCTGGCGCAGCCTTTGCCGTGCTGCACATTGCAGTGTTTGGGTTACACGCTGCAGGCTGGGGCCGGCTCCCCGGCATCAGGAGGCAGAGGAGGGGGGATGGCGGGGCTGGGGAGTGCTGCGAGCGGGCTGCCCCTTCCTCCTCTGTGGGGACTGGGAATGAAGTGCTTGGTGTTGCTGGAGCACCCCGAGTGCTGCTTAGCTCCTGCCTAGCAAATGCTCTGGTGTCCCACTGGTCCCATCTGTCTGTCCATCCTGCTTTCTTCATCTGTCCCCTCGTGTGCCCTGCTGGCTTCTTGTCCTGGGCTTGGATGGATGCATGGTGTCCCTCTTGCCTGGACCAATTCTCATGTCCCACAGTCGCAGCAGGGCCACAGTGCATGACAGAGCCCATTTCTCCCCACTGAACTCTGAGAACTTTTCTTAGGTATTGTTCATCTTCTTAGGGGAATTTGGCTAAGAGTAAAAATCGCTCTTTTGGATGTTGTCAGTGGGCAGCAGAGGGAGGGCTGTCTGCCCCGAGCAATTCCCAGAGCTGCCTTCGCCTTCAGCCAGGGCCCACCCACCGCTCCCACATCTCAGACCCTCTGCCCCCACCACTCCCACATCCCGACCCCACTGCAGCTGCAGCGCTGGGAATAAATGAACTCAGTCCCTTCTCCAGTGTATCACCTCATGGGGTTCCTGCTCTACCTCTTGCACTCTAATTCTGCCAGTAGGTGCTTCCTTTTGCGGGGCACCTCCCTGTCAGCTGCTCACCGCCTCCCCACACCCCTTCTGTGCTGTCATATCCTGCATGGCAACTGCAGCTCCCGAAGGCAAAGCCTTGGCCATGCCTTTGCAGAATGGCTATGGGTACCTGAGCCCACCTCTACATCTGTCCCCAGCACCTGACCCTCCTCCATCATTCCTGACTATTGCAGTTGGTCTCTTCCCTGCTATTTACACCTTTTATCCACAATTAATTCATGTTATCATTAATGTTTTCCATGAAGACACTGTTGTAGCCCAGTGCTGTTTCAATATCAGGTCCCACATAGAAACATCCCATTGGAAGGCAATTCACAATCTCTACAATCTGCTTAATAAAGCGCAATACCGTTCTTTTACTTCTTCAGGACAGCTAAATGAAATAGCTTGTGGAGCTCTGAACGTGTTACGGTAATGCCCGCCTTTGCAGCCCAGCCCATACTGCACTGGGAGCAATGCAGCTCTGCTCCCCATGGGGTTGTTCCCACAGCCCTGGTGCCACATGGTCCCACCACTGCCATTGCTCGTGGGAATCTGCAGGGACAGATTAACCATAAAGCCAGCTGTTGTCCTCCAGAAACTCACCAGATTGCCAAGATGAACGAAAATCCCTTTTAGACCTTCAGAAAACTCCTTAGCCTGTCCTCCTTCAGCCCCACCAATTCCACGTGCACGTTTAAGGGTAGTTGTTCAGCATCCTCCCTGATCCCTGCTGGTGCACAGAGCTGTTTGTCTCCCAGTAGAGCAGTATCTGGTGCAGAAATCATTGGGTGTCCCTTCTGCTCTCGACTGACAGCTGTACCACTGCCACCCAGCAGTGGTGGGGAGCTCCTTTCTTCTGACATGAAGAATTTCTCCTTGTATTACTCAACCCTGCAGGTTTATTTTAACCGATCCCGTTAGCTTGTATGATTGTCCATGTGCATGTGATGTCTGCTGTTTCCAATAGCAGGAGTCCCAGTTTTGGACTCCTTTAGTTGCAATTTTGAGTCCCTCTCTCTGGCAGTAGCTTGGGGTGCAGCGAGCTCCTGCCATGGTTCTCCACCTGCAGGGGTGGCTCTGTGCTCTCCTCTCCCCCTGGCTGTGCCCACAGCTCCTCTTGGCTCTGCAGAGCAGAGCTGCTCACACTGAAGGTGGCCGTGGGCAGTGAGCAGCTGCTGTTGGCCAGCCAGCAGCTCCTGGAGCCTCGCGGCCCTCTGAGCGAGGCCAAGCAGAGAATTTCCCCAAGGTGACAGCAATATTGTTTCTGTTAGAAAGTTATTATCTTCAATTTTTAAAAGCGCCAAGCAAATGTCCGTGAGATTGCAATCAGCCATGATGGAGCACATTTTTGTGCTATTCATTATCAGCAGGTATTTAAAGAGCCGCTCATCCTGTTCCTCTGTCTGGATGCCGTCTGTGATGGGTTCTCACCAACACTCCAGCTGCCATTTAACACCTCTTCATGGTGCTCACAACCCCACTCGGCTGTGCTGCCCTCACTGGGGGTGAATGGAGCAATGGCCTCTGCCCCCCTACAGGGACAGGGAGCTGCAATGGTGCAATGGGAGTTAGATACAGAGGCACCTCAAATGGCAGCAATGGGTGAGAGTGAGGAGGGCGCATTGCCTATGCCCCGATACAGTTTACACGCTGCAGGTTTAACCCCATCCCTCTCACCCCCAGGAAACAGGTATGTGGGGATGGGCAGGGCTTGCACCTAGTGCTGGGGCCAGAGCTGGGGCTGGGGGCAGAGCTGGGCTGGGCAAAACCATTGAGCATGGGACTCAGGTCAGACCTCTGGCTTGAGCATCCCTACCTTTCGTCTTGTTGAAGGTTATATTGCATAAGCATTCATTATGCTCCTCCAGTGGAGATGGCAATCAGGCTACCAGACGCCTGGCCTGCTCCATACTCCTGTGCCTGTACCAAGAGCCATAGGAGCCCTTCTAGCTAGAGCTGGGCCACAGCACATCCTGCTGTCGTTGGAGGATCCCACTCTGCTCCTGCCCCAGCTCTGCTCTGAGATGGGTGCGTGGAGCAGTGAGCACAGCACTCACCTCGTGGGATGTGCAACAGCTGTCAGCACACCGTTCCCATCGTCTGGGGCAGCGTGGGGAGCCAGCTCCCACATTGCTGTGAGCAGCACGTGAGGAGTGAATGTATGCTGCGAGCAGCTCGGGAGCAGGCGTTTTATTGCTGCATAGGCGTGGTGCAGAGTCTGTCATCTCGAGAGCTGCTCCTGTTTAATAGAGGTGGAAGGCTGAATCTGAATGAGGCTCAAAGTGTTGTTTTTTTCCATGCAAGGTCACTGTCTCCATTACGGCTGTAAATAACTGGTGATGGCTCACAGAGGCAGCCAGCCCAAGCGCTGGGGCAGCCACCATGATGGTGCCAGGTCTCCGTGCCCGGTGCCACTGCACTGGCCAGGCAGCGGGAGAGCAGCGTTGCTGCGCAGTGCAGGGTTACATGGCTGCTGGTGAATCACTTCTCTTCCCACGAGCTTTCTGCCTTTCATAATGCGCGGCTGGAAGCAGGTCTGGGTGAGTCCACTGGTGTCGGTCCTAAGGGGGATGCACAGCCCCTCAGCTCTGCTTAGTGGGGTGCAGTCCCTCCGGCACAGCCACAGCCCTCTGCAGTGCCTGCGCTGCTTGGGATGAGACGAGATGACACAGCCGTGATGGGCAACTGGCTCAGTGCTTCTGGCACTGTTCACATGGATCTCACCATGGATTTTTAATAAACACGAGGTGCACTTCGTTAATAGACATTAACATCTTGTTTCAGGAAGGTCAAAATTGCTCTCAGAATTCTATAAATGTGCTGAAATCCCATGGAAGGGAACTTTACAGCTGTACTTGGCTGCATTTCGGGTTGGGGCTTGGTGCTGGGCTGCAGGTCCCCATATCCCCTCCTTGGGGCCCCGCTCTGTCTGGTGCTGCACGTGGTGTTGTGGCTGTTTGTTGAAGGATGAGCACCCCAGGGAGCGTATCATGCTGTGCAGTCCTCCAGCAGTAATGAGGCACGGCTCACCCCGGGGAGCACAGCGGTGGGCATCCCAAGGTGTTCCTTTGATTAAGAAGACACCTGCTGTGATAAGGAGTGACAGTGCCAGGGTGACAACTGCTGTCCTCACCCCATGCTTGTGCACACTGGAGCTCTGCAGAGGGGACGTACCGGCACTGCCTCACAAGCACTGCTCATGGTGTGAGCCCAGCCTTGGTGGTTTGGGTGCTTTGTGCAGCTCCTTATTTGATGATTATGTTCCCCTCCAACTATCTGATATAGAGGAGTGTTTTTCAAAATAAGTTCAAAGTAGGGAACACTCCACGCTTTATGCTGTCCAACGTCCTTTGGACTGGTTGTATTGGAGATGGATGGTACAGAAACACTCCTCATGGTCATTTCTTGAAGCAGAATTACTGGGCGATGGCTGCAGAACTGCAGGGGGCAGAAGGGGAAGTGGTGCAACAGTTGTGTGAGGAGCAGAGATTGGAACAAATGCTGCAGAGCTGCAGTGACCAGGTGCCCTGATGGCTAACGGGTGCATATCCCAGGCTGCTGCACGTTCATTGAGGGGCACATCTGGCTGCGGCCACCAGGAGCATTAATGGTAGAGCCACAGGGTCCTTCCTTACTTCCAACACTGCTTGTGCTGGGGCTGCACTGTCCCGTGCTCAGCACCAAAAGGAGCTCCTGGGGGTGGACTGTCATTGCAACAGGGCTTTGCTCCCTGCTGGAATGTGTGCTATGACAGCTGGGTTGTGCTTGCCTCCCTAACCCTTGCAGAATTCACTCGCGCACTGGCTGACTGCGTTTGACAGGCTTGAAAATATCAGGGTTTGTTCGCAGTCATCGTGCAGAGAGGCAGGAGGAATTATTATGGCTGCTGAGCAGGTAATGCTGCATGATGGTGTTCTCAGATACTGCGTGCTCCTTATCTCCTGACACCACAACCTGCAGACAAAACCCGCTGCTGTCGGACTGCCGCCATCTCCACGTCAGGTGATGGGGAACTGTGTTTGATCACTGAGAGAGCGGGGTCACGCCGCCAGGTGGGCAGGGCAGGGCAAGCAGCAGGCAGGGGCTGCAGCCCAGCAGCAGGAGGGCCTCATGCATCACTTGGTATCGAGCAGTTCGTGTCCTGTGCGGAGCACTGGGGCAGGAGTGGGGCAGCAGCTCAGGGCAGTGCGGGAAGGAGCAGTGCGTGACTCAGCCTGAGCACAGCGCAAACAAAAGGCGGTGTGTGAGGGTGAGATTTGTGCTCGTGCCTGGTGGATGTGCGCTATTCCAGTTTGTTTGGTGATTTGGTGACTGTCCCACTGTTGTACTTTTAGTTCGTGACTGGAAATGTAAAGGGGGGGCAAGCAACCCCCCACCCCCACCCCCCACATACACACAGATTACTGATGCTGTTATTAAAGTGTTCCTGATTTTAACTTATGCTGAAGGACCTTTGCCACATCCTCATGTCCTGCACAGCCCCATGGTGCCAGCACTGCCTTAAGGTAGGCAGGGAGCCCAGAGCACCCTGTGCCACCCAGCTGCTGTCACCCAACCTCTGGCAACTGTTCAGGCTCTGATGCAGCGGTGGTGGTTGCATCAGTGATGCCAGCACACAGTGATTCAGGGGGTGCTGTGCCCGGAGTGCCTGCTCGGCGTGAGATCTCTTAGACGAGGGAAGAATCAAGACCCAGATCTTCCACCTTTCAGCGTCCTTTCAGCATCTAAAAGGGGGCTGTTAGAAAAAAGGGGACAATCTGTAGCAGGCTCTGTTGGGATAGGACAAGGGGAAATGGTTTCGAAGTATAAGACAGGAGACTGAAATTGGACATAAGGAAAAGGTGGTTCATGCTCAGCGCTGCAAAGCCTGCTCCTGGAGCTCAGCCTGTGGGATGCTCCCAGTAAAGGGGGAGTGAAGCTGCAGTGCTGCTCACCAAGCACTGCTCGCCCTCCCCGGGGCTGCAGCCCTCTGCACCAAACAGGGTTGGATGGGTACGGCTGCTTTCAGCGCTTCAGCTGAAATCTTGGAATGTTTCTGTTGTTAGGGAGATGTGAGAAGGAGTGTAATAATAATAATAAAAAAAAAAGGAGGTGTTTGAGTGGCAGTCCCATATCTGAAGCTGAAGTACTTAGCTTCGAATCAGCGCTACGAGAGAAAGAAAAAAAGAAATTTAATATCACTTTTGCAAGGAAAACAGCCTGCCGAGCCTCCTCCCGGGCTAAATGTGCTTCAGAGATTGACTGTGTGGCTGTAAAAACTATCGATGAACTGTAAACATGAAAAGATCACCCCGCTCGTGGCCTGTCAGAAGCATTAGGTTGGAAATGCTCTGTGCTCCGCTCCAGCATGACTCACCGAGTCCTGAGCAAATGTGTTTATTTGTAAAGATCCCTCTTTCAGAAATAGTGACCTTTTTAATGCCTCATGCAGCGAGCTCAGAAATTCTAAATTGCCTTTTGGCATCTTCCTGGCCTCGCTGAAGCTCTGGCAGTGCTTTCCGTGGCGATTTACATATTTTTAGCCTTGATGTTCTGCACTGCTTGACTCCTCCGAGGAGCGATTTACTTCTCATAGCCCTCCGAAAGAGGTGGAGGAGCCCTTCTGGTGCCTCCTCCCCCCACCCCCCCGTGGGTCTCTGCTCGCCCGTCTGCCCCGCGTCGGGGAACGATGTCGTGATGGTTTCTGTGCTCTTTCTTGGTGTCCTCTCTCAGCACTCCGCAGTTCTGAGCTGCTGATTTCAATGTGGATCCCCTCTCTCCCATTTGTTGGGCGCCCTTTTGTTTTCATGGCTGTTCTCATACTAACCGTGCGGCTTTCTGATTGGTGCAAGCTCGTGTCTCAGCTGTGAAATTTGGGGGTAAAACACTCTTAAATCATCCGCTATTCGCAGCTGTGCTTTTATGCTTAAGTCCATTCTAACTGCTTGGGCTCGTAATTGTTTTTTTCCCTATGAACTTGCCGGTAAAGCTCTGCAAATATACGATGGTGCCTGAACTTCACTCTGTTTGCCCATAGGAAGTGTAATCAAGCCTCGACTGCCGGGACCTGAGCAGCAGTTCTTAATGTCTTGATCCATTCCCCTTCAGCCGTCAGCACAGAGCCCGAAGGAGCGCTCCCTGACCGAGGGGCCGCGCTTCAGTGCTATGAAATTGGCATGTATGGGTTTTTGGGAATTCACTGGACACTTTAATACAGGCAGAGCGAAACGTCCTGCTTTCGTCGTCACGCAGCTTCCTCTCCTACTTGTTATAAACAGGCACTTCAGCAGCCGCCGCTATGATCTGTCCTCAGTGCAGCTCCGGGGCTGCGGCAGGCACAGAGCACCGCGTCTCCCACCCCCTCTCTGTGTTATCTGTGGTTAAACGTGTGGCCTCTCATTCGCACGGAGGACCCCCAGGAGGTCTGTGCGCTCCTGACCCTTGTTTTTTCCCACCTCGCCCTCTCTGGATGGGTTTTATCACCGATTTTGGCATTCTAGTCGTGCGGATTGCCCCATAGGGTTCAGAGATGCTGTGTGGGTCAGATGGACTCCCGTAAATGAGCTGGTCCCGTCCCTCTGGTGTGTTATCCCAGCTCGCAGCCGTGATGCGCAGGCAATTACAGCTCTGCCCTTTGCTCCCTGACACATCGCCTCTGCCCGCCTTGATGTGGTGCTGCAGGAGGACTCGGCTGCGCCCGGCATCCTCCTCCCCGCTCTGCTGCAGGATTACGGACTGCGGGGCCGGGGCCAGCTCCGGCTGGGGCTGTGACACTGTGCCCCTGAACCTCGTAGCTCCGACTGGGGACGGCCGCGGAGCCGCTGTGCTGAGGGGACGTGCAGAGGGCAAAGAGCAAAAGTGAGAGAAAGGCAACGCAGACACACGGAGGTTGTGCGCAAATAAGAGAGCAGAAAAGGGCGTGAGCTGCAACAGGTTGGATGGGAAGCTGGCAGCAGAAATGGTGGGGAGGAGCCCCACGGGGGGACACGGGCTCAGATCCTGTCCCAGTGTGTGTGTGTGTGTGTGTGTGTGTGTGTGTGTGCTGCAGGAGCGCTCAGCCCCAGCACCCGCCTGCCTCTCCCTGTCATCATCGCTGAGCTGGTGGTTCTTTCAAATTCCTACAGTTGTATTAATTTAAAAGGATAAACTCAATCAGTGAAGCTCATTACGTTCCATCTCGTGGCTTATTTACATGGATTCTGGCTGCTCCAGCCCTCACTTTGCTATCATAGGAACGTCAATTACTTTTTACAGTAAAAATCAATGTTTATTTGCTGTCGAAAGAAGAAATGTTTTCCTACGAAGTGCCACAGAGCTGCCCCAGCCCAGTAGTGGCTGCCATGTGCCTCACGGGAGGTGGCTGAGCTCACCCCCTCCCTCCACCCAAGCAGTCTTCATGTCCCTGCTCCCATCCTTTTCCTCATCCCACCCCACTGTAGGACCGTTGCTGTCATTGTAGGGCCTCTCTGGTCCCTAACGAGCTCCACTGATGGAGAAGGAAACCTGGAGGGTGGCCTGGGAAGCAGCTCTGGTGCATTACCTGATTGCTTCTATCGTGAGAACACCAAAGCTGAGCCCTCAAAGAGTGCCAGAAATTACCCATCCTTTTCAAACTTTTTTCCTCCCCTATTATTCAGAATTGTTTTGCTTTTCTGAACTGCCTTGTGTAGGTTGTAGCAACCCCACAGATTCCAGAATGGGAGATGATGAGTCACTGTCAAAATGTAGATTTTTTTTCGTTTTTTTTTTTTTTTTTTTTTTCCCTTTTAGCAATGCTGAAGGAATAAAGCCTGTGACACTCAGGCACCGGCACTCCCTGCAGCAGCAGCATCTCCCAGCAGCCGTGATGCCAGAGCCCGGCTGTGCCCATGGGGACACCCAGAGCCCACCAGGCACTGCCCGGCCCCGAGCTGTGGGGTCCTCGCTGGGCATGGGGCTGTCCCTGTGCTTTGGTTGCCCACATTTGAGCTCCTGTCTGAGCCGGCATCTGCCCATCCAGCTCTGCAACCGCGCTGCTGCCTCTGCCACCTCCTTGCTGTTGCACTCCGTTAGTTTGACTTGGGGATTTTCCACTGTTTTTTTTTTTTTTTTTTTTTTTTTTTCCAAAGGGTAAGGAAAAAAAAAAAAAAAAAGCAACCCTTCAGAAAATACATATCTGTGTATGTGACAGCTGAGACACCAACCACCACCGGAGAGGGGGAGAGGGTGTGAAGGAGGGGGAGCCACGTCCCATGGCATTACCCCTGCTGGGGACCTGGCACGGGGCCACTGTGGGGAGCAGGGATGTGCGGGGGTGCCATGGTGCTGGGGAAGCAGCGTGCCATGCTGCAGGAAACCCATCTCAGCAGAGCAATGTGGAGCAGAGGGCTTTTCCCAACCGTTGCACACACTAATCTTAGTTCAGCAGCTCACCAGCAGGGTTCGTGCAAGCAGATGCCTTGTGAGGAGGTGGCAGGCTGCGGTCTGAAGGACCACAAAGCCGGTTTCAGGATGAGAAAACAGCAGCCCTAAACCTGCTGTGTCCTCATCGCTTTGCATCGAGTGCGCAGGGTGCAGCTCTCGGGCAGGCAGTTCTCAGCCCGGTGGCACCATGTGAAGCTGGGGAGGGGAAGGAGAAAACGAATCCTTCCAACTCTGCAGGCATCTGGGTGGTGGGTGGGAGGTAAAAAAAAAAAAAGAGAGAGAGAGAGAGCCCTGGAGTTTGGATTCCTGGGAGATATTTTGGAGTCTTGCTGAGAGCTGGGTGCCTGAGCATCTCCGAGGTGTGCCACAGGCACACAGCACAGAGTGCTGCAGCTGAGATCCAGTCTCTGTTCTCCTGTGGGTGTCAAATGCCAGAGTGCTCAGGGCACCACGGCCGTGTCACTCACTCCGTGCAGGTTCAGCTGGATGGGCTGCCTGTAGCTGAACTCCCCGGGCAGTGCCAAGCGCTGGGTCTGACCTGGCAGCAGGACTGTGGCTCCCACTGGGCTGAGCTCACTGACGGGAGGGTTGGTGGGAGCTCTGTTCTCACTGAAGAGCAGTGTTAGCTCATCTTCCCAAGCCCAAGTTGTGCTTTGCACACTGAGCAGCAATAGCTGCAGCGATCTCTGAAAGCTGTTCCACTGGATGAAAAATAATGAGGTGTTAAAATCATAACCACAGCTCATTGCTCTTCTGGCTGCCCAGGTGAGGGTCTGTGTCCCTGACTGCGTTAACACTGCTGGTGCTGTGAGAACAGTGCTTCTCCCAGCCCTCCCCCCCTCCTGTGGCCCTCCCTGGGGAAAGGGCTGTGAGGGGAAACGGACCTGAGATAAAATCAATTAATTGCCTTTGCATTCTCTGATAAATGCAGTGCAGAGAGTGCCTACATCGAAATACAAATGAACTAAGCCAGCAGCAGAAGGCTGAAAGGAAACATCGCCCTGGGAGCAGGGGGAGCAGAGGGCAGCATGAGGGTCGCGTGCAGTGGGGGGCTGTGGTCTGGGGGGTGAAGGGGGCTGAGGAATTACCCAGAGCATACAGTGGAGGGAGTTCAGTCCAAAATGCTGAATACAAATTGTGTTCTGTGAGTTCATCTCCTCCAGGTTTGCTGTTCCCTACAGGCGGCGCTGCCATGAGACCGAGTCAGTGGGCAGATGGTCTTTGCATCCCACGGTCCAGTTCTGTTGCACCATGGTGCTGTCCTGCAGGGCAGAGCAAAGGGACACGGAGCGAGCAGCAGCATGAGGGCAGCTCCTCCCCAGGAGAGATGGGAGGTGGGGGCACTCAGTGTTGCATTTGTTTGGAGTTTGGGACATTTTTGGTGTGTCGGGTGACTAAACAGTCACCATGGTAACAGTCATCAGTTAATGAACAGAACGGAGTAAAGGATCCGACATAAATGTCAGCGCGTGAAATAGATGCGGCGGGGCGGCAGCGTGGGGTGCTCAGTGCCATGCCCTATAGGATGGGGCTCACAGCCGGGGCTGAGGGGTGTGGGGGCCCTGAAGTGAGGGCAGGAGCTGCTGCTCATCCTGCAGCTGAGCAAAGGCTCTGTGCCAGCACTGGAAAAGTCACTTTTTTTGTGTGTTGTTTGTTTGTTTTTCTAGATTGTTTTTTAAATCATTCTCTGTTGCAAATGAAATGTTTTGGTGGGTCAGGCAGCACTGAAGTAGAGAGTTTGCAACTTCCAGCTGGGGAGGAGAGTCAATGCAGCACAGCTGTGCACACCCGGAACCCTGGGCTAAGGAACGTGGCCCTGCTGTGCTGTCCTGCTGCTGCTCAGGGCTTCAATCCTGAAGGAGCTGTGCCGTTGGGGTGTGCTGGGGAAGGCAGAGCTGCATGGGCAGAGCAGGGCTGGGGCTTCACTGTTGTTGAGGCAGTGAGAGATAAAGACAAACCTTTGCTGGAACCTTGGCTCTTCCACCAGCTAACCCATCCCTGGCTGAGAGTTAGGGATATGTCGTGGTGGGACGTGGTGTCAGGGTGCTGGCGTTTGGTGTGATGCACAGCTGGGTCACAGCTGGGAAGGAAGGAGAGAAACACAGGGGGCAGTGCATGGGGCAGAGCATGGCTGGTGGACGTGGGGAGAAGGAGATGCAGGAAGCCAGGAGCTGGGAAGGAGGAGGAAGAGGTGGCTGTGCCACATGTGCTGTCCTTGCCATGCCCAGTGCTGCCTACCCTGCTCGTGCCACCCGTTCTCAGCCTCCCCTGTGCCCGCAGTTCCCAAAGCAACGGGAGCAGGTGCTTCTCCCTCCGATGCCACGTCTCTGCTCTGATGACAGCTTGCCACCTCCAGAGCTTCATTGCCAGGCTTTAATTGATGCCTGTCATGATGCTCAGCTCCCCCAAGCCCAGAGCTGGAGCTGATGACAATGGGGTACTGTAGGGAGCATCATGCCTTGTGATGGCTTTAGGTAGTCCAGGAGCACATGGTGCGCCCGTATAGGAGAGGAGAGGTCCCCAGGACTTGCACTGCCACCGTCCGCACTGGATCAACCTCCATGTGAGCACTGACTGCTTCGTGCAGGAGCCATAACCCAAATGGAGACAGCTGCGGGATCCCTCCTGCCCCACCCTGAGCTTTCACTTCAGAGAAGACATGCTGTGTGCCTCAGTTTCCCCATGCATAACATCAAGAACAACATTTGTCAACACCTGTGCACACTCCTGCGTTAACATTTGCTGCTCACTTTGGAGATGGCAGCTCTGTGGGTCCTGCAGGCTCTCTCCCTGCGCTCACTCCCTGAAGCATGGCCACTCTGCTGTGCATCACCTGGCAGGAGTGGGCTCATTCTTGGCTTCCTCCTGTGGCACAACCACATCACTCTGGCACAGGAGAGAGCTGAGCCCTGAATCACAGTGAGGAAGGAGCCAAAGCAAACAGGCAGGCACTTAGAGGCGAAATGCTTTTGTTGTTTTTTTTTTTTTTTTTTTTTTTTTTGGAGGCAGGAGGGGAGGGAAAAGACCAAAAAAAGAGAAAGAAAAAGAGCCATTTTTCCCAAATGTTAACTGGGAGGCTACCAGATGCAGAGCATCAGCTGCCCCAGGCCCTCCCAGCAGCTGTGTAGATCTGAAGGTCCCGCCTTGTGTCTCCCCAGGAACCTTCCGAGGAGTCTGCAAGAAGATCGACCACTTTCCTGAGGATGCGGACTACGAGCAGGACACAGCTGAATACCTCCTCCGTGAGTCTGCTGCCCCACACATTGCTCTGAGTCCCATTTTCAATGCGTCCCCCCAGTGCATCCCCCAGCTCCCAGCCAGCACAACCCCAGGGTCTCAGCATGGACCCCCAGAGCTGGGATGAGGCCAATCCCCCCCAGCACCTTCTGAGCCCTTTGCTCAAATGTGAGACCACCAAGGTGCAAACTGACAGCCGCTGGAGGGAGGTGAATGCACACAAGGCATACCCTGACAGAGCAGGGAATGCAAATGTGCAACTCCCTACTTGTCAGCAAACATCCCTTTGTCAGGCTGGAAAGTTTGCATGGCACATTGTGTGGGCACCACGGGCACAGAGACCCCCCAGCAGCACTGCAGTTCTGCAGGGAGCACTGTGCTGTGCTCCCGCCTGAGGTGGATCGTGTCTAATGGAGTTGGTTTGCCATTTTAGTAGATGAGCGTTTAAGCTCTTCTCCCACCCCCTCCCACAGTTAAAACAAAAAAAGTCTATTTTAAAGCCCCCAGAATGGCATTTTAATGGGGCTTCTCTGTATTACTGTGCATTTAATATGGGCCCTAAGAGAGGCACGAAGGCCCAAACCAAGGCACAGCGTATTTTAGGTGCCTTTGTTTTAGTAGCAGGGAGGGATTTGCTGCATTAATTGCTCTTTGCAGTCAGTTTGGAGGCTGAACTTCTGCGAGGGTGAACAGAAAATACCTCTCTTAAAGTAGTAAATCCCAAGATCTGATATCCACAGGGCCATAGCAGCATCCTGGGTGCCAGCTTGGGGCAGGCCAGTCCCCAGTAGAGCCCAGGGTCCCTCAGCCTGTGCCCCGTCTTTACCCCACAGGTGCTGTCAGAGCCTCCAGCATCTTCCCCATCCTCAGCGTGGGCCTGCTCTTCTTCGGGGGGCTGTGCGTGGCAGCCAGCGAGTTCTACAAGAGCAAACACAACGTCATCCTCAGCGCCGGCATCTTCTTCGTCTCAGCAGGTGATGGGCTCTGGGCTTGCTGGGGGGCACAGAGGCCGGGGGCAGGTCGGGGCCCCCAAGGCCAGCAGCACAGGGGGCTCAGCTGTGGAGCTGTCCCAGGAGCAGGGAGGAAAACCCACACAGTGCCAATGAGAGTCCAACACAGGACAGGTTGTGCGGGATCTGCTCTCAGCCCCGTGAAGCCTGCGATGCTGGGCAGCAGGTGGAGGGGCTGCTGTAGACTTCCTGCAGAGCAGCACCATCAGGGCTGCTCCTCGCTGTGCACAGCTCCCCAGCACTTCCACCGATTGTCTTACAACAATGTCTTTGTCTCAGGGAACTGCTCTATTCTGTGTTTTTCTTCTCCCCACAAAGAGACAAATTACTCTCCCTCCTCTGGCTGGATGGAGCCGCTGATGCAGATGAGAAAACAACAGAAAAAACATAATCGATTCATTAAGTAAATACAGAAATGTATCAGCAGCTTCCCAGCCCTGCAGCTCTGCTGGCGGTGCAGAAATTGCCCAAATCCCAAAGAAAGTCTCTGGGCTCCATCAGGAATTAAGAGATGGAGTCACTTTGCTTCGTGCAGCTCTCAGCCCTGGGGCTGACCCTGCAGGGATGCTGCCAGCTCCATCCCTCTCTTCCTCCCACAGGTCTCAGCAACATCATTGGGATCATCGTCTACATCTCAGCCAACGCAGGGGACCCGGGGCAGAGCGACTCCAAGAAGAGCTACTCCTACGGCTGGTCCTTCTACTTCGGCGCTCTGTCCTTCATCATTGCCGAGATGGTGGGGGTGATCGCCGTGCACATGTACATCGAGAAGCACCGCCAGATCCGCGCCAGGTCCCACTCGGAGCTGCTGAAGCGGTCGGCATTCACCCGCCTGCCCCCCTACCGGTACCGCTTCCGCCGGCGGTCCAGCTCACGCTCCACCGAGCCGCGCTCCCGGGACATGTCGCCCATCAGCAAGGGCTTCGGCACCATCCCCTCCACTGACATCTCCATGTTCACCCTCTCCAGGGATCCCTCCAAGGTCACCATGGGGACACTGCTCAACTCGGAGCGGGACCACGGTTTTTTACAGGTCCACAACTCCATCCCCAAAGAGTTCAAGGAGTCTTTGCACAACAACCCGGCCAACAGACGAACCACGCCGGTCTGAGCCCCACCGCCGGGCGCGTGTACAGAGGTGTTTTGTCAGGCTGCATGACATGATCCTCGTGACGGTGTAACCCATGAAACCCCATTTTTAAGGACACCCCAATGAGCTCCCCATGCCCCTTTCCCTGGGTGCCACCCTGGGGGATGCCGGGCTGGGACGCGCTGTCCTGGTAGGGACAGCCCCAGCACCAGCAGGGCAGGTTGGGGGATTCCCAAAGTCACCATCGTTAATGTTGATAATAACCGCAGTGTTCCCTTAGCTGTATGTCCCACTGGAAATGCTGGCGACAGCCCTGTCTGTGAGAACCCCGTCGGGTCGTTACTCCCTGCGGAACGCCTGGAGCCCAGAGCTGGCGGTGCTGCTCGTGGTCTTGAAACCGCATCCCGTTGTGGTGGGTGGAGTGCTCGGGATGGGCTTCTTTATGGTGTTTCGTGCATGCATTAAATAGCTTGGAATTCAATTTTGTCATGTCAGGTTGGAAGAAACATCCTTTTGCAATTTTCTGTGGTCTTGAAAGGGCTTCTTTCTTTCCTCCATTCCTTCTTTCTTCCTTTTGGTGCATTCAGACCATGAATGGACTCAGGAGCAAAATTTCTCCAATGACTGGTAGCAATTAGCCAGCATTTAATTAACCTCTAACGTTGCAAGAAAATGAAATAATTCCTGAAAATTAATACCCTCACAGTCACAAATTACTGTCTGGGTACAATGGAGGAGGCTACGACTGACCTGGTCACACTGAGAAGAAGCTGGGATTATGACTGGGCCTTGGCTGTGGTTGGCGTGCTGATGGTGTGTGGTTCTATAATGAATACGACCAGGAGATGAATGGGAAAAATAACAATAAAGTCATCCAGTTTGGCAAGCAAGTTCCTTGGCTGGATAGGTGGTGTGTGCTATGCTGTGGCACCAGGGACCGTGCACAGCATCTCAATGGAGCTGCACCCCATGCAGCTCCAAGCTCTCCCACGGGGCTGTTGGGGAGCCCCGGGGGACTGCATGGGGAGGGGGCTACTGCGGGTCCAGGTATTTCTGGGTGCAGTGGGAACCCCTGTGCTGCTGGGCTCTGCCTTCTGCAGGCGGCCACGGGGTTGGCTCTGAGCACTGAGCCGTGTCCCTGTCCAGAGCAGGGCTCATCTGGATGGAGCAGGGCCTGAGCAGCTGTTCCTAAAGCCATGCACTTAGAGGAAGCCTCATGTAACTGTCTGAACAAAAAGATGGATTCCCACGGCAGCACCATGGGTGCAAGGGGCAGAAGAGCCCCCAATTGCCCTGTGCAAGGGAAGTTCCCGGTGCAGCTCCTGTCCTCGTGGCTTGTTTGCTGCTGTTGTGAGGAGTGGGTGAGAAAGTCCTATTCAGATGCTAATTAGGTCTCTTAATTGCAGCAGTCGCTGATTGCATGTATTAAAAACAGCCGAGGAAGTGAAGCATCCCGATCCTGGGGAAATATTTAAACATGAAGCAGTGAAAGGGCTTGTGGTGTAGAATGCAGAAGCAGCAACATTTTAATTTACCTGGGGTGTGATCACCAGCCCTGCAGGGCACTACAACTCCCAGCACACCTCCTCCAGGTGGGTGCCCTTAGAAAACTGCATTCAGCAATGCCAGGGTGTCCTGGTGGCCAACAGGCTGACCATGAGCCAGCAGTGTGCTTTCATGGCCAAGAAGGCTAATGGTGTCCTTGTCAACCTATGGTTGACCAATTCTTGACCACAAGGGTGCCTGTGAACCAGCAGTGTGCCCTGGTGGCCAAGAATGCCAATGGCACCCTGGGCTGCATCGCACAGTGAGGACAGCAGGTGAGAGAGATGATCTTCCCCTCTGCTCTGCCCTGGGGAGGCCACACCTGCAGCACTGCACCCAATGCTGGGCTCCCCAGGTACTGACAGACAGGGAACTGCTGGAGAGAGCCCAGCGGAGGGCTGCAAACCTGCATGGATGCGTCCCTGTGCAACCTGCTGCAGGGAACCTGCTGTGGGGGTTCGAGTGAGGGAGCTCCAAAGCACCCTTCCAACACCTACAGCTCTGTGCTTCTGTAAAAGTGAGGTTTTCTTCAGAACTAAATCTCCAGAAAGCAGCTTCCAGCTGAGTCACCAAATACTGCAGGTAAGAAGCTCTGATTGTACTTACTGGAAACAGCAAAGCGTGTGAGCAGGGCACACCAGTAGCTGGGAACAAATCCCAGCTGCACAGCCCAGCAGAAGGGCTGCTTTGCACACACATCCCTGTCCCCCCAGCAGGAGGAGCAGCTACAGGGCTGGGTGGAGTGCAGGAGGCACTCAATGCCAAGAAACGTCGGGTCTGCTGCAGGCAGAGGAACTCCAGCATCATGGCAATTGTTGGTGATATAACTGAGAGCCTTGTTACAACGATGACATCTGCTGCCCTGTATTTACTGCTATTATGGTCACCTATGGGAGCAGTGCTTGGAAAGAACTGTGGTGCTGCTGCGCTATGTGCTGCACCAGCACAGCGTACTTTGGTGCCCCAGAGTCACATCTGGAGTGATTTGTGTCGCCGATGTTTTCCTTGAGGGAAGTGAGCCAGGAGATGGCAAAGGACAGATAATTGATTTTCCAAAGGTAACTGAGTTATCTCTGAGTCACTGACAAGAAGCAGGAGGTGCCCCAGGACACAGTAGTTCTGTGGGGTGCCAGGGATGCAGCAGTACAGGCTGCACATCCCTGCTTTGATTTCCTGGAAGCTGGGCTTGCTATCTGAAGGGTTGCTTTGGTTCTTTCCGAGGCAGACCACCTCCAGCAATGTAATGTCATTGTCCTTTTGGGTTTTTCTGTCCTTTGTCCTCTATCTTGCCCAGCTCTCGTCAGCACACGGCACCGCTGCTTCTGGTTGGGAGAAAATGGGTACTGCCACTGCATCTGATGGTAGTGCTCCAGCAAAGGCTGAGCTGGGAGGTGTCAGCAGAAAAGAGAGACAAGCATGGAGACCTGGGTGCAGAGCAGAGCAGTGGCACGGCCTTGCAAATGCTGACACTGAAATGAGTTGCAGCTGCTCCCTGCGAGCCTGAGTGGTGGCAAAGGGATGCGGGCAGGTGGGGGTGGAAGGTGCTCTCTGCCACGTGCCATGTCTGCCCTGTGTGCCAGTGCCTTTGCCCTGAGAGAGAAAAATCAATACCCAGGCTAAACCCAGAGGCTTCAATATCTTTCACAGGAGCTTGAATCAATATGGATTTCTGAACAAGTTTAATTTCAATTCCTGAAAGTCTGCATTCTGCCTATCTCCAGATCTTTCCGACCCTTCAGGGAAAAAAAAGATGTAGAAGATTTGTTTGAATTCAAGGACCTGGACCAGCAGCTGCCCCCCTTACCTCGTTCTCTTGCTGCCAGCTCCACGGAGTGGTGTGGGTGCTCACCACATGCTGGCTGTGTCCCCGCTGATGCCACTATGGGTAGGGGCCTCTGCTGCTCCTCCTCCCAGCCCACACCAGCCAGCCAGCCCCAGCCTACATGGTGTGTGAGCAGCCTGATTTAAGGGTGCTGCAGAGCTCGGGAACAGCTCTGTGTTTGTCGTACAAAGCCTTTTTGCAGTTTTAGATCATTGTGTGGTCACTGCAAGATACTGCAAAATGAGTACAAGCTCTGGGCTCATCTCACCTGAGCAAAAGACTTCAGGTAATGTTATTGCCCTTGGAATGACCCCACTGAAAATGTAACGAGCTTCATTCTGGTTACGCTGCTAATGCAACTGTGTCCACCAAGGTCAGCGTCTGTTGTTCCAATGTCAGTACAGGAGTGGCTGTTGCCATGGGTACTGCATCCATCCTGCTGCAGAGGGACTGTGCAGTGGGGACATGCAGGGGGCAGAGGGACAGGGCTGGAGGCACTGCCCTGGGATGGGGATGGCAGTGGGGAGCTGCAGCCCCTGCATTGTGGTCACTGCAGGTCCTGCTGCTGCTTGCCTCTCGAGGGAGTGCTTTAATTGCTGTATTCCTGTTTCAGTAGACAGAAATCCCAACTAGGAGCTGCACGTGGCAGCTGGCAGAAGTTGGCACCCATACAGACGTGGAGGGAGCATCACCTGCATGTGGATCAGTGTGGAGCTTCCCTTCTCCTCCTTCCCTTCTCCTCCTTCCCTTCCCACTATGTTTTCTCAAGCCCAGCTCTGCAGGTACCCACATCCCACCGTGCTGTAGGATGGGCTTCTCAGCCCCAGCAGCCACCTCCTTGGTTGCTCCTTGCCTGACATTGTTCTTTGCCCTCCCTTGCTTTGATTTGTTTGTTTTTCTTTTTCTACCATTTGAAATAACTCTCAAAAGCCCAGGT
This sequence comes from Gallus gallus, assembly GCF_016699485.2. Classification (NCBI taxonomy): domain Eukaryota; kingdom Metazoa; phylum Chordata; class Aves; order Galliformes; family Phasianidae; genus Gallus; species Gallus gallus. The sequence continues at coordinate 6,770,146 of NC_052545.1, forward strand.
GGGTCCAAGCAATTCATAGCGCGTGTTTATTATTTCCTTGATGGACAGTAATGGCTTCTGCGGTGCCATTACTGTACGTCATCTAAATCCAAGCGCCGAGGTGCTCCAAAGGGCAGCCTTCATTCAGCAGCTGCAAGAGCTCCTCCAGCACCGCTATCAGCTGCTGGGAGTGCTGCACACTTTAAATCTTTGCCCGGCCGTGGCTGCTGAGCCCAACTCTTAAATTTCCCCAGGAAAAGCCCAAGCAGCAAACCCTCATCTCAGCGATGTCTCTTTGCTGACAAACTGCTGTCACTCCATCACAACTTCCCCCGTCTTTAGTAACCACCAGGTCTGCTGGAAAACTGCACCAAGTAGTGTTAAGAAGCAACTTGGTACGTTTATTTTGATGAAATACAATAATTATCATGCTTAGCAGCTGTTGCTATTTAAAATAAGAAAAAACGGGGCTTGCATTGAAAATGTTTTGTAAACCATGTGCACCAACAATCTGTTCCAATGAAACCAGCCATTATGGAAACCGTATAATAGCAGGAGCTCATTATGGAAAGTTAAATTGCAAATCATATTTTGTTTTAAATGAGCAAGATGAATGCATAATTTGCCTCAAAGAAATAGTTCTGCAGTTCTCATCCTGCTGCCAAGCACCAAAGCTCTCGCGCTGCAGCTGCCGGAGCTCTGATTGTCCGTTTCAGACAACAGGAAGTTTTGGTTTCAAAGGAAGATCTGAAGAGAGAAGGGGAGGAACAACAGCAAAGGAGAAAAAAAAAAAAAATAGGCCAAATGTTGATGCTGCTTTCATGGTGCAGCAGTTGCAATGCTCAGCAAGTTTCCTGCAGAGACCCCAGCAGCAAAGTGACAGAAGGCAAAGGGCTGCAGGGCTGGGACTACGCCCATTGCGACACCAGGTGATGGCTGGGGGTCCCTGCAGGGGTCTCTGGTGGGCACAGCCCTTCCTGCACAGAGTTTGCAGCACCAACCTTCAGCCTGTATGTGTTCTTCCATAGTGAGGTGTTCCTTATGCATATTATCCTTCCATCACTGCTCTGTCCCAGTGAGTCCAGCAATCCCCACACAATAATGCCAGCAGAACTCATCCATTTGCATCGATTAGAAGCAAGAGGAAATACTCCAGGGAGATTCAAGTCTCGCCTGCTCCTCCCCAGGGCCCGGAGTTCCCCTTATTCCCCATGGGAACGCAACACTCAGTGGCTCTGGGGCTGCTGAGTGTGCAGATGCCGTGTGTCCTCTGCACACATCCCCAGCCCACAGGGATGGAGCAGCACTGGGATCCCAGCAGCTGGGAGAGGCCCCCAGGAGCAGCGGCAGCGCTGTCAGCCCCCACATGTCAATGCAAACCACCACCGCCAGGTTTTATCGCCAGCCTTAAACCAGAGCATATGTAGTAATGGGGTTTGGCAGGGGATCCTGACATACTCCTGTAAATTCTACAGCTGATGGGGAACAGAGCACTGAGCTGCTGCCTTCAAGGAACACTGCAGGGTGCTGACGGGTGGGCATTGACCGTGGGATGGCAGTTGTGGGGGGGTTTGCCCCAGCAAAAGCCATGCCAAGAGGACAGTACTGGGAGGGCAGTGGTTATTCAAGAGCCAAAATACAACAGGAGCTGCCCTAAGGTCACCACACAGGCACTCCCTGTCCCTTGTCCCCAAACCATGACACTGCAAGGGCTCTCTGAGAAGCTGGTAAGCACAAAGCACAGCTGCAGCAGGGCTAATTGGGGTGGCATTGATTGCAGCTGCACCAAAGGTGCGGGCAGCTAAGGGGGATCAGGCACAGCAGGGGCTGTGGGGGTCTGTTCTTAACCTGCAGGCTGGGGCTGGATGGAGCTCATTGCATCCTCAGGGTGCCAGGAACTGCTGTACCCAGTGCCAGGTGAGCCCATTGCTGCTGAGAGCTCTGCAAGTGCTGCTGGCACCAGCAATGTGGCTGAGCAAAAAGTGCTCCGTTTGTCTCTTTCAGGCTTACAGCAAATGGAAAAGCAAGAAATTGGCAGCAGGTAAATTGTTGCTATTTGAGACTATAAAATAATGCAGAAGGAGCAAGCACAGCAAGTGGTTCCATTGCAGGGCTGGGAGCAAGTAGTGCTTTCCTCCCAGGGCAGGCATGTGGCTTCTCAAAGCCTTTCAAGGTGCTGTACATCTTCACAGAGGATTTCAAACCAGTTAACTTAGCAGCAAGCCAGCACAAATAATTGAGAAGGCTAACGAGTGTCCCACAACCTTCATAAAAATAGCAAACATTTAATACTGCAGGCTTTTATTTTTTTCTTGAATGTGGGCCCTTTTTTTTCTTGTCCTGCAGCTCAAATCATATAGGTGATTCTTTCTGTTTCACAGCTCTAATTAGCCTCTATTTCCTGTCTCTTGTCAGCACTGTGCAGCCAGCTCATTGCTTCGTGCTGCTGCTGGGTATCCGCACTGCATGGCTGTGCTCTGGAATTAAAATGTTTATACAAAAGCCAAGGTTGCAGAGCCTGCATCTTTACAAACCTCCTTTTAGGAAACAGCAGTAACCCATGGGTATCAGCGCCCCATCCCGGAGGGATGCTTGGAGGTACGTTGGTCACACCTTCCTCCCACCAATGTGGGGCTGCAGAAGTCTCCAAAAGTCTCTCCAAAAGCCAGGAGGACAGTGGGGATGGGCAGCTCAGCCTCAGGCAGGGCGCAGTGCCAAGATGCTTGCAGGCACTCATGGAGCTCTCACATGAGCTGCAGGAAATAGGCAGCAGGGGATTGTCACACAGCACCCGATGAGTGCAACGGTCCTGTGAGTCCTGGGGGAGGCAGAGCCAGGCTGAGGGCCAATGGTATGAACTCAGAGGGTTCAAAGTGCTCCTAGTGCTGCTTTGATTTGTACAAGCTCTGCTCCTCTGTGAACTCACTGCAGTACTTCTCCCCCATGCAGGCAATCCATCTTGCTGCTTTCACTGGATTTTTCTCTTTTGTCTTTCTTTCTTTTTTTTTTTTTTTAAATAATTCTCCTTTTGCTGCCATTGGGTTTTTGCTGCTGGTTCCCCACCTTGCTGGGCATACAGGGCTGCAGGATGAGAAAAAAAGGCCCCACATACAGCCATGCCATGGCCCTTGTGCCTGGGAAGGAGATGAATTGAGGCAGAGCTCCATGCCTGAGCCCTGCAGATCACTGCTGTGGGGCATGTGGGCGGCTTGGGGTGGCTTTGGGGACACCATCCTATCACCTCCCTTTTTCTAGACCATGCCAGAGCACTGCCCCCAGGCCCACATCTAGGATGGTCACAATGTACCCCAGCATTGCCACAATAGTGCCAGCAGCACTGTGCAGGCACTGGGCAGGCAGGGGTCTGGCTCTGCTTGCAGCAGTGACGGCAACACTTCTTCCATCACATCCTTGCCTTACTCTTTTTTCGAGCATGAGGCTGATTCCCTGCACCAGGTGTACTGAGGCTGTTTGCCCTGTGACAAGGCACGTTTGGGCTGGCATACTGTTGTGCTGGGCCTGATGAGAAGCCCTTGTCACATGCACAAATCCTCCCCTGGCTCACACCCTGACAGTCTCTCATTGGGCATTCAGCGCAGTGCTGGCTGCAGTTCCACTGCTCACAGCCCACATCACCTGGCTTCTCTGCCTCCAGCACTGCTTAATCCGAGGCAGCACCTGGAGTGCGTGGCAATGATTTTGTCCTTCTTGAACCCTCTGTCCTCCCTTATTCCCTCTATCCTACTCAAGGAGAGCTGCAGTTCCCTCTGCAGGATGTTACATCATAGTGCTGCGATGTCCTGAACTCCCTGGCCTCAGGTCGTGCTGGGGGAGGTTCAGGTTGGATATTAGGAACAATTTCTTCACTGAAAGAGCAGTCAGGCACTGGAACTGCTGCCCAGGGAGGTGGTGGAGTTGCTATCCCTGGAGATGTTCAAGAACCATGGAGATGTGGCACTGAGGGACATGGTTGGTGGGCATGGTGGGATGGGCTGGGGTTAGGCTTGGTGGTCTGAGAGGGCTTTTCCAGCTTCAATGATTCCAAGATTCACAGCCCTGTGCCCCCTGGTCCCTGCTAATGGAGCCATCACAGCACCAGATGTATTTGGGCAGCAGCAGGGCTGGGGCAGGGCATGGAGCAGCCCCAAGAAGCCTCAGTAGGGCTGAGCCTGGAGCGGGATGCAGGTACACCTACCCCACAGGTGCTGCTTCAGCTCTGCTGGCAACAGGTACCGGCTCCAAAGCTTCTGTGGACGATAACAAGCTGAGTCTTTATGGTCAGCAATCAGCAGTTACAGCCTGACGTAGTGTTCCTCTAGCTGCCATTTTGCAGCCTGCGCATCTCTGATGTTTTTCTTCTAATTACTCTATTAAAGCTCCCTCACAGGGCACTGGCAAACATCCGTCCAGCACATCGCTGCCTGTGGGTCCCTGAACTCTCCCACAAAGAGCAGTTTCCCAGGGAAACAAGAAAAGAAGCAGACCAAAGGAACGTGAGCATCCTGCTTCCTTCCGCCACCAGAACGACGCCTCATTCTGCTCTTTCACTCTCCTAACACTGTCACCCACTAATTGGCATCAGGCCTCAACACGGTGACGATTTGCTCTCTTTCATCCATTTGTTCCATTCCTCCTGCATGTTGTTGTCTCCAACCCCTGTCTGTATCCCCGCTCGTCCCTCTCTGTCTCAATTGCACAGGGGAGATGGAGAAGGTGCCCAATGCCAGGTCAGGGCCAGCGGTGCTGTAGTGACAGAACACCGAGCGCAGAGAGAGCCAAAGTCTTCCTGTAAAAGGGCCATGACAAATGCAGGACGTGCTGCAGCTGCTGCTCATTGCCTGTGTCCTGCTTATGGATCTGATCATTATTTTAACGAGCTGCAGCATCTCACAGAGCGCAGCGCAGAGAAAATTATATTAAACCACTGTGAAAAGAAATCATTTATTTCCGTAATGTCTGTGTTTTGGATTGCAGGGGGAAAAAAAAAGACTCCAGCAATGCGACTTTTCCTGCCGAGCCACAACGTGGCAGGCTGCTCGTTAGCTTAGATCATTGCTGCTCAAAATGTAATCATCTCTAAAAACGATTAAAACCAAGAGCCTCGCCAACAAAATGCATGGAGGCCAACGTGGCAAAGGGCCTCGCGCTTCCAGCAACTGGCCTTCACCGTGGCCTGTGCTCTGTCCACCTGCAGACCTCGATAGCTTTGGGGCTGGAGGTATAGGTGCCCCACAGCAGGGCCGGGAGGTGCCGCTCCCTTGCAGGGCTCATTAGCAGAGCCCTATGCCACACAGCCAGTGCATGAACCCAGATGGGAAATGAGCATGAAATCTGATTGCAAGGTTTGGCAGAGCTGATGGGCCTGGGCAGCTGGAACGGCTGCACCTCGAAGGAAGCCGGGCGAGTGCTGCTGGGCTCTTCCAAGCATTGTTAAATAATCATCTATAGCCAATGATTATTCATGAGCACAATGAAGATTATCATTCAGATTCCTTAACAATTCCACACGGCTCCTGTTTGATGTGGCGAGGCTCTAGCAGCGCATTTGCATTAGAGAAAGTATTACTACTTTTGATGGAGAAGGATTACAGGAGAAATCTGCATAAATTTATTGGTAAATGTCATTTCATTTAGCATATGTCCAAATGTAATGTATCACTGTTCATAGTGCAGACTGCCTGACTCACACAGGGCTTTCTTTTCAGAAGAGACAAATAACCCCTGGGACACCAACACCTCACTATGAGACTGGACATTAAGTCACCACTGCACTGCTGGGTGAGTTCAGAGCCAGCCCCATAAGCTGGGCTTTCCATATGTGCAATGGGAGCCATGCAAACACCCCGGAGCAGGGGAAGCCTTCACCTTCTGCCAACAGACAGTCACGTCTGCAGCAAATTCTGCACCAGATTCCCAGTGCTTCATCACCACACATCTCTGCCAGGCAAGCAAAGGCAATGCTCCGTCATGATTACCTGATACACCTTATCGTCTTGTTAGCAATTAATATTAGCATGGTAGAAATTGCTAATATGTGATATACAATAATTAGAATCCAATTTAATTGCTGAGGCGCTCTTGCACATTGCATACAAATGTGGCGCTTCCCCCCTGGACCAGAAGAAGGCGCACGGGGAGGAAGGCATCCCAAGGAGGGGATGAGGCTGATGCAGCCCAGCTGAGCTCTGTGCAGGGCAGCACCTCCATGAAGTACAGCATCTATGGAGGGCAGCACCTCCTGGCCCCATTCCAGCCTGCTGGGTCTGCAGAGCTCCGCAGCTGCGCTTCATTGGGTCCAGCAGCACCCTGTGTTCAGCTGTGCCTTGTTGCAAGAGGACACGGCCTCTTCTTTTCCATCTGTGTCTCAGATGAGAGGGGAAGGAAATGCTTCTCCTGGAAGCAGCAGGATGCTTTGTGTGTAACTGCAGGTACAAGAAAAAAAAAAAAGAGGGAAGTAAAGAGAGTTTTGCAGGGGCAGCACCACACGCACCAGTGTAGGTGGGAGCATGGTCTGGAAGGCAGTGGCTCTATAGAAGGCTTTGGGGCCATCACAGGCACCCAGCAGCACATGGACACCTGTGTGGTGTGCAGTAATGGCTCTGCAGTGTTCCCAGGACAGCTGCAAGCAGGAACTCATCCTGAGCTGCGTATATTCCTGTGCAGAAGGGGCTGGCTGAGGACATTATCTCCCAGGGATTTGTGGCTGCTTGTGACTCAGAACTGAGATGACTCAAAGAAAGGCAGCATCCGAGGAATAAAGTCAGCCACCACAGCCCCACCGTCAGCCAATTCCACAACTCAGCACGATCTCTGGAGCGATTAGTGCACTGCACAGGGACCTAACAGAGAAGAAGCTCTTGGTTTTGGCACTGGAACTCTTCGTCTGTTCACTGTGATAGTGCCATGAGCAGCAGCAGGGCCCGGCTGGGGCTATGAGAGGAAGGCTCTGGAGGATGCAGAGAAGGGGCCTTTGATCCCCATAATTAACTTTGATTTAAAATACAGTATGAAGCTGAGCATTAGGAGGAAGCTGGGGCTGCTTTGATGTGTGCGTGGGGACGTGGCCAGGAGGCTGTGGGGGGCAGAGGGTGCGGAGCAGCTGGGGCTGTGTGCAGAGGGGGAGCACTGAGCAGGACGGGCACTTGGGTGCTGCCCTTGGGAACCCCAGAGGGGGAGAGCACCGGGACTGGTGCAGGAGCTGCAGGTTCCAGACCTGCTGGACAGCAATTGCTGTCTGTGCAAAGGGCTCTGTCGCTCAGAAACAGAGGGCTGCTCTGTGCTGAGGGGAATCTCGTGCCCATCGAGCAGCCTTGAGCTGGGGAAGGCTATGTGTACAGGGCTGCGCTTTGCAAAACTGTCACTGACGACACTGCTGAAGGTGACCTTGTGAGTTAATGACCGGGTGTTTCCTGCCCTTCGTAGCAGGAACAGCCACAGGTGCCTCTCCCACACTTGTACGAGTAATCATGGCCGCAGCAGCTGCTCGCACCTACGGCTTTGATGCCTTTGCTACGGCTCGGTGAGGAGCTGCGGGTCCGTGTGAGGCCGTACTGCCCGGACAGGAGAGATCCCGGCCCCGCTCCGTCCGCGCCGGACCCGCAGCGCTGAGGGCGAAGCGCACGGAGCGAGGTTTGGGGAGCGGGCCCGGCACCTGCCGGCTCTGCTGGGAACTGCAGGCTGAGCTTCGCTGAGCTCAGCCGTTGGCTCCTCACTACGCAGGAGCAGCGTTGTGGATTTGTTTCCCGAGTTTTGGCGTAACTTTTGCGGTTTCCCCCAATTCTAAGTCCTTCAAGCCCAAGGGAGCTGTAAAACATCACCAAATGTGAAACGGGATTGCAAACTGGGAGAGGAGCTTGGAAAACGATTTTGGAAAGCAAGCAGATGAGCTGTGCCAGCGCCTGCAGACTCACTTTGAAAGAATTCCCCCATTTCCTAGGGCACGCACACCCAGAGATGAGGTCAGGTTTCCTCTGTCAGGCAGACTTGGGCTGTGCTATGGCATATTTATAGGATTCTTCCTCCCTCCATGCCTCCCTGGGGCCAGGAGGTCAACCAGGGCTGCAGTGTGCAGCACCTGATGGTTTTCTCCCTGTATTTGCTCAAGCTGAGGCAGTGATGATAGGTAAGAATGAGCCATAATCATTGGCTCTGGTAAGAAACTGAAGCTTAAGGAGCAAAAGCAGGAAGAAAAGCTGTCCAGGTATGTGGGCCTTGGAATTAGCATTGTGTTCAGAGCCTGGGAGCTCTCACACTGCAGCTACAGCCCTTCCTGTTGCTAGCACTCTTTGGGGCTTAATTAATGTTTGAGAAGCAATTTTCAGATGAAAATTGCAAACACACAACAATCCCAAAAATTAGGTTGGTCAAGAAGAGGCCTGACCCGTAATGTTGCTTTGCTGAATGTTTCCTGGAGATATTCACTCACTAGGAAACAAGTTTGTGTTGCAGGGGTTCGGCCTGCACTGGCAGAAAGTGATGGAGAGGCTCCTGGGAGCCTCTATGGCAGGACAAAAGCCACACACAGTTTTCTTCCTTGTTGCCAGGGATGCCGGATGGCAGCACTGCTGGTCACACGCTGCTTTGCAAAGGAACTTCAGGGACAAGTTCCAAGACCCTGAGCACTTTTGGTGACTCAGACTGGTGTGAGAGCAGTTAACATCTTTGAGGTGTTAAATCCTGAGGAATATACATGGTATTGCTGAAAACCTATAGGTGGTCCTTTCACTTCATACCACAGGACATTTGCTCACAGCTCTCTGTAATATTTATTAGCACTGAAGGTAATAAACAACCCCTCCTGCGTCCTTCTGGGGCCCATTCTCCCTGACTCCAGGCCCCATTCAGCCGCAGTGATGGCTGCAGGGCAACTCATGGTGATGATGGGGTGCAGGGGTCGGGTGGCTCCTTATCTTTAGTGAATTGTCCCACATCTCTGAAGGATTTTTCTTTTTCACGGAAAAGTAACCTGGCAGCTCACAGGGGAGCAGGCAGATGTTAACGGATTCCTGGGAGCTTTACCAGCTTCCACCTCTGGGGGACTGCTCTGTATCAAAACCGGTAGGTAATAGCCCTGGGATACCATATGAATGAATTTGCTGCTTTTCTCGAGTTTCCAGGCACGGGTACAAATGTCACCACAGTGCTCCTCCTTATCTGCCTCAGCAGAAGGGTCAGTGATTCAGCTAGGGATGTGGGCAAGGCATAAAACAGGAGAGTTCTGCTGCTTCATCCCATAGTCATCCTGTATTGTCCTGGGAGGAATTGGAGGATTCACAGCTCCCAGCTGGGCCATCAGTCCAGCACATGTCTCATGCATTCATCACACAATGCCCAAATCACCATTTTTCAGCCTTGGACTCAGCAGAATGAAACAGGATATTTATTAAAGTAGGAGGATGTGTTCTGATTAGCTCTGCTCTGTTTCTGACAAAGCTCCTTCTATTTACAGTGACAAAGATAAGAAAAAAGCCCGGATTTGCTCCTCAGCTGACACTGCTGCCCTGGGACAGAGCCAGTGGGGCGGGCAGCAGGGAGTTCATTCGTTGGATGGTTTTTGTTGTTGTTGTTCTGTTGTTATCCTTTAGCGCACTAATGAGAACGCCATTCTTAATTAAAGCTTAGCACTAACCAGTGCCTGCTCACAGCAGCTGTGTTACCTCAAAAACAGCACCAATGACACCGAGCTGTGAAACTGCGACATCGCAGAGCCATGTGGTTATTCCAGCAGGACTGGCCCTGTGGGCTCACAGGTGAGGCAAGTTCCTCTTCTCTTGCACAGAAGTCACAGCTACAGTTAAAAAAAAAAACACCGAAACTACATTTTAAATCAAATACGTTCTCTTTATTGCACTTCTTAAAACTAATCTGCAAGTCTGATCTTACACAACGACAGCAAAACTTACAGAGAGCTCACTCTGGAGGTTGGTTTGCAGAACCTAAAAGGACAATTCACTGCTGGACGTATCTTCTATAACCCTTTACTCTCAGATATAAGTAACTTAAAGCTGCAGAAATAGTCCTGATGCCAACAGGTGTGCAGAGAACACCCAGTCCTAACACTGCGCTTCTATTTGCATACAGACTTTCAGATACACATCTTTCAGAACCTAAACCAGCTCCCTCTGAAAGCCACACGGTGTTTTCTCATCCTCCTAGGATGATGCTTTTTGAAGTTATAAATGAGTAGCTGAGAATGCTTGCTCGTGTGCTGCCACAACAAGCTAATTGTTTGTTGTGACACGAACGTTTCTGTTGGGTTTGGTAAGCATCATTTAACAGGCACGTCAGATCTGTGCAAGGTGAGTTTGTCTCAGTAACAGCACAGCAGCACCGGCACACGCAGACTGATGTGGCTGCAGATCTCCTGTGTGCAGCAGTGTGGCTATGACCGTCCTCACAGGGCTCTCCTCCCACCTCGCAGCTCAGTACCCCGTGGCAGCAGCCCTCATCCTGCTTTGCTCCATGCGGGCAGTGCTAACTGAGCACTCAGCTGCAGATCATCACCGGCTCAGCACGGTCAGTCTGAGGGAGCAGCCATGCACTCTGCTGGACCCTGGAGGGGCAGCAGCCCGGGTAGGGCAGCGCTGGGGAGCAGCTGGGTGGTGCAGCGCCCTCATCTGTTTGTGCTACGTATCTCCTGGCTGGAGATGTTGCATTCCTTTTGGGACACCAAACACCGGATCAAGGGGCCGGGGAAACGTGATGCAACGCACTGACCCGGTACACGCTCTGCTGATTCAAATTTGCTTTAGAGTTTATGGAAGAGGTGAACTTGTCCCAGCATACCTCACCCAGATCAGGTATCACCGGCCTTCCCGCAGCCAGCAAAAAGCCAAAGGGCAGCATAAAAACAGCACCATGGGTGATTCAAAACGAGTGCGGTCGTGCTCACACCTGGCTCACAACCCATTTATCTGGCAGGTGAACCGCAGCACAGAGGTCTGGTGCTTACGTGGAAGGTAACTTAAAAAGCAGCGATGTGGATATGCTGGCACTCTTCAATGGAACTACTGAAAACTAAAAGGCAATTTAGTGGCGGTGGTTTTACATACGGCCTACGTAGTTTGCAGTCCCCTTTTACATACAGGTCTTTCCCCTATTCCCGCTGGAGTGCTGTTCCTCGTTCTAATTAATCATCGGTCCGAGTGCAGCCCAGCAAACCTCCGTCAGTCCCTCCCTTTGAGAACAGTCCGTTGGAAATCTGCTTTCGTCCGCTCCCTCCGTCGCTCCGCCGGACGCAGCCGACCGCGGGTGGCGCCGCTCGGTTACTGCGTCACTCAGACATTTCTGTTTCCGCGGCACGTTTCGAGACGCGGACCCTTTCCGTGCAAAGCTGCCACAGTTTCTTTAAGCGTTTTCACCACCGGCGGAGGTGCGGCGGGCGGCCACGCGGGACGTGACGCGGCGCGGCGTTAACGGCCGGCGGCGACGTTCCGCAAGGGGGCGCCCCGCCCGCTGGCAAAAGGGGCGGAGCCACCCTCCCGCCACGTGACGCGGGCCAGACGCTCCTTTGTCATAATGCGCTGCGTCACGTGAGCGGTGGGCGTGACGTGCCGTTGCGCAGCCGCAGTGCGGCGCCCCGTGCGGTTGGTGGCCGGGAAACCCCTCGGAGAAACGCTGAGGCGGGGGCGCTGGATCCGCCATAGCCAGAGGCCGGGCCTGGGAACGTCGCGAGAGGACGGGGAGCGGAGGCCGAGCGGAGCTGAACTGCGGGGACGCTCCGCGGCGCCCGACCGCGCTGCGAGGAAGAACCGGGCGGACGGGCGTACCGCCGAGGCCTAGCTCGGTCGTCGAGAGCCGGAGTCGTCGTGGACGCGGGGAGCGGGGCCTCCCGGCGCCGCCGCCGCCATGGAGCCCTGAGGCCTCCCCGAGCGGAGCGTGCCTAGGCCGCGCGGCCTGGCCATGAGGCTGCGCCGCGGCCTCTGAGCGCCGCCCGCCCCAGCTCAGCGCCGCCGCCCGCCCGGCGCTCGGTGCGGCCTAGCCCGGCGCGCAGGCCTCGCCGCCGCCCGGCCCCACCATGTCGTGCGTCCATTACAAGTTCTCCTCCAAGCTGAACTATGACACCGTCACCTTCGACGGCCTTCACATCTCCCTATGCGACCTCAAGCGCCAGATCATGGCCCGCGAGAAGCTGAAGGCGGCCGACTGCGACCTGCAGATCACCAACGCCCAGACCAAAGAAGGTGCGTGGGGGGCGGGAGGCTCCGCGCCGGGCCGGGCGGGGGTTGGGCGCGGGTGCAGCGGTGGGACGCGGTGCCGTGTGGTTGGGCCTCAGGGAGCCGTGCTTTTGTCATTGCTGCGGTGACAGAGCCGCCGGGTCCGCGTTATAAATTCAGAGCTACGTGTAGAAGAACGCGCGGCTCATACGCCGTTGCAGAAGCACTGGAATTCTTCCGATTAAAATAAGGAAAGGTGGAAGGTTAACTTGTTATTGCGAACTTGCTAGATTTATTTGAAATCCGATGGAGAAAGCTGTAAGAGATAGATATAGAACAGATGTCTAACTTATCTAAAGAAATAAAGTAGATTTGATGACTTCATTTTCTCCACTGTGTTGAAAAGCTGTCTTTGTGGCTGTTGTGGAAACCACTCTCTAGCAACATCCTCGCTCACAAGTTATCTGACCTCTCATCTCTGCAGACCCTAACAGCCATTTTGCACGAGTGTTCCCTATATGTAAATTATACTTTGGAATTTCCTGTTAGAGTAACTTCTTGCCTGTTGTTTTTATTTTTTTTTTTCTCCAAGGACATTATCATTTAAGTGCTATTGAACATCATTTCAGATCATGTCATGTTTCACTTTTATCCCTTTTTTGCATTATTACATAGTAACTATGTCAGGGAGGTGCTGTGGTAATGCCAGAGGGCTCCTGGGGGTATAAGAAGAAATATTCTTGAAAATAACATAAATTCTTCTAATTCCAATCTGGTGCTCAATTATCAGTGATGATAATGGTTCTTTATTGCTTGGCGTGATACTATGGTTTGCGGTGGTGATGTGCCATCCTGATGTGTTTGGATGTGATTAAAGACTTTGGGATGTCAATTCTCAAAAATAAAAAGATTTCTGAAGTGTTTTTATTTCTTAAGCAGTAAACTTCTCTGTTGGCCGTGTGGTTCTGGGGCACTTCTACATTTTTCCTTTACTAGTGTGTGTTTTTTCTGTTTCACATTAAGATTCAAGCAATGTAATTTGTACACCAGTAACTGTAACTTCAACCGTAGCATTTTAAGTGGCTGGGCTTAAAGCTCTCTGATTCTCTACAGATACTAAGAAACTTTTCAGGATGTTTTTAAAGGGACTTACCAGCGTAACACCAGGCAGCTGCTGAGAGATGCCATTATATTGTATGTGTAGGTAGATACACATTACAAAAATCGTGAACTTTTGCATTAGTATTGAGTAAGATGGTGAGATGCTTTGGGGAAATATTTTGCTTGTTTTAAGGACTTTGCTCTGGAAGGATCTCTGAATTTTGGTTGCAGTTGCTAATGCACCGCTGGCTGCCTGAGTGGATAGCTGTCTGATACTGTGTTGTAACAGCTGGGTCTGTGTAAAACACAGCTTTGATACCTCAGTGTTGATGGTAACAAACTGTGATGCAGCCCAGTTATTACCAGAAGCAAAAGCTTTGATTTGATTTGGTTTGTTTGCTTGTTTAGAGGCTTTCCTGTTGTTTTTAACAGAATCTTGTTATAGCAGGTGAGGAAAGGAGCAGAAAGCAAAACGCTAAAGGAAAAAATTACCAATTTATGTACATAAGTGTGCATCCCATAAAGTGTTACTTATATTCTTAATATCAGTTGCACAAATGGTGTTACTCTGTTCTCATACAGATCAGAATCTAGTGGAGGAAAAAGTACCTGCCTCAGTAGGTTGCTAAGTGTGGTGTTGCCTAAAGGTGGAGTATCTCTTTAAAGAGTAGGGCTCTTGTTTAAGGGCAACAAGATTGTCTTCTGGCCTCCTCCGTTGCTTTTAGACCATTATAAGAATAAGTGTAACTTGCAGACTCAATGTATTAGCAGAATGGATGCCTGTTGAAGTTTTTGTAGGGGTGACTTCCATTAAAAATATAATAAATGTGGGTTTCAGAGCAAAGCCAGGTGCCAATTATTTTAGTTTATGTACATACCCTTGAATTTCATTTTGTATTAATCAGATTCAAGTGTTTGAATGCACTGTCAAAAGGAGGAGGAAAAATCAGACTGAGATATTTTACCTGAATTGAATGTCTGGAGTTCTTGTATATGGACACAGTATTCATTTCTTGTGATTTCATGCATGTGTGGACATTCTGACAGATGTTAAAGTGATACTGGAAAGAATAAAGTGAAACTTGACTGAAGATGGCCTGCTGGATCTGATTTATTTGGAAACTCATGTTTCAAAATTCAGTAGCTGTTACTTTTCATAATGGGAATCCAGAAATAGCAGCAAAGCTAGAAGTAGTGGGGGGAAAAGTGTGAAGGTAGACTCTGTAATATGCAGAGAAAGCAAAAAGGATGGTTAGGACCCATTAAAAAAGCCTGTACTCAAGAACGATACACTTAAATATCCATTTGATAGAATGTGATTGCAGTCTGTCATAGTAGATGTTCTCACTATGTTATGGAAGAAGTGAAAACTTCAGAACTTAAGTTTCTTGAGTATTCTTTCCTGCCCTAAAACCTTATGATTCAAAAGTACTTAGAGAATGTGCTATACTGCTGATTTGTCAAAATACATTAAAATGAGTTAAAAACTTTGAGTGATCTCGTCATGGTGGGATGAATAGTTTTCAGGAGGAGTGGTATTCTTAAAACCTCAGAATAGGGATCTTGCATGAGTTCAGTGCTGTAGCTTTCCTTAACAGCTTTACGTGTGCCCAAGTGATGTCTTCAAAGTCATGCTCACTCTGAAATCACGTGGTCTCACAGCTGATGTCTGTGTACTGGATTGTCTTCAGCAATTTGCAAACATAGAACTAAAGATAAGATATTTAAGCAACTTTTAAACCTTGTCCTTCACTGTATGATTTTATGCTGCAGTGCTGATATTAGGAATTGCTTTAGTTATACCTCAGTACAATTCTTGGGTTGCTATGCAATGCTAGTATGTAGAGCACTCAAAAACGATGTGGAGTTACCTGTTGCCCTGGATAAGATGAGGGTAAGTTGTGTACCTAGTCAAGGTCTGATATGTTTACAGTAGAACTCAGATGCAGTGCTTGTCTGAGTCAGCTGCTTTAACTGTCACCAACAGGTCTGAGATCCATCCTCTTCGTGGGTGTCAGCTGGATTAACGTCCCTTTGGCAGGTGCTGTGGGCAAGCTCAGCCTGATCCATCTTCACACTGCCTCCAGCATTGCTTTCACTTTCTCCTCAGTGACACATTGAGATGGCAAGTGGTGCCAGCTGAACACTGAGGCTTTGGGCAGCCTGTGTGCTCACATTGATGATTATATGTTAGACTGTGTCTCATCCATTCAGGATCACATAAGTGACTTATGAAGCACAGCACTTCACAATAATGATGCAAATGAAAGGCCTGTGAACTATTTGACAAACAAACTGGCTCGTTAAAGAGATAGTATGTCAGATGAGGTCATTGATACCTATTGTGGTGGATGCTGAAAACCCGAAGTAGCAGCCCACTCCATTAATCAGTGTATTTCTAGACAGTTTTTCAGTGCCAGCTACCTAACTTATTTGCTTTCTGCAAAATAAAAAAATTAAGTATTGATTAAAATAGGGTTAAAAAGAATTGATAATGGGGGAGCATATTTTGAAGCGCTTGGGGAAAAAAAACATTTTCAGGAGTTACCCTATTTTATCTTTCTTTTAGATGAGACAGTTTTGAACGTTAGTGGTTGTTTTTCTGCCTCTTACTTTTCAGATCCTTCCACCAATAGCACAGTATCTGATTAGTGAGCTATCCAAGCCTAACAAAGGTCATTTCACATGTAGTCTCATGTTATTTAAGAGCGTTTCCTCTCTGTGCTGTGCTCAAGATGATGCAGTACTGTCAGACTGAAACCAGTGGATTAAAACAGACCATAAAAAGCAGTGCAAACTTCTTAGAGTAACTTGTTTCTAGTATGCATGTAACACAAATTACTAAAACTATCAGATTTTTCTGCATTTTATGCTTTTTTTGCAGAAGGTTACATAAATGAGTGCTTTCTTTTTTAATTTGAAATCAGTTATTTTTTGACATGTCTACCTCCATTCGGTCCTTGAAATGTCTCTTTCCCTTCACCCTTTAAAGTATACTGTTTTCTTGTAGAATAGGTAGCAAGTTTTACACTGTTATGTCACTTTTACTTAATGCATAATCCGTGTTTTTCTTTGGTTTTGGAAGTGTTTTGAACTAATGGAATTCCTTTTCTAATCACAGGTCAGGCTGACTAAAGCCTGGTAGCCACTCGCTGGCTGGCACCATCAGTAAAATGAGTTTTGAGGAATCAACAATTTGCTTACCTCCTGCTTTGTGGAGAATTTGTGTTAGAGCTCTGCTTGTCAAGTGTGAAAAGTGGCCTTGTTGAATATGATGTCACCACTCATTTGCAGATGTTCAGTCACATGGTGAGGGAGGGTGTGCAGTGATACTGCTTTGCAGATCCTGGGAGCTGCCAAGTCACTGCTAGGCAATATTGCTATCGGGGAACAAGCTTGTGCTGGAGATGCCAGTTCAATCTGAGAGCTGTTAGGCTGAGCTGGCTTCTGTTAAATTCAAATTGAACAAATGCATTTTCAGGAACTTGAGGAGTAGCTTCAGATTTCATCCTTTTCCTTTTTTAAAAGAAGTTAAGTTTGTACTTTGCTTTGTTTTAATTCACTTTTAATAAAATTACATCACCAAAATGCATTCAAATAGTTAGAATCAAAAAGGAATAAACATACTGCAGCCAATTGATTCCAGGTCCTTTTGAAGATGTAACACAACTCATGCACTCAGCTGTAGGTAATCTCTCTTCCACCAGTTCTCTGTCACACTATCATGGTGACAAAACAAATGGGATGAAATAAGAACCAAATACAAATGTGTTGTAAGTGTCCTATGCCAGTAAAGCCTGCTTCGTAAGGAGATATTGGTCTTCTGGTGATCAGTTTAAATATGAAAGCACTGTTGACATTTGAAGTGATTTTGCTTTTCAATCAATCTGCTCCTGGCTGGCTGGAACTCTTTTAACATGCAGCCTGAAAGAAAGCAAACGTGTGCACACAAGGGTAGCTTATTCCAAGGGCTCATGTGTTGGTGCTTTTCTTCTAAGGGTCAGTAAATTGTCACAAATGACTGAAAAAGGATTTCTTCACCCTTATGCATCATACACCCTTTGTTTGCATTCAGTTTGGCCTCTGCAGGCTTGCATAATTTATGAATAAAGGCATTGGCTGCAGGAGGGAACGGTTTGGACTCAACAGATTTGTAATGGGAACAGAAACGAAGCCTATTTTCACTGTTACAGAAAAACAGTTTGTGCATTAAAAAAAAATGCAGTGTTTTTGAAGTGGCAAAGCATAAGGTCTCAAAGGACAAGTGTGTCATCTTTGAATGGCTTCAGCTGTCCTAATCTAGTATGAAAATTCAACTTTTTTAGTGTTAGTTTTCTGTTTGTGGGCACTCACAATCTCTGAGGAC
Organism: Gallus gallus; assembly: GCF_016699485.2. NCBI lineage: Eukaryota > Metazoa > Chordata > Aves > Galliformes > Phasianidae > Gallus > Gallus gallus. The sequence continues at coordinate 6,787,747 of NC_052545.1, forward strand.
TAGAGATTTAAAAAAAAAACTTCAAAGATAACTCCTCATAATATTCATTGTCTGTGGTTCTTTTTGCCTCTATTTCTGTATTTACTTTAGCCTAGGTTTTCCTGGATGACTTCCATGTGTGTGTAATGGAAAGGAGCCCCTTCTGTACCTTTCAGCTGAGGTCTGGACACATGCAGCCAAATCGGTCAGCTGCTCCCTTGTTCACAGTCTAGGAGAGGTGCAAAAATATGCAATCTTCTGTAGTACTATCAATGTTTGTATTTGGAACAGGCGTAGCAGGCTCCTGCTTTGTTGAGGAGCCACTATTGGTTATCCCAGAGCTCTGAAATCTTCATCCAGTGGCTTTTAATCTGAACTCCTCCATTGAGAAGTCCTACCGCAGGCCTTTCGTGACAGCTAGCTTTGTAATGGTTAGATTTTCCTAGGGCTGTAGGGGGGGTGGTTTCAGGATATGTAACTTAAGAAAAAGCTTCTGTTTTCATAGATGTCATTAGGAGTAGTCCTTTCTCACACAGTTCTAAATGACTGTGAAATTCAGAGGAAGTCTACTGTTCAATTCCCTTGGGGAAGATCAGAAATTAGTTTCAGCTAGATGATTTTTCAATTTTTTGAAGAAGTAATTTATCATCTGGAATTAGGAGTAAATCTTTCATTTCAGAGTTGAAATGATACCCTCTGGTAGGTGTGTTTCAGTCTAAATGATGCTTCCTTTTTCTAGGAGTAACATGCTGATAAATGGAGCATAAGTCATACACAAAGTAAGACTTTTTCATGATCACTGGGCAAAACCACCATGAGAGTGCACACATGACCAGATACACATAGACTTTGGTTTTCTGGTTTGTTCTGCTCAGGTTAATGGCTTTTAGTATTTAAAACTGTGGGTGGGTTATAGGGAATGGCTGCTGACAGTGCTTTAGAATAGTCATAGCTGGCTTGTAGAAGTTCAGTATAAAAGCTATTCTGATGGAGAGACTTTGGTGTTTCAGTCTTATTCAGTGTCTCGGAGAGGATTGTTTGTTTAAGTCTTATGTAAAAGGTCAGACAGTTTTCCCCCTTTTCGAAAGACCAAGATGGTGTTAACCAAGGCAAGGCATGGATAGCTTCAGGCATGCTATTTTGTAAAAGCTTTTTAAAATCTGCCTTTGTAAGTAATTTTGAGTTACTTTGCTCTGCAAAAAGTGACTGTATAGAACTCACCCCTCTGTAGTTAATTGAAGCTAGATAATGAGATTAAGAGAGATACCACTTTAGTTTGAGCCACTCACTCCTGGCCTGTTTGTGAGAGTGGGATGAAAAAGGAAAATTTCTACAGTGTAATTTCTAGCAGTGTCAGTTTGGTTTCCACTTAAATTTAAAACACCGAGCAGCTGAAAAGCGTGATGGCTGTTGGACTGTTAAGCTGCTAGACAGAGATGGTAGGTTCTATTCTGTGTTCTGTGTCAGACACTAGCAGCCAAAATGAATTGGTTTAAGTTATCAACTACAAAAGCAATAGCTTAGAGTTGTCATGCTTTAGTGAAAACCCTGTCTTATTATAGGACAGGATAACTGGGCTTAAAAACTTGGTTTATGCTTGTGGGACTGCAGTGGATTGTTTTTCCTCCCAAAGCCTGTTGGTGTTGTAGCCTAACAGAAGTAAAAGCAACCTAATGTAGAAGGAATGAACCTTGTGTGCTCTCAGACTCTATTTCAGTGACCTTTGAGACCATTTTGCTGTTGGCATTCAGAGTAGCTTAAAAAAGAATTGTTGCTTATGTTTGATCATCAAATGTAAAGGCTTTTTTTAAGTAGACCATTACTTTAAGACAGTAAAAGTGCAAGTAGTACATGTATATTTCTGCTTTTGTATCTGTAAAAGAGTGCTCTGAAGTGTTATCAGAATGCATATTAATATGTGCTCTTATGACCTTTTTTCTGTATTTGTGTTTCTTTTTAGAATACACAGATGATAACGCTCTGATTCCCAAGAATTCATCTGTAATTGTTAGAAGAATCCCTATTGGTGGAGTTAAAGCTACAAGCAAAACATATGTTATGTAAGTATGCATAAAGCATTGTATTCTTTGTGAGATGTTTCTTCACTTTTTGGATTGATAGTAGTTACCTAAAGGCATTCATATTGTATACTTATTTTTAAGCCATTATTTTTATCTTTGTAATGGGATAGATTTTTATGTGTCTCTCCCAAAGCAGACTTAACATTTTTAGGCCTGCCAGCAGCAGTGACTTTTGAGGTGATTCTGTTGGCTTTGTTCTTGGGGCTGATTTTCTGAGACCCAGGATTTTAGATCCTGTTTCCTCTACATGAGGAGGTTCTTTATTATATGCATTATTATATTTTACTTCGTGGTAGTTAGAAATTTACACTACCATGCATATTTATATTTTGTTCCCATCCCAGTAGTCTGTTTCTCAGTGTGAGACCTTACTTGCCACATCACAAAGACAAAAAATGCAAGATTCTTATGGCCCAAACCTGATATTTTTGCATGCTAGCAATAGAGGGTGGAGCAAGGGATACGAGTTGGTGAGCCATGCAAGCAAGAAGTCTCATACATAATTCATTCCTGTTAGTTTCCTAAGACAATAATTGTCTCATGCAAGTGAAAAAGAACAATACCCTTAAGTTTATTGCTTTTTGTGTGGGTACCAAGAAGGAATAGCTAAGGCTTTCCTGCCTATTTAAACTCAAAGTGTGCTAGCATGCTGCTAAATGTTACTGTCTAGCTTTCTGTTTTCACCTTAATTAAGCTGGTATTTGTGCTCTAGATTTTCATCCTAGTATTCTTGTAGAACAGAGAATCACATGTATTAATTATAATTAGATTACAGGATTGTTGCTGTCACTTATTTATTCACAGAGTCCAGTTCTGCATCAGCTGTTAGCATTGTTCAAATGGCCCAGTTTTCCTGCCTTCTCAAAGATAGACCTCTCCACCACAATTAGTAGCTATTAGTAACTTGTGGTTTTGCCTCACCTTTTAAACATAAATTCTCAACAAATTAAGTTTACTGATGAGTTACAGTTTGCCTCTAACAAACAATACAGCAGCATCTTGGTGCCTATGAAGCATTTGCAAGCAAAAAGGTTGAATTTATGTGGCTCTGCATGTGAACTTTAGTATATTACTGCCATAGTTGTTTTAGCTCTTTCAGACGCTACCTGGTAATTCTGGACCATACAGCACTGTGCTTATACATCACCTTATTTTAGGGCTTAAGTACATATGCCTAATGCTGTCTTGTTGGTGCATCCTCCATATCTGGTTGGATGGCACCCCCTCCTGGTATCATAATGCTGCTCTAAAACTAGAAGACAGATGCAGCTAGTATCGAAGATCTAATAAATATCTCTATGTGGGGCTAGAGGAAGAGTTGTGCTGCTGTTTTAATGTTGAAAATTAACCAGGCAGCTCAGCTTTCTATTCCTTCACCTGGAAACACTGCTGAAACAAGTGGCAGAGTGTCTAATTACGAGCGTATGCTCTAATGGTGGAGAGGCCTTTGCAAACGTTTTATTCTTCACGTAGTCTGTTCTTCAAGGTAAACGCATGAAGAAACTGTTGCATGGTAATCTCAAGTATTTCCATATACCTTCTCATCTTTGGGGTATGCAATATGAGCCCCATGGTTTTCTAGCAGTAGCAGGGAACCAGGAGTCTTTCTCTCCGTACATCAGTTCCGCAGCAGCCTTTGCATTGCTGCTGCTTATGGGACAGTTCCAATGTTTGAACTGTTTGTGAATTCTGTCAGTGGTTGCATGTCAGATTCAGAAGCAGCGTACAGGTGTGGACCAACCAGTATGCAGAATCTCAGCAAGTTTTCAAACATAATAAATATTTCCTAAAATATTGTAGAATTTTCAAGATTATTTTAAAGCAAATTCTGGCAATTAAGACCTCTTTTTTTGTCACAGGACTCCTAAATCGCACAAAATCGTAGAAACTCCTTTCAGGTGACATTTCTACTACTATTTTTAGTCAATTTAGAATAGATAACAAGTTCTAATATATTGGCAGTTTTGTGGCTAAACATAGCAGATATCTGAACGCAGTGCTTGGGCTTCCACAAACAAACACAGTTCTAAAGACTATGAAGCAGAGTTTTGTTATTTGTTTGTCAGATGACTGACTTGTAAATTAATTTTTTTCACTTGAGTAAATTTGCACTTCAGAGTATCCAGACTGTAAGTGCTCTTTCTTAGAAATGAAAGTGTTGTATCAGCCAACTAATTGTAACACTAGGCATATAAGGACTGGCTAAAGCTGGCTTCATGTTTAGAATGTTATTTAAGATCATAAAGCTGTACTACGACTTCATGATTTTGCTGCTTACAAAGCAGAGACAAAATACCCGAGGACTTCTGCTTGCACTGTTACATATCTGTGAATATATCAGATATATCTGTATCTGTAAATCTTAAAATATTTAACAAAGTAGAAATGTGATTTTTTCATTGTACTGGATGTACAGAGGGAGAAGAGTTTATGTATGAATTTCTACTTTTGCTAGACTTTCAGAACATGATTTTTCAATGCTCAGGTTTTATAATCTATTTGTACAAGTGCTTTTCTTTAAGATCTGATCACCTTTATTTCTTCTTCTAGAAGTCGAACTGAACCAGTGAGTGGAACATCAAAAGCAGTATGTAAAAACACAATCTCACACTTTTTTCTACACACTGCACTTAATTATAAACAATGTAGTCTTAAATTAATTTTCCAAATATTAACTTAATATCTTTTCAATCAAAACATAGTATATGTTGTAAATACAATGTATTTGATTCAGAGTAGTAAAAACTGAGTAATGATATCACTTGCACAGTTCTAATGTGAATATTGGTATTTGTGCCTAGTAATGCATTGTATTTCATATTGAACATGCTAGAATATTTCCTGTATGACTTTTTGTTGTACAGATACTGTATGATCGTTTTAGATCGTGTAGGGTTGAGGTTTGCACAGTTGAACATGGTACCATGTTCTACATCTGTCTGTCTATAGCTAGTGATATGTATGTTTGTATAGGTTGTTGTGTGCTTTTTGTTTCTTGCAATAAAAATGTTTGGAGTGTATTTTTTGCCATTTTCACATTGTATCACTTAGTTTTTGTTTTTAAATACCTTTTTTTGCCTAATGGTTTTTGAAAATGTTGTCAAAAACCACTAAGAAACCATTATTGTTAAACTGGGTATTGTTTCTTAATTTTGACCTGGGGGTTCAAACAAATACCAAAACCAACATATCCCATGCATTTTCTGAGGACATTTCTGTGCAGCTGAATAATTCCTTTTCAAATCCTTAAACACTTGAGTGTTTGCTCCTAAAACTGTAATTGAAGTGATATTGTTTGGGCCCCTCTGAGTACATGAATGTCTTGAAAAATCAACTTGAATTTGAGTATCACTGAATATCATTGCTACCAAGTGGTATTCTAAAGCTCTGCATTTGGACTTTTCACTTTATCTAATGAACCAGTTTAGTTTAATAGTTTAAGTGAAAATGTCTAAAACGTGGTATACAAATTTCAGCACGAGGTTAGAGCCTGGTGCATTTGTGGCTGAAGTCCATGCCATTTTTCTGAACTTTCCTTTGTATTTTTGAATTTGGATGGCCTCAGGGCTGGATGCTGCTCTAATCTCCCAAAGGTTGAGCCTCTCTTTAGTATACCACCATTTTGAATTTACATTTGGAAAAGGGGCAGTTTCAGGCCTGAAAACACACTGTTGCTCTGTTGCTAAAATATAGATAAGTACACAAGGAAATACTTGATTGGTAATGACCTAAGTATTGATTTGCCACTCGGGTCAAATACTATGTATTACTCTGAATTTCAATATAGTCCTTACAGTATAAAAATTATTGCTTTGTGGTTTTTATTTTTCATCTTTTAAGTATAACTGCTTTTTCTTACACTAGAATGGTGTGAGGCATTACACTAACCCTGGATCATTGGATCTGATCACTTTGAGTTGTTAGGATAACGTAACCTAGAAATTCATAAACTCAGTGTCTGTGTTCTGTGAAGAATGCAGCCTCTGGTTCTCACGGAATGGTTTGCAATCAACTTCAGATCAAAACCTCTTTGTATGTAGGTCTAAAAAGACTTAAGTCTGAATCTGACATCCGTAATTCAATCCCTGATTGGTTTGAATTCCTTTTGTGACATAAATGCTTCTCATTATGAGTTGAAGTTAGCTTAACTGGGCCAGTGACCCTAGTAGTTAATGTAATGCATTTGCGTAAACCACGTTTATAGTATTTGATCTAATTCAGATGGGTTTTTATTTCTTGGAAACAGTTATTTTTCCTTTTGTTTACTAGCATGTGTATAAACACAAACCACATGTTCATAAATAAAGTTAACATTCTTTTAGCCTTGTGTGTTCCCTGGCATGTCTGTATTGCATTCTTAAGTAGCATCTAACCATAAGCTATCGTAGATATCTCCCCCCAAAAAAGATATCTGGAGTGTGTTGGGGGGGGGGGGGGGGAGGGTTAGTGTTAGTTAGAACTAATTAAAGTAAATGGAAGACAAAGCAAACACATTTCACATTGTTTGCTCTGACTGTGCCCGATTTGGGCTGCGGGTAGGCATAGAGAGGGTGGAACCCTCTTTGCATATATATGTATATGCATATATAAAAATTAAAGATTACTTTAAAAGCACTGCATTGTCAGGGGCTTTCAGAGTTGGAAGCACAGTGAGATTCACTTCTAAAGGCAGCTCAGGTGTTTGTCTGATTTTTTTTTTCTTTTTACTTGAAATAAATACAGAAACACATATATTTAAAAGTAGCGCCTGGCTCTTATTGTGATTTGAATGAATTATGGGTAAGCTCACTGATTTCTGTTCAACAATAATGCAAAGGCAGCAAAACTGAAATGAGTCAAAAAAAAAAAAAAAAACCAAAAAAACAACCCAGGATGCACAAAAGCTTACAGCATTTTTTCATTGTTTCTCTTTCATGATTGCTGTCATTCTCTACTTCCTAATGTGTGTTGTCCCATTGTTATTACAGCCCAATCAAGGCAGTAGGTTGTTTTGTTTTAGCACTAGCATTTCAGGAACTGCAAGAAGCTCTATTTGGTATTTGTCCTTAGAGGCTGCAGAAATGCACAGTTCTGTCCTGTATTTTAGTGCCATGAAATACAGCTGCAATCCTTCTTTGCTGAATTTGCAGTTCAGCAAGTTCTCCGGTTTTAGAAAACCACTACAACTTAGATGGCATTCCAGCAGCAAGATTAGCCTTTTCCCTGCTTTCTGTCCCCTTTTCACTTTACTTCATACTACCTGCTGTTTAGTCTTCTGTAGGAATTGAGAGTTAATACATCTGACTGCTGGCAACTGTGGGTTTTTTTTTCCCCAGTTCTACTGCAGTACTACCTTAGGGCTGTGCACAGGATTCCTGGAGGTGTTTCTGCTTGACTGATTGGGTGGCTGGCAGGAATTAGATCAGCTGAAATGTAATGGGGGGGGAAAAAAAAGGCAAGAATGCAGGATATTTGAAAGATGGCCATTGGGCAAACTTACTGCATTGTCTGCTTGCTGCTTTTGATAGGAAAGAATATTGTCACCTCCTTAGGAAATTAGACTGTTGCCTGCAGGCCATATAATGCATTTTCCTAATAAAATACAAGAACTGATTAATACTTTGTTTGTTACTCATCAATACTAGACTTTTTAATGTATCATCAAATTTCTAGGCTCCATTAGGTAGTGTCCTTAATTTTTAATTTCCCCCTGAAAATCCACCAAATGATAGTGGCATGTTGTGCCTCCCATGAAAGAATATAGGTCTCTCTTTCATGTTTAAGGGAGTGGCACATGGAGTGTCGTGCTTCTCAGTACTCAGTCAGACATTCTTTTTAACGTAACTAATTGCAAAATCTTCTGAAAAGAAAGTGAGTGACTAACTAAAAGCAGTGTTTTACTGGAGTGAGAATTCATCTGCAGATAGGTATTTTTTCCCCACAATCTGCTAAAGCTGTTGCCTTGAATTCTTCCTCTCTGTTAGGTAGTAAGGTGTATTTTTCAAGGAGGGATTGTTTCTCTCTTTTCTGATCAGTTCAGTGATCTTTCAAGGAGGTCTGCTCAGTTTACATGCTGAATTTTTTTTCAACTCCTTTGAACTTAAAACATAATAAGTCTAATTTTAAGTGTCTTTCTGGTAATGCTTTACTACTGTGAGCCTACTGCTGCTTGTGGCATGATTCAAAAACTGGAAAAGGATGCTTTCCAATAATGGGAAAGCTACACTTTGTTTCTCAGTAAACACCGCGGTCCATTATTAAGTAGTGGCCTTAAGACCTCATTCCTGCAGGCTGATCCTGTAGGTAGCTGGAAGGAAGAAAAGTGGTTGCAATAGAGAAAAATACTGTTACGTTCTTTTCATTATTTCCTTATTGTATGCTTTATGTTTTTTTGCTTTTGTGGATTTAGTACTAGGCTGTTATTTGGAAGCTATTTTTGTGTGATAGCAGGGAAAATATTGAATTCTCACACTTTCCAAAGTAATTCATATAGAAAGTGCTCTAATAAAGTAGTAGAAATCAGTTTTCTCTGTTTTCGTAGACTACTCTGTCATGGTAAGCCCCTTTATTTCAATAATTTAATCAGGGTTTTGCTTGTTAGGGGTATTTTGACAGAAAGCTGATGGATTGCTTTTGTGACTGATGCTCTGGATTGATATTTTTATTTGGGTTTTGTGGGGTGTGGTGAGATTGCCCCTCTCCTCATTTAGGACTAGCAGAGTTCATGGTTCAGAGCTGATAGGCCTGTGCTTTATTTTTGCAGGCTGCCACTGTGTTCACAAAAGCTTAACCATGTGCACTTAGAAATGGTGAAACATTAAGTGATTAACTTAGAAATTACAGTGAAAATAAGTTTCCCCGTGATGTTTCCTCCTCAAATAAACGTAAAAATTATTTTAAGAGATACCTTTTACCTGGCAATTGACAGTTTCCTTACCTATTTGACTTCTATGCCCTTGGAAATGTTTGACAAAGGTATCTCTTTGAGGTACTCATGAGCAATAAGTTGATCTCAATTGGATTTGGTTGTTTTTGTTTCTTCTCATTAACCATATAGACACCCTTAAGCTCTCATTTGTTTGGACTTTGTTTTGAATAAATACAAGTTATATATGTAGTTGAAAATGCATCTTCAAGAGACGGGCAATATAGTGCAGACTTTGACTACAGTAGAGGTTAAATGTTGCCATGTTTTGATTGTAGAACTTGAATATGTGTTTAATTTTTTGTGAACAGATTGATGACTCTTCTGCATCTATTTCTCTGGCCCAGCTTACGAAGGTATATATATATTCTTGTCAAGTATTAAAAAAGCGTTTGCTTCGTATTTTTAAATCTTCTGTTGTGATCTCTAGTTGGCTTATTGTTGTAATTTGAAGAAATCTTTAATTTTCAGTAAGATTTAAGTATTCTAATTTTAAACTGTGTGTAAATTTTGATACTATCCTGTAAAGAGTAGTTCCCAGTTTGGGAAGATGGAAGGGGAGTACCTTATCAGCCTCAACATAATGTTGCAGTATTACTCATCTTCAAGACACAAAGAAGAAGCACTTCAGAAGCGGTTTACCGTTTTTCATACGTTTCGTTAATTTTTCGTTGGAAACTAACACAATTTTTACAGAAGAATTTAATTGGCTGTAAGTTATGGACATTCCAGAGGGCTTTGCAACAGCCAAAAAAAAACAAGTGTTTCTGTTACATGGACAATTGCATGGCTATTTTTGAATTTGTAGTCTTCCTAGATACAGATCCATTCCTGAATGTTGCACAGTTTTATAAATTGTAGTATATATAGTGGGCAACACAATCTAATTTGTTTGAACACAGACTGTAAATTGTGTAAATGTACCTAATTGTTTATAGGAATATACCAATGTGTATGTGTGGCATATTAGCAGCTGTGACCTTCTGAAACTGTTGTAATGCCATGTTTTGCTATGAAACTGCTTGCATTCTTTGCTCGATAATGTGTAACTTTGTCTGGGAAAGCACTAGTGATTGCACTTTGAAAAGGCTTAGTACTAGCCAATTAAACTGCTAGTCACCACAATTACAAAGATCAGAGAAGGCAGGGACTAATGCAGAGTAGCTGGAGTTTGTTCTTCTGACAGTAAATGCTGGAGTTAACTTCCAAGAGAGAAGTCTGCCCACTGGTAAATTCTTCCCTTACCCACTGCAGAAAATAAGTTCTATACATCTGGCCAAAAAAAAAGCCCCACCAAAAAACCGATTGGAATGTGGCCACCTAAAGAAATTGGTCTCCATTAGTGCTGTCCCTAAATACGTCCTTGGTTCTGTAAGCTCATGTCAAGCTTTATTCTAAAATGTGAGAAAGTGTCCAAGTGGTGTACACACATTTAAGCTCTCAAGAAAATCTGAGTATTTCAGAAAAGTACAGGAACACAAGAAGGCAGCTCCAAACTGTCACGTACCCTAACCTCTTCAGTGCAGACTGGCTTAGCATGGAGGCGATGTGTTAACAGTTCTGTTTTATTTTCACTATGTATTAAATGCCATATTTGAATTTTGGTCTATTCCTACTAATGTTTTGTGGGTTTTGGGTGTGTTTTGTAAACCGTTTGGGTTCAAACAAATTAGGCAAGCTTTTGTAAAATTTTCTGTAAATGTTAATGGAAATGATTTCATAGATGTCGATCTGTTAATGTTGAGAAAAACTGTGTATGTGAAACAACCATTTAATAAAATGTTGAAACTAGTTGGTTGCTTTTGTGAATGAATGCATATAAAAACAAAAACATGAGTGGTTGATCTGAATGATAGGTGCTTGAAGGTCCAAATAATTTGCAGTCACTCCCTTAGACCCTGCTTGTATCTGGACTAGTGTACAACAAAACATAATTAACAAATACTGCTTTAAAAAATCAGCTCGCTTCAATGATTTGAAGATCTAGTTCTGTGTAAGGTTTGTATTACATTTTGTATGTTAAAAGGATACGGTGAACTGGGGGAAGAAAAATTCCTACAGGTTTTGCTTGCACTTAAAGCACTCAGTATGAAAAAGATAATTTGTTGGGGACTGTGTGCAGTTTGGACTCTCCACAGCACGTGGTGATCAAATTTCTACCGAAAAGAATCCTTTGTCTTGCTGGACATTTACTAAAAACTTGATTCCTTTTAATGCTTCTCTGTCCAAATTTCAGCAAGCAGAAACAGCTTCCCCAACAGCAAGTCGTGTGTCCTTTTAATGCTGCAAAATGTAAGAAGTGGTACTTGACATCCATATTTCTGAATTGAATGTATGATGGATATCTTCTCCAAAATAGTCTGGAGCCTAAAAATCAATTTTAAAATACCAGATAGTGGTGGTTTGGGGTTTTTTCAGTTTGTTTATTTTTACACGTAGCTTCAGTCCACCTTACGTTGAAGAAATTTGGATTGGTTACACAAGTCTTTATGTAAGGTACAAACAGAGCCTAAGGTTTTGAGTGCCCAAGAATGCTCTCTTCAAGTAGATTAACAGGCACATAAACATCATGTAATGGCATAAGGACTCCCCAGAACATCTTCAGGACAAATATATTTTATATAAGCAGCTGTTTTCATGCAACCTCAGCTAGAGTTGTGCTGCTCTTTACAGGATTGGATGAGTGGTGTTGTCTTTGGCTGTGTGGAATTAAACGTGTTTCTAATGTGTGTGTCAAATAATTACCTGTTAAACAGACTGCCAATCTGGCTGAAGCCAATGCTTCCGAAGAAGATAAAATAAAAGCTATGATGTCACAGTCTGGCCATGAATATGATCCAATCAAGTAAGTGTCAATAAAGTCAAGTCTTTGAAGATTGCAGAAAAATATTGTAGATTTGCTTGCTTTAAAGAGAGATATGCATGCATACCTTTTTTTTTTCTTCCTTTTTTAGTTACATGAAGAAGCCCTTGGGTCCACCTCCACCATCTTACACTTGCTTTCGTTGTGGAAAACCTGGTCACTATATAAAGAACTGCCCAACAAATGGGGTAAGGTTGTGGCGGACTGCTGGTGTCATTTAGCTGCTTATTTATTTATTTATCTCAACTTAGTTACTTAACAAATATATCAACATTCATTTTAAGAGTCATTTTTCCTGGGGTGAAATACAGAGTTGCGAGACAATATTGCAAAGTTCTTGGACTTTCAAGGGTAAAGATGAAAATATAAGCATAAAACTTCCTTATTTTCCTCAGTAATAGGCTTTTAATATGCCCACAGATCTTTCTCTGTGTATCTTTGTTTATATTTTGATGCACTTCAGTTTAATTGGACATTTTCCCCTGAACTTCAAGTTTTTGATGGCCATCAGTTAGTACTTTGTGTTGCAAGGGGATATTTCTGTTGACCCAATCTTCTGAAGATTTGCATATTCATACCATTTAACATTAGTCACTCAACATAGACCCATGAGGTATGAATCGAACCTTCATACATAGATGAGGAATTCAAGTCTCCAGTGACTGATTCAGAGTGCTGAAATAGACTCCTTCAGAGCAGGAACTTATTTCTGTCTTGCTGGAATGGTAAACTGGGGAATATTTAACCACTGGGGAATATTTAACCCCTGAGGAGCCAGAAGTTTTATGAATGTTAAGTTCAGAATACAGCTCAAACCTTTGAAACATCCTGACTGTGCTTAGGAAAATTAATGTTTCAGTCATGCAACCCTCACATCAGAGAAAAGGAGAGGATTAAAAGCTTTCACTGGTTAGAGTAATCTTTGAAATGTCATTGAGGTGTGGCTCTTAGGATGAAATGTCAGCATTTCTTTTCTTAACAGGACAAAAATTTTGAGTCAGTACCCAGGATTAAAAAGAGCACGGGAATTCCCAGGAGTTTCATGATGGAGGTGAAAGATCCCAATACAAAGGGTGCTATGCTGACAAACACTGGAAAATATGCTATACCGACTATTGATGCGTAAGTATGGGAGTTTGCAGATGGACCAAAAAGCAAACAAGCAATCATATATAAACGCCTGAGTGGCAATTCAAACAAGTTGCCCAGCATCAGCAGTTGCAGGGAAGGATGCATTGTCTTATCTTGAAGTCAGTGTGATGACTTCTGATAGTAAAATAGGGTGGTCTTACTGTTCATCGCTCTAGAATTGGGTTAAACTAGTTGTAAGCTAAGAATCCATATTTCTGCACAACATTTTGGTAGTGTCTACAATCAGAATTGTTCTCTTGAGCAAGCTCGATTTGCTCCTGGTTTGTGCTTCAAAGGTTTCAGGAGAGGTTTAACAAATAGCTGTAGATCTGAGATTTCCTCCCCCTCTGTCTATCAGATCTCACTTGAGAAACAGTGAAGTCTTCTTGCTGATATGAACTGAGAAAACAGTAGTGTGTTCTGAGAGTAGTGTCTGTTTCTGTCCCAGTTTTGGAAGTGTTTGGTAACACTTCTGTTTTTCCGTTTTGGATCTGCTTTTGTAGAAGCTGTGAGTAGACATTTTTAATTTAGAAAATGTAATTTCTCAGAGATTAAGTATATCCTGAGCCTACAACTTCGGTTTACCCTTTGGTACTGAAGAGGTGGGATTCTCTACATGTCATTTCCAACTGTCAATTATCTTTCTAGTCTGGGCTAATTTCTTGTCTTGGTTGAGCTAACAGTTGGGAGAATTTTCCAGAAGGGATAGACACTCTCTCTGATAGTTTGTGGCTGTAGAAAAAAAGGTTTATTCACAAGGCTAATAATAAAGTCATTTGATTAAGTCAAAAGTTTGGAAAAGTTTGGAGTTGTTTTTACCTATATTCAAATTATATTCTTTTTCCTTTCCTTCCCATCTCCTCCCTCCCTCCAGGGAAGCCTATGCTATAGGAAAGAAGGAAAAGCCTCCTTTCTTGCCTGAAGAGCCATCCTCCTCCTCAGAAGAGGATGATCCTATTCCAGATGAGTTGTTATGTCTGATTTGTAAAGATATAATGACAGATGCAGTTGTTATTCCCTGCTGTGGAAACAGTTACTGTGATGAATGTAAGTATTACTCCCGCATTTGTTAATTCAGAACATCAAACTGTGATCTACTGATGGGAGAAATAGGAGCTAACAAAACTGGTTTTGTTACCAGCTCTGTTTAGTGCTGAAGTATAGCACAATTAGAAAGGTACAAAGGGGGGGAAAAATACAGAAAGCTTTTGTTGTCTGTGGAAGGATGAGTATGAGAAGTGTACTTATTTGTGCAGGTCATTACAGTGCTGGGTGTAAATGTTGAATATATTTACTTTGTCTCCAGCCTTTTCTTTCATTATACAGTGTTACCATTATATATCAGAAGTCTTGACTTACTGTGAACTGAAACAAATGGATAGTTAGGTATTCAGTGCAAGTTTTTCTAGTGGGAGAAGGTTGAGAACTTGTGAATCTGAGTTTACTGATAGTTTTTAGCAACGTTTTATTTGTTACCTTGCGGGTGGTCGACAGCTCACTGTAATAGGTAACAGGAAGAAGGACTGACTGAAATGGCATGATGCAGTCTACTCTGCAGCTTCAAATGTTACAACAATTAAGTACTGAAACTGTATAGTTATTCACTGCATATTCTTTTTTTTATATATATACTATTGATCACTTAGAACTTTATGCCCTCAATTCAAGACCGTACTCATTAATCATGCACGTGATTTTATAAATGATAAGAATCCCCAAATTTTCTCAGTGTGCCTAAAAATTATATTGCTCGTTCTAATTATTCACAGGTATCAGAACAGCATTATTGGAATCTGAGGAACATACATGCCCAACATGCCATCAAACAGATGTGTCTCCAGACGCTTTAATTGCCAACAAGTTCTTACGCCAGGTAAAACGATCACTTTTACATAAACTGTTTGTTAAAAAAAAAAATCATTTGTAAAAAGCTGAAGTGGAAGAAAATACTAATTGTTGTCTCCTTCAGCAGGGCTAAGTTGAGAAAGGCTAAATCTACTTCTCAAGTACAGTATCTGTTATTACAGAAAACCAACAGCTCTTTAGTGGCAGTTGGTGAACTACAGTCACTCCTGTTTTTTAAAAATGGTTGTCTTGCTTTAATTACACGTGTAATTATGTATTAATTGTCAAAATTAATTACACATGTAGTTTTACTCCTTGGAAGCTTTTGTTTTGTTGCTGAATTTTCTTACGACTTCTTTGCAAATGTTTTTCCACCTATAGGCTGTGAACAACTTCAAAAATGAAACTGGCTACACAAAAAGGCTCCGTAAGATTCAGCAGCAACAGCAGCAGCCACCACCACCACCTCCACCTCCACCACCACTAATGAGACAGACGATAACACGCAACCTTCAGCCTCTAATGAGGCCAGCAATTTCCAGACAGCAGGATCCACTAATGATTCCATTAGCTTCTCTGTCTTCTCACTCTGCTGCTGCCTTGGCCCCTGGTCAGTCTGTTGCAGCTGCATTACCAGTAAACCCATCTTCTGTCCTTGTCTCCGATCTCCCTCCAGCAGTGTCTCTGTCTCTCCGCGGTGAAAAGCCAGATGGACCTTTTCGGTAAGTTAATCTGTAGCTCAACACAAATACAGAAGACAACAAAATGCTTAAGTTAGGTTATTCCTCTGAAGCTTCGGGGTGATTTATGTATGGATTGCTAATGGCAATTCCCAGTAGTTGTATAAGTTCTGCTTTTTGTTTTTGCTTTGGATGAGGACACTTTACATTGGAGTTGTGTCTCATTCAAGAACTTCTCCTAAGTTTTTCTTGATTCCCTATCAGTCATTTAGATACATTTACCCTGTAATAGGATTTCTTTTCCTCAGCAGCCCTTTATTTTAATGACAGGCAGTTCCTAAAGTAATCATTTAGCTATCGCATGAATTCTTTTTGAGTGTGTTAATTTTCCTGTTACTGAGCAGATAGCGTTTTTATGAAAAGTATACAAGGTCAATTACAGGTAAAATTAACTAGTGTTTTCGTGTTAACTTCTTTCTACAATAATTCAGTCATCATTATTATGATGTCAGAATCATCTTCAGTAAAACACAGTATAGTCAGTGACTCATAAAGATTTGGGTAATAGTTATTTAAAACATTGTAAGTTTGAAGTGTTTATAAACATAAAAGTCAAAGCTTGCAATCCAGTGAAGTTGACTAAAAATATATTTAAAATAGGAACTGTTGTTTAGGGTTTATATCCTTTCAACTTTATGCTTTGGATGCAAATAACTGCTCTGTCCTGAAGGCTGTCAGGCTCAGCTGTACTGTTGGGGTCACAATTTAAAGGAAACCTCTAAAGCAGCTTTATGAACTAGTACATAAGCATGTCCTAGTAGAATTTCAGTTCTTGCATCTTCCAAAACTGAGTTTTAGTGTGTAGGTTATAAGTACTCTAACCCTTTCATTTGCAGCTAGCTTAATAAAGTGTTTTTCCCTTGAACTTTCTCTAGTTCAAATTGAATTCAGTACTTCATTTGCAATCAGCCAACTTTACATTTGTAAATCTGGTGTAGACTTTTTTTTAATTTATTTTTTCTTTTGCAATAGTCAGCCTCTTCTTACTTTGAACTTTATATTTCCAGTAGCTCTTCAAAACAGTGTATTTGAATAAGAAAATTTGTGGGTTATTTTTTTCTCTAGTGATCCAGATATTATACCTCCTGCCGCTCTGGTGACTGCTGCTGAGCTTTCTAAATCTTCCCCTTTGGCAATCAGCAGTTTGTTGGAAGAGAAGGTAAATTTTATTTCAACAGATATTTGTATTTTAACCGATTTCAACATATTCTTGTATTTTAATTAATCTTATTTTCTAACAGTTTGCGTTTATTCACAAGGGCTATCAGGTTCCTGTACTAAGGCAACCAGCAATACCTAGTCTTCTGGGCCCACAAGGACAATCAATTCCCACAACTGGTAAGTATCTGCAGCTTTAGAATTAAAACAAACAAACAAACAAAAAGCCACTTCAGTTAAACTGAATGGAATTTTTTCCTTTTCTTCTTTCCAATCCAAAAGGTCATCCAATGAGAATTGGTGCAATTCGCTCAGCTGGTGGCAGGCCAGGTTGGGAACTGTAAGTATATTCTACAGAAATTCAATATATTATTGCTTGTAACATTCTGAATATGGCAGTGACACATAACTTAGTCAACAGTTGATTTATAATGTTGTAAGAATATATATATATAAGTATATACAGATAATTATATAAGTATATATATATATACAAGTACGTACAGATAATTGTGGAGTGGTAATTAATTTTTACATGGCTTTATTTGAATTAGGTTTAACAAAGGGGATCTGTGCTTCCAGAAAGATTGTTTAAAAGAAGGCTACATTGAGTAATTGAAGAGGACTGTGAAAAATGAACTCTTTTTGAGGAATCAATGATTACATATTCAAATTAAAAATAATTAGAAGACCAGATGGAAAGCCCTTTGGCTGAATGTGGTCAAAGAAGTTGCTTTCATAGAAATGAATCTCCAACACTAAATTTTTTCAGCAACTTAGTTGATATATTAGTTGAACAAATTACTGGCGAATTCAGTGCTCTTATTTTACAACTATTTGGAGTTTTTTCAGTCCTCTCAAATGTCCAGACTGCTTTCTCTCACTTGGAGAGAGAGAGGAGTCCATTTTATTTATTAATCGTAGTGTTAAGTTTAGTCTTTCATTCTGGTAAATATTTGCCATAGATAAATTTTAAGTGTGCGTTACGTTTGTAAAATCTTAAGGATAAGTCAAAACAACAACAAAAAAAAACATCCGTCTCACAAATGAGGTAAAATCTCAGATTCAATAAGAAGGAAAATAACAATTTAGGGAAGAGGACAGGCCAAATGCATCATCATGAGGCAACAACATAGGATGCCAGTGTGGAAGATGCTAGAAGAAGTTCAAGAGAAGATTAGTAAATATTTGTGCACTACTTCGAAGATTGGAAGTGTGAAATATTAGATGTTTCAAGGAGTGGCAGAGAAGCGATGGGCACTTGTCACATGGGAAATGGGAGTCTCTTTTAAGCATAGGCAGCCTCCGTCTATGGTTATGAAGATGAGCGTAAGCAGAGAAGACTGAGGGAACTGTTAGGAATGTGAGGATGAGGAAAGCAAGTATGAGGATCAGGAGGTGAATTTTAACTGAAATGACCAGAAGGCAGGGAGAAAAACACTTAAGTTCAGAACAAGATGTGGTCACCACTGTGCTCCTGCTTCATTTGCTTTCCTCTTTAAAATCAGGGCAAAGTGTAACAAACAGTGACACGTGTTTTTGGGTTTCTTTAGAAGTTCAAATCGAGGACGCCCGCATAGTGAACGTTCCCAAAGGACTCAGGCCCCAACACTACCAGCATCAGCACCAGTCTTTGTGCCTGTGCCTCCACCTCCCTTGTATCCTCCACCTCCCCATGCACTTCCTCTTCCACCGGGGGTACCGCCACCACAGTTTCCTCCTCAGTTTCCACCTGGTCAGCCTCCATCAGCTGGGTACCCTGTTCCCCCTCCAGGATATCCCCCAGCTCCTGCAAACATGTCATCAGCTTGGGTACCAACAGCAGTACCAACGGCTCATTCAAATACCATCCCAACGACACAAGCACCTCCTTTATCTAGGGAGGAGTTTTACAGAGAGCAACGGAGACTTAAAGAGGAGTAAGTATTTGGCTCAGTGAAATTGTGGTGTTTTTCATTTTTGTATTTCAGTAGCATATCGGACTGCAGTTACGTCTAAAGTGCATCTGACATAAGCCAAAATTACATGTAGAACATTTTCTTCCAATATACTTTTTCATTGCGGATGGTAAACATGCAAAACTAAAGACAAATGTAACTCTAAAACTTTCCCTAAAACTCAGAGGAATTCTAAACTGTTTTGTGTAAATAGGATGTTCGCCTTTTGCATTTGCATGCAGTATACATTTTCTCATATCGGCCATGTTTTGTTTCTTGATGTCTTTTTGTAATAAAGGTCAAACTATAATTGTAATAAAGGTCAAACTTATTTTAACAGGGAAAAGAAAAAGTCCAAACTTGATGAGTTTACAAATGATTTTGCTAAGGAATTGATGGAATATAAAAAGATTCAAAAGGAGCGTAGGCGTTCGTTTTCCAGGTAACTGCTTTACATGTCCGTAATGGAGAAGCAGATTGTCTAGAAGAATCAGGAGGAGGTCCACTCCACCTCACTATCTTTAGATGGATTGGATAATTAAAGGGCTTAGTGTTAGGAGTTTCATTTGAAGGTTGCTAGCTCAGATGTAGTGGAGCACAGTTGACTTATAATATGGCAGCAGTTATTAAGGAGCAGGAGTCTCTTTCACTGAGGTATTTCTGTAACCATCCTTTACCTCCTGACAACCTTGAGGAGGCAAAGAACTGAGTAGGTTTAGTAGCTGGATGTTCTCCGTCACCCCGTTGTGATTATAGCTATTACCTCAAAGCACTTGGGAGGAAATAAATGAGCGAAATTGTCTTCATTTCCTCTTTTGTTTCTCATGTGGTTACATGGGGATTTCAACCTGGACTGCAAACTGATGGCTTGCACTAGTGTCTTGTTGACATCGATAATTTTTTCTTAGAAACTAAAAGGTCAGATGTGTTTATAATGAGATCTTAAATTGCTGAAGGACTTTTAGAGGAAGAGCGATGCTAGTGAGCATGTGCAGAATAATGAGGAATAGTTATTTAAAAAAGAGTCAAAGAAAAACTTGTCGAGAATACTCAGGGTAGTTGATGTTTTCTATCTCAAAAAATCACTTGGACAACAGACTGAATAACTATATTAATAATGCTAGCAGTGTATTTCTTAGAATAATAGCATAATATTACTTTTAGATAAGACCTTATTTGAAACAGTGTCAGTAGCCTTGGTTAGAGATATGTGCAAAATTTTACTAGAACGTTGGCTAGAAGAGTTGATTAAATTTTGTGGTATGTAACCTTGTAGTATAAAGTATTATACATCCTGTACAGATTGCCAAACAAACAGTGAAGTTAAATTAACTAGGCTGGTATTTTAAAATTGGGCTTTACTGTCTTCAGTTGAATTCATATTTTCTTATTGCTTGATACTGTACTGTAGCTATTAAGACTTGCTCTTTTTGCGTCTTACTGCAACGTAAATTGTACTTCATGTAGTTGCTAAGTAGTGCTGAAAAAATTGTGCATTCGTGTACCAGTAGAGGTCAGCATACTCCAACTTAAGTACATCAATAGCTATAGTAGTTAATTTGGTAGAAGCAAGTGGAAATAGACTTACCCTTCCTGTATGTTTTTACACTAACAAAGCAGTGACTGTTTTGTCTTGTAAACAAAAACTTTTACGTGTTATCAAGTTCTTCAATTTGCAGTAGCATTATGCCAGCAGCTGAAAGAAGCTTTGACATAAGCATATGGAGATTTTTTTAAAAAATTAAAAAAAAAAAAATTAAATGGGGAGAGTGACTGTTTTGAATTAAATTTTTTTTTCTTTGTGCTGTGTTTTTTTGAAGGTCCAAGTCTCCCTACAGTGCTTCGTCTTACTCAAGAAGCTCGTATACCTACTCCAAGTCAAGATCGGGTTCTTCGCGCTCCCGTTCCTACTCTCGGTCATTTAGTCGTTCCCATTCTCGTTCCTACTCACGTTCACCTCCGTATCCAAGAAGAGGCAAAGGGAAGAGTCGTAACTATCGTTCTAGGTCAAGGTCACACGGTTATCACCGTTCAAGGTCAAGGTCACCCCCATACAGAAGATACCATTCACGGTCCAGGTCTCCAGTATTTAGAGGCCAGTCTCCCACTAAACGGACTGTACCTCAAGGGGAAGGAGAAAGGGAGTATTTTAACAGATACAGAGAAGTTCCACCGTATGATATGAAAGCTTACTATGGCAGATCTATTGACTTCAGAGATCCATTTGAAAAGGAAAGATACAGAGAATGGGAAAGGAACTACAGAGAATGGTATGAAAAGTTTTACAAGGACTATGCTGTTGGAGCCCAACCTCGACCTCCAGTAAACCGAGAGAACTTTTCTCCAGATAGATTTGGCCCACCTGGAACCAGAAGAGAGAATTCACCATATGCTCGGGGACGTAGGGAGGATTATGCTGGTGGGCAGAGCCATAGAAATCGTAATATAGCTGGAAATTTCCCTGAAAAGCTTTCAGGAAGAGAGGGCCATGGTATAAAAGATCCTACAAAATCAAAAGAGAAGGAGGTGGAAAATCCCCTGGGAGATGGCAAAGGAAATAAACATAAAAAACACAGGAAGAGGAGGAAAGGGGATGAGAATGAAGGATTTCCCAATGCTGAGTTGTTAGAAAGTACGAAAAAAACAAGGGAACCAGGTACAGCAGAGGACATTAAATCGGACTCTCTGTTCATGCTCCCAAGTAGAGATGATGCCACCCCTGTGAGAGATGAACCTATGGAAGCAGATTCTATAGCTTTCAAACCAGTGTCTGAAAAAGAGAAAAAAGACAAGGATAAGCCAAAAGCAAAAACTGATAAGACAAAACGGAAGGCAGAAGTGGCTGCTCCTCCGAAGAAAGACAGTGTAACAAAACCAACTAAAGCTTCCCAGGAGAAGGTGGACGCTGACCGTGAAAAATCTCCTCGAATGGAACCTCTTGTGAAAAAAGCAAAGGAGGAGTTGCCGAAGACAGACAGTGTTAAAGCATCTTCCTCTCAAAAGGATGAGAAGACTCTCGGTACACCACGGAAAGTTCATCCAAAAGTGGCAAAAGATCACCCAGAAGCCAGACCAGCCAAGGAAGAAAAGGCAAAGAAGGACCATCCAAAAGAATTAAAGTCAGAAAAGCCCTCCAGCAAAGAGGACAAGTCAAAAAAAGCAGTTGAAAAAAGCAAATCTTCTGATGCAAAAGCTGAAAAAAGAAAAAGAAAAGCAGATGAAAAGGCTGATAAAGAACATGAAGCAGCTTCCGTAAAGGCCTCTAAACCAGAAACTGCTGAATCAAAAACGTCGCCAAAAGGGAAAACTGAACCTGATGGTGAGAAAGGAGAGAGAACTCCAGAAAAGGATAAATCTGGTTTTCTTATCACTCCTGCAAAAAAGATTAAACTTAACCGAGAAACTGGCAAAAAGATTGTGAGTGGGGAAAACGTGCCACCCGTGAAAGAACCTGCTGAGAAAGTTGAGCCGAGCAGCAGCAAAGTTAAGCAAGAAAAAGTGAAAGGAAAAGTGAGAAGAAAAGTAACAGCAGCTGATGGATCTAGTTCAACTCTTGTAGATTATACCAGGTACTTCATCATTTCTTTTCCTACATTTTCACATTCCTCTTCCTCTAAAATTCAAAATCTTTACGATAACTGATGGAAGGAGAAGCTAAATCCGTGCTCAGTGAGTATTTGAATCATCTGTGAGGTTTTCTGCTAAACTGTACAAATGAAATTTTGTTGCAGCAAACAAGCAGTCTGAGCAGAAAGCTGGTAAGTTTAATTAATGGGTGACATTTAACCCTTATTTCTGGGACTTTTTTCCCCTCTTAATAATTAGTCTTTTGAGTACAACTATATATTGAGTCTTTATGGTGTCCTCTCCATGTCTTCCCTCAAATCCTGCGTAATACCAAAGGCAAGGATAACAGATATGTCTGTATCATGCAGTATTTTGTATTTTTAAAATTGCAAGGTACTGTAAGTGACTTTTTTTTGCTAGTATGACATGAAATTATAATTTGCAGAAATAGCAGCTTGGCTGCCCATACTGCATGGAGCACATAATCGCTCCTTAATTGCTTGCTTGCTTGTTGAAACTACCACAGATAGAAATAGGACATCAAGGAATTACCTGATCAGACAATTCCTGATCTGACTGTAGAATCATAGAATGGTTTGGGTTGGAAGATCATCTCGTTCGAACCTCCCAGCTGTGGGCAGGGTCACCCCCTCTAGACCAGGTTGCTCACAGCCCCATCCAGACTGGTTTTGAATGCTTCTAGGGCAGAAGCATTGACGATCTTGTGTCTTTGTTAATTAAATGCTTAGTAGAAAGACACTAATTGGTTGTTCATAATCTTAGTCGACGGACTTATCCTTCATCTTGGCTGTCCCCTTGGTTGGTCATCTTTTGAAAAAATACTGGAGTTTTACAAGTGAAACAGAAGTCGTTTTATAGAATACCGCAACGGACAGCTGTGCTTGCATCTCTACCATTTTGTTAATTTATGATATTTTTCTTCTTAGCACCAGTTCTACTGGAGGAAGCCCTGTTAGAAAGCCTGAAGAGAAGACAGATACAAAGCGGACTGTCATTAAGACAATGGAGGAATATAATAATGATATAACTGCCCCTGCTGAAGACGTCATTATTATGATCCAGGTCCCTCAGTCAAAGTGGGATAAAGATGACTTTGAGTCTGAAGAGGAAGACATTAAATCTACCCAGCCATCTTCAAACATAGGAAAACCTGCTAGTGTTGTAAAAAATGTGAGTGCTAAGGCACCAAATCCCATAAAACACAATGAAAAAGAAATGGAGCCTTTGGAGAAAATACAGAAAACTGCAAAAGAGGTGAGTTATGAAAGCTCTCAGCATGATGTAAAAGGTTCAAAAAGTTCAGTGTTGAATGAAAAAGGGAAAACCAAAGAGCGGGATCATTCTCTGTCAGACAAGGACACTTCTGAAAAGAGGAAGAGCGGTGTTCAGCCAGAAAAAGACCACTCAGAACGTGCAACTGAACAAGGAAATGGAAAAAATATTTCTCAATCTTCCAAAGACAGCAGATCTTCAGAGAAACATGATACTGGCCGTGGATCCACTGCTAAGGATTTTACTCCTAATCGAGACAAAAAATCTGACCATGATAGCAGCAGAGAGCATTCTAGTTCCAAGCGTAGAGATGAAAAAAGTGAATTAGCAAGGAGAAAAGACTCTCCTTCACGAAACAGAGAATCTACATCAGGACAGAAAAGTAAACCAAGAGATGAACGAGCAGAGCCTTCCAAAAAGGGTGCCGGAGACTCCAAAAGAAGCAGCTACAGCCCTTCACGTGACCGAAAGCAATCAGATCACAAAACTGCTCATGATTCCAAGCGCTCATTAGAGGAACACAAACCTCTAGATAAAAATTCAGGTAAGGAGAAGGAAAAAGAAAAGGAAAGGGAAAAGGAGAAGGAAAAAGAAAAAGAGAAGGAAAAGGAGAAGGAGAAGGACAAAGAAAAGGAAAAGGAGAGGGAAAAGGAAAAGGAAAGGGAGAGGGAGAAGGAGAAGGACAAAGAAAAGGAGAGGGAAAAAGACAAGGAGAAGGAAAAGGAGAGGGACAAAGAAAAGGAGAGGGAAAAAGAAAAGGAGAAGGAAAAGGAGAGAGAAAAAGACAAGGAGAGGGAAAAGGAAAGGGAGAGGGAAAAAGAAAAGGAGAGAGAGAAAGAGAAGGAGAGGGAAAAGGAGAGGGAAAAGGAAAAAGAGAAAGAAAAGGAAAAGGAGAGGGAAAAGGAGAGGGAGAAGGAAAAAGAGAAAGAAAAGGAAAAGGAGAGGGAAAAGGAGAGGGAGAAGGAAAAAGAGAAAGAAAAGGAGAAGGAAAAAGAAAAGGAAAGGGAAAAGGAGAGGGAGAAGGAAAAAGAAAAGGAAAAGGAGAGGGAAAAGGAAAAAGAAAAAGAGAGGGAAAAGGAGAAAGAGGACAAAGATAAGTATATATCTGAGATAAAGAGCAATAAAGAGAAAGAGCCAAGTTGCAATAAGCCATCTTCAATACAAGAATCACCAGATGCAAAAAATGAGAAAGAAAATGTGACTGGACAAAACGATAAAACTGGTGTCAAGACTAAGCCTCAGGTAAGCAACCCCTCACGGCTCTCCTCTGATCCAACTCGAGAAACTGATGAGGCTGCATTTGTACCAGACTACAATGAAAGTGACAGTGAAAGTAATGTATCTGCAAAAGACGAGGAAACTGTAGGAAAAAATTGTAAAGAACAGAAAGAAAAAGCCATTGACAAGGTTAAACAGGATACAGCAGCGCCTGCCACGGTTAGCCAGCCTGAAGCAAGCAGAAGTCAAAGCCAGAGCAGCCCCAGTGTTAGCCGCAGTCGGAGTCAAAGCCCTGCTGAGAGTCAGACTCGAAGCCACAGTAGCAGTGCCAGCTCGGGAGAGAGTCAAGACAGCAAGAAGAAGAAGAAGAAGAAAGAGAAGAAGAAGCACAAGAAACACAAAAAACACAAGAAGCATAAGAAACACGCTGAAAATGAACCGGAATTGGAGAAAAGCCAAAAACACAAACACAAGAAGAAAAAATCAAAGAAGAGCAAAGATAAAGAGAAAGATGACCAAAAAGTTAAATCTGTCACCATATAGAATGACAGATAGGAAAAAAATTGACTTAATTCCTAAGTCATCTGTATTAAATTTTGTTAAAATGTAAACGAATTCAAGCGTTGTAAATAATGACATGAAAGACCCTGTGCTGCACTTAAAATATTGCTGCTTGATTATTTGATTTTTACATCAGAGCTTTATAAAAGTGAACATTTTGTACAGAATTGTGAGTTGTGACCATGTAACATGAAAGGTTTTGCTGGGGCGTCTTATTTTTCACCACCGTTAATTAGTTTGGGTGGAGTTTACTGTACTGTGAAAATTTTCACATTTGACCTTTTTTTTTTTTTTAATTGCCTGGCAGAAGAAGCTGGTATCAGTTATAAAATATCAGCAGAATGATTTGCAGAATACATTACAGCCCTGTTATGTCACTTTTTGATTACAATAAAAAGTTTTCAGTAAACTTTATTCGGTGTGATGAGATTTGTAGTGGCAGCTGAGCGTAGGCAGGGAAAAGGGCATCCGACAAAAGCTGCTGGCTGCTTGTTGGTGGCTGCCAGTGTGGTTAGGTCTGCGAAGGCTGGCTGAACTCGAGAGCTTTGAACAGATGCAATATGAGGAAGCACTGCCAGGAGGTGCCCTTTTCTCATGTTGCTGTTTTTACATTTCAGAAGGTGTGTAGTCCCACAATACAGCCTCGACCTACAGCTGGGACTGTTTTAGGACAGCGCTCTGTGTGAAGCTGCTACGTTTCAGCTCTGTTTGTTAGAACTCTGTCGCTATTTGTTGGCAAAAATATGCACCTGTATTTTAAGATATGCCATAATCTGTACGTCCTCTCACGAGGATGCTGATCTCCGGTATGTTTGGTTTTGCTACAGCTTTGTTTGCTGATTCAAGTTTTCATACAGTGACTCAACGTGGCGCATTGCCATTAAATGTGGGATTCAGGGAATGAGTTTGGCAAAACAAGAAAAGCCATCAGGGCGGCAGAGTTCTGCTTTAGACTGGCATGACGTCCCAGGGACAGCTGAGTTTGGTGGTGAAAGCCCCCTGCTGTTCATGGGGTTTGCCCCAAATGTGGTCCGGGTGCTACTCTGGGGCTTCCTGCTTCGTGGAGGTGGTATAGAAAGCAACGTATGTAGCAACTATCGCTAAGATATTTAGTAGTACAAAGACAGTAAAACCATTCTTCCTTTTGCTTTTCAGTCGAGTGACTCAGCTTAGATATGGAGCATCCTTTCCTTCTGATGGTTAAAACAGTAACAAACCAGACGTAGCACTTTGCACCTGTGCATGCCAAGGCATTCTTAGTGGATTTCAAGTGCTTTCTGCGCAAGGTGAAGCAGGCGTTCAGAGGAAGCCACCCAAATATTTACATTCCAGACAAAAAATAAAGTCTTTGTAGTCATTAAATGTGCTCATTTAGCATTTACTGACTGTGGTCCAGCAAACTCATTTCCCCAAAGTCAATGCCAACGGTGTGGGATGTGAAGGCATTCTTAGTATCCCTTTGCATCGTCTGGGCTCAGGATGAGCCCATTGAGAGCAGAAGGTGCACTGAGCACTGTTCAGTGGCCGGGAACGTGCTTTGGCCTAATGAAATACAAAAATAGGTCTAAGTGATGAGTTGGGAGGTGTTAATATGCTTCCTTATTAAGGTTCAAAATGATTCGTAAACTTAGTTGCAAGTTTCTGGAATAGCTCTGTGAAAACAGAATGCCATATTTGTATGTGACCTGCTGAGAAAGCTGCAGCCAACGCCTGTCTTAATGCTCTGTTCAGCTCTCCTCTTTGCAGAGCTCTCTAGCAGTGTAACTGATGGTTTTCCAGTCTGCTGGGAATTTCATTGGCTGTGCATGGAATTTCCTATGATTACTTTTTTTTTTCCCAAGCTTTGTCCTTCTGAGCTCTTAGGCTCAGTCCTGAATGGGTATTTGTCACTGCAGTCACGGTAAGAACTTGTCAGACTGGATTTCTGCAGCAATGTGAAGGGGAGTAATCCAAAGTGTTCCCTGGGTCTGAGGGTGAATACATTTGGAATGTATATGACTTACGGTGAGATATTGCTAAGGTAGTTCTAGTCACAGAGCAGGAAAGCTTGTTTACAGAGAAAAACAAGCTTTAATTGTCTTCAGCCGTGAGAATCTGGTGTTACTCACCGGCTAAACTTAATGTATTTCTTCTCTGTCACCTACTGAAGGTGTGATCTGTCCCATGAAACCGCTGCAGATCCTTATGCCGATGTCCTCAGAGAACCCTTGGACTCAGAGCACTCATTTTTTGTCTTCAGTTTAGACTGAATTTGTCAGAATGCTGTTGGAGCGTACTGAGTGGTAACAAAACTCCAGGAAAGAAGGCAGTTCGGAAATCAAAGTGTAAATGGACAGCAGAAAACTGCCCCTATCTGAGCAACAACTCAGGTTCGCAACGGAACTTGGGAATAAGGAGATGTGTGGGAGGTGCAGTGATGGGAGGAGCTGTGGCTCCTGGCAGGAGTGTTCCCATACAGGCAGGGATGGGGGCTGACTTCCATGCTGGTGTCAGTGAGGATGGCCGGGCTGTGTCCTGCTGCTGAGCCGCTGTGCTGAGGGCGAGGTGAGCTCAGAGCGCTGCTGGTAGCATAACGTGGCCCTGGGGTAGGGGCTGTGTTAGCTGAGCTTTCTGCCCATTTCCTGATTCGAAATGATGTCTTAGATGTGATTATGTAGAGAGCGGAGGTTTTGTCAGTTGTTTGCGTTGGGAAACGTCAAAGTAAGCGGTGTACTGCGAGGTTTTATTCTTCCTCAGTGATGGAGTGCTTCGTGTCTGTGATACCTTCATATCTTCCTGTCTGTAGTGACCCTCACCCCACAGGGCACGGGGGTGCAGTGAGCCCTGCCCATCGCTGCAGGCCAGGAGCTGCTGGCTGTGGAAGGAGGGAAATCATTATCGTTTCTGTACACAACCCGGAGTCTTCCGAGGCTGTAGTGTTTGTTGCTGAACTTTTCTAAGCTCCTGACTGAACCTAAATGCCACAGTGCACAGCATTTAAATGGTTGCCATCTCGCTGCTTGTATTCCTGCCTAGCGAGCTGTGGGGGTCGTTTGAATTAGGCTGGGTTTTATATTGAAACAGGATCGCCTGAGGTTTGCTTTTAGCATCGTTGCCCTGGAATTGGGTTCCAGATTTAATATAGGATGATTGTACTGAGAGCTTAGCTGGCTGCTGCCCGCATCAATGCAGCACAACAGGGCATGGGGCCAGGGCAGCCCAGGGACATCGCAGGGACATCGCACGCTGCTGAGGCCATGGCACAGGCCGAGGGCATGGCACAGCTGCCCAGGGTGATGCTCTGGTGCCAGTTCCCATGATCCGATGGGTGGGTGAGGAGGGGTAGAGAGGGGTCCTCACATCAGCCCCCCACTGGAAGAGGGGTGCCAAGGGCTGGGGCAGGCGGATGGGGAGCGCTGGGGTCTGTTAACGGGGCAGGAGAGAAAGCAAAGGCAGCCCAAGGTTGAAGGAGGTGACGCCTCTGATTGAGACTAATTAAAAGGAAGAGCTAATCAAGGCCTGGAGCTCTCAGGAATCCCACTGGGCAGGGGGATGTGGGGTGAGCTGCTGATGGAGCACATTGCAGGGGAAGGAGGTTTCTCATTAAGTGGGGTTGCTGAGGTAGGGGGGGGGGGGCAGGGGGGTACTCGGCAGGACCCAGGGCCTGCCCTGGGATCGCAGGGCAGTGTGATCCATGGTGGTGTGGGCATGGCCGGGAGGGCCCAGGAATGGCAGCAGGTTGTGGGACAGTGAGCCAGGCTGGGGGCTGCACACAACAATTGGAGCTCCACAACATCTGTGGTGGGCTGGTGAGTGCCGAAGTCATTCAGCAAACACGAGTGGGCAGGTAGGAATAGCCCCAGCTGTCCCCCATGTCACAGATGGTTCATGCAGGGCACCAGGGTGCCTGGGGATGGCTGGGGGTGTGGGGAGCATTTCATGGGATCAGGGCATGGAACCTGGCAGAGGGGATGGAGCTGCCCTGCGACGCCGCTCTGCCCTTGTCTGGCCCTGCAGAGATGTGCCCGTTTCGGTGCCATTCCTATCGCAGGTCCCCATGTCCTGGCCCCATCCTGCCCCATTCCCACACTGCAGGAGTGGCAGAAAGACCTCGGACAGGGTGAGCAGCCCACATCCTTGCTCCCAAATGGAAGTTGTGTATGCGAGCACCCTGCAGCTGGGAAAACCCTTGGGAACAGGTGAGTGCTTGGGACCTGATGTGACAAACCTCAGTATGGGGTTTGGAGCAATTCAGGGCTGGTTCCAGCCCCATTGGCTGTCAGTGGGCTGCAGCAGCTGTGTCTGTGTGGGTCCATGCCATTCCACTGTGGAGGAGTAGCTGTGGGCACTGTGGTATCATCTGCTGAGCAGAGGCAGCCTTGTGAAGCACTGACAATGTGTATAAAGCCCTGTCGTTCTTTCCAGGACAGGCATTGCAAATGGTTGTTGGGATTGTTGTTGCAATTGTGCTGGGCACAAGGGGCCGAGCCCCAGGTATGGCTTCCTTCCGTGAATTCAAAGCCCCAGTGCAGCACAGCACTGGCATGAGCCCTCTCCCACCCCTCCTGGCTCTCCTCATCCTCACACAGAAATGCCTCTGAAGCCCATCAGTGCCCTCTCAATTGAGTGCTGAATAATTGGCGGCGATGGGTTCAATGGCAGAATCCCTCAGCTTTGATTTGCCTCAGCTCCAGCTGGGCAGAGAGCGGGGGGCCGCCCAACACTGCTCCCCCACAGCCCTTTGGATTCTCCTTTTGCAGGTTCCTTCCATCCACGTGTTTGTCTGTGTGTGTGTGTGTGTGTGTGTGTGTGTGTGTGTGTGTGCACGTGGGCTTTGGCCGCTTTTTTGCACACGCAGTGGTTGTTTGGTAGCAGCGAGTGGGGCTCCATGCCAAGACCTCCTCATTAAGATTAAGCATATGCAGATTTGCCTCGTTTTTTTGGCTAATGACAGCTGCAAACAATTGTTTGTCATGCTTGCTGATTGTTGATTGCTAAAGGTGAGGCCGTGCAGGAATGGTGTACGAGGGCCCATCCTCAGGGCTTGCAGGACGGGCATTGCTTTGTTTTCAGCTTTCCACCAGCGTGGGTGCATCGTGATGTATTTATGCAGGAAAATAAATAGAGACGTCCAAACACACACCTGAAGGCTGCAGTTTGCAGAGCAGTGGCTTTCATCAGCGCTCTGCAGGCTGAGAACCAAAGCAGTGGCTCGGTGCGGATGAAGGCTCTCCTCCCGGAGCACCGCGCTGAGCTCTGCGCCGCACCTGAGCGCATCTCGGAAACACTCGGGCTGTTTGAGGACATCCCTCCAAATGAGCACAATTTCACGTTGTTTTCTTCTGATGCTGACGGGAGGAGAGGAGCTCCGAGACAAAGGAACGTCTGAGAAAATGAAATTCTCGGTGTTGCCGATGAAAGCACTCCGCCTTGCTTTAAGGCTGGGATGGAAATGGGGACACACGGGGAGAACGGCCGCTGTGCTGGTACGGTGATGTCCCATTGGCATCGGCACTGCTCCCTGCGCACGGTGCTGGGGTGGGGAGGGAATCCCCTATAGGGCACACTGCGGGGGAACCCTGACCCCGGGGGCAGCTCCTGTCCGACCCCACAGAGGTGGATGAGCTGGGATCCGCATCCTGGGAGGAGCTCTGATGCCTCTGAGAACATTCGGGAGAGCTCCTGATTTTAATTGGTTTTCCTTAATTATTATTTACTTTGACTGAAGAAACTGTTGTGTTTAAATAACGCTGTTTTTTTGCCAAAATGCTGTCACGGAGAAGCTGCTTTCCCTTCAGGAGCCCTCAAACACGGGCTCCCTTCCAAGCCTTGGGGCTGCACGGTGCTGCGCCCACAGCCGTGCTCCTTCCCTCCCTGCCCCGACCTCAGCAGCACCTCCCACTGCAGCCCAGTGGGGCCGGGGGAGCCCTGGGGGGGACAGGTGAGTCCCATGCATTCATGGTGCAGAGGGAGAGCGGCCCCACAGCATCACTGCGCATACTGAGCTGCGCGGGGACCCCGCGCTCCCATGGCCCGGACTCCTTCTTTGGTATTTCTTTAATAATTAGCGGCAGATTTTGTACTTATGTTCGCAATTATCCGAATGCCTCTGGGACGTGTTCTGCAGGATAATTGAATCTCGTTGGTATGTGGCTGTGGAGATGCTGTCGGTGTGCACACGGAGTCAGAGTGTGCTGCTGCCTTTTGGGGTCATGCTCAGATAAGCGAAGCTTTCTCCTTTTAAAAAGCAAATAGAAACAAGATTGTTTTGCTCTGCTGTCTTCAGCAAAAGCTTTGCTATTAGCCCATACTGGGGAGGGAAACGCATTATTATCACTAATTAATTAGTTGTACGCTTTAATTCTATGCAGTTGCTCTTTCCTGGGCTCCTGCGACCCCTCCATGTGCCACACCTGCAGCAGCAGCACGAGAAGCAGGTGGGGCTGTGCTCCTCAGAGGAAAAGTGAAAGCACTCAGCTTGCAAACACTTATCATTCACAGAGATGGGGTGAAATTCCTCTGCTGGCACCTATATTTCTTGCGGGACCTCAGCTGCTGGGAGTCAGCGCCCCCCTGCACAAAGCCTGCCTGGGGGTCACTGCCAGCTGGGTGCAGGAGGGGCTTCTCTGCAGATGTCTATGGAAGGACAGCAGCAGGTGGGATGTGCGGCACATCTGCTTGGTGTCATCGATGCTCCCTGGCTGCCCAGGACCAAGGGGGGGGGGGTTAAGCCCAATTGATGTGTCCGCTTCCCCAAGGAAATGCACTGTCCCATCTGTACGTGTGCTTCCCCTTTGGGCTCGGTGCTGAGGGCAGTGCTGGCTGTGCCCCTTGGCCACCTGCAGCTGCCATGTCTATGTACCACCCCATGGCCCCTCGGTGGTAGGAAGCAGTGGGGTGGACACATGGCACATGTGGCTTCCGATCACCCCTGGGCAGGACGTGCCCTCTGCTCATCAGGGCCGCTCGGGGCCTCTTCACCCATGACAGCAGCACACGCAGCACTGTGACACCAGCAGGGCACGGTGCTACTACTGCAGGCTCCTGCCAGACCTGCATCCCGCTGCCCACAGCCCCCTGCCCGCAGAGCCGGTGCCAGCAGCCCCGCCGTGCCCCCACATCGCTCTGTGCTTCGCCCCAGCCACAAAGCAGTTAACATGTGTTGATCGCAGCGGCGTGCTCGGCTCCGTGCAGCTCTCGCAGGCAGCGCGATCCTCCCCGGTCTCCAGGGATCTCGTGGCATTTTGCCCAGATGGCATCGGTCTGTGTCTCAAGGACATAACGCAGCGCCTTCGCAGCCTCGCAGCAGCGCCGCGGTGACAGATGAAGCCGGGGCGCTCCTTCGTCTCCTCCGAGAGGGAAGAGAAGCTCCTCGCCATGCCAGGGCTGCAGCCGGCCGCTCCCTTTCGCCTCTGCGAATGAGCCGCTGCCCGGTGCCCGCCCGGGTTGCAG
Source organism: Gallus gallus (assembly GCF_016699485.2). Classification (NCBI taxonomy): domain Eukaryota; kingdom Metazoa; phylum Chordata; class Aves; order Galliformes; family Phasianidae; genus Gallus; species Gallus gallus. Next base: position 6,820,455 of record NC_052545.1, read on the forward strand.
CGCGTGGGGCAGCGCTGGCCGAGCACGAGGCCCCCCCTGTCCCCGTGGAGCAGCGGGCGCTCGGCCCCGTCCTCCCCCGCTGGCACTGCAGGTAGGTGTGGGACGGCGCTCGTCCATTGGGGCGCTGCTGGCAGCGACACGTGGGCCGGCAATGCCGCTCCCTGGGGTGGCCGCTGCCCACGCCGTGGGGCCTCGCAGCCTCACGGAGAGCCCACGCGTGGTCTCGGTAGCCTCCAGCACGAGGGGTGGCACAATGGTCCGGGGACAAACTGTGGAATTCCTGCAGCATGCATGCGGTGGCCGTGCTGGCACCATGGGCACAAGATTGGTGGTGCCCTTCATCAGCTGTATTTAATTGGTGCATTCTGTTTTCTTGAACGCCCTGTGGTGATGGGGCCGGCCCTGCTGCTGGTGTGCACGTGGGGATGAGTGGCTCAGGGGGGCTGAGGCCATGGCGGGGGCTGTGCCATGAGCTCCTCGGGGATGACATGGGCACCTCTGGGAGGGATCCGCCATGGGATGGTGGATGACAGTGTCTTTCATTGCTGTAGGATGGGGGGCAGCAGGATGTGGGGCTTCCAGGGCTCCCCCAAACCCTCCGCTCTGTCCCCACAGCCCCTCATTTCCCTGCTCTATGCGTAGCTCATTTCATGCCAAATGGAAGTGGGGTTTGTTTTTCCTTTTCCCCCCCTTTGCTCCTGCATGTGGCCAATGGAGTGTTTCCTCGCTGCGTTTCATTACAGCCCGCGCCGCTCAGACACCGCTCCCAGCGCTGCCGTGTGCCGGGAATGCCAATGAGCCCACACTGCCACTGCAAAGTGTATTTGTCCTGAATGCAGAATAATTAATGGTTTGGGAGAACCGAGCGAATTACATTGGAGCTGTTGCCCAATTAGTTAAACTAATTGAGAAGCGGGGGCAGCTACCGGCGACCCTGCAGCATCACAGCGCTCCGACTCCACTGCAGGAATGGGGCCATCCCCACGCATCCCCACAGAGCCCAGCGTTCTTTTTTGGATGTTCTGCTCCGTTTTCCACCCATTCCTATACATACGTCTGTGTGCACATCGGGTGCTCGTGGAGCTGCAGGGATGGGAACACGGTGCAGCACCACCGCTGCTCTGCGGGCGCCGTGGGGCCGGGCGCTCCCGGAGCTGTGCTTCCCCCATATGCGCTGTGACAGATTACAGCTTGATAGAGCCACAAACACCGAAGAGCAACAGAGGCGTCAATTTAGTTATTAACAAAGGGCAGCATTCAAATGGCGCTGGCGCGGCTCCAAGTCGCCGAGCTCATGAGAGTTTATTAAATATTCATCGAAATCTTGGCATTTCGCTCCCCCCCCCCCCCTCCCACCCCGAAATGAGCTGGTTGTAAAGGTTAGGAGCCTGCTTCAAAAAATTCATTATTTCGTTAGCTCGCTATAAATCAGATCTTTACAACCAAGTTTCGGAGGGTCGGTGCGAGATGGGTGGTGGTGGCACTTTGGGGCAGGCTGGCTCCTCACGTGCGGCCTGACCCCGCCACGTGGCGGCGTGTGACCCCAAATGCTGCGTGAGCTCCAAGAAGAGAAAGAAAGGAAAATTCAAATACAAAAACATGAGCAGGTCTGTCTGCTTCCTTCACCTGCCCCTTTGTCGCCGAGCCGTACCTGCGGCACGCGGAGCTCCGTGTCACCACCGCGCTGCGAGACTCTGCCCTCTGCTTTGGCACCACGGCTCCCCATTTGGTGAGTGCACTGCTGCTGCCAGCAATTAATTGGCGCAGCTCTCCCGCCGCCGCTCATTAGCATGCAGGGTGCGTGCAGGCGCTTCGATGCCTGCAGCATTGGCACGGGGCTGCTGGGTGAGGGAGTGTGGCGAGGTGCTGCAGGTTGCGGGGTGCTGTAGGGTATGTGTTGCTGCAGGTTGTGGGGTGCTGCAGGCTGCGGGGTGCTGCTGCTCATGCAGAGCCACGCACCAGGGGCTGTTGCTCGGTGTCTCTTCCTCCCACCAACTCGCTGCTGTGCTCCCATCGCTGCATCCCTGCAGCCATTGCGATTCTCCCAGTGCTCCAGGCTGGTGGGACCCCCGCAGCTCATTGCCTTGATGCTGGGATTAATGCTTTTTCTTCCCCATCCGTAAGCATTGGGGTGAGTGTTTGGAGCGTAGGCTGTGCTGTGGTATGGAGTCCAGGCAGCACCCCAGCAGCCATACAGCTCAGCGGTGCCCCGCCTGCCCCCCGCCATGCTCACAGCACGCGAACAACCACACAGCCCTGAGGGCAGACGGGATCCATCCTCCCAGTGCCAGGGGCTCAGCCCCAGCCTGGAAGGGGCTACAGGGGCCCAACGGGGCGGCAGGCGCTGTCATTAGGATGCAGGTCCGTCGCCATCTCCCTGGAGACCATGGGAACGGAGGGCTCGCAGTGCCGGTGCCTGGCAGCCGCGCTGGGAAGGGGCAGCTGTGCGTCGGCTCTGAGGGCGCCGATGAATTACTGCCCCTGTTCAGGCAGGAGCCTTTGTTCCCCGCGCATTGTGGGCAGAGAAATTGGAGAGAAAAGTAAAATTAATCAGGCGCAGCTCGAGATATGGGGAGACAATGAGCCGAGCGCGTACCGGGAGATAGCACCGCGCGGAGCATCCGCTCCGATTTAAGCATTAGTAGCAATTTTGTTTTGTCCTTGAACTAATTATCTACAAAAGCTCCTTTGAGCTGACGCCGGGTATGAATTGCCGTGCTGGTGCGGCATTGTGACGGCGGTGATCCCGTATTTAATACGCGGGGCATTCCTGGGTAATCGCTGGCCCCTTTGTGCCGCTGAAGGAAGCCGTATGTTTCAGAGACATCCCCAAAGATCTCACAGCAACAACAAAACGGGGATTTCTGCGGCTGCTGAATGTGGCTGCCAATCACCCACGTCCCGCTGCCGGTGCTGTGTGGGTCACTGCAGGTCTGTGTTAGCGGTGGGGTTGTGCAGGCTGGGCACCGAGCTCGGCACGCTGCTGAAGTGCACCAAGGGAACTGCTTTTCCTCCTCACGGCAGCTCCCTGTCCATTGCAGAGAGCTGAGGTGCGGTGTGCAGGGTTTTCTCTGTGGGTCTTTGCTCGCTTTTTGCTTGTAAGGATTTACGCCCAGCCCTCTTTTGCGCCAGATCAAAACCCATGGGCCCACGACTTCCCAGCGTGTAGCACTGCAAGTGGTAGGGATGGATTTCAGTCCCTGTGACCGAAGCCCATCCTGTCCCTGTCCCATGGTGCTGAGCCCCAGCAGCATGCCCAGCCCCACTCCTCCCCTCCCAGCACAGGCCAGGACCTGTTCCCATCCCATTCCCTTTGCTCTCTGGGTTCCCCATCTGGCAGTCAGCACAAAGCACAGCTCCATCTTGATTTAGTAAGTACATGGAAATGTCATCAAAGGCATGATAATAAAATATCAGATGCAGGGAAATGACTAGCCAAAAGGCATTTAAAAAAGCAAAGAGTGTCCATGTAGTAGATTAAGACAGCCATTCCCATCCCGTGTAAGTTCTCACCACCCATCCATTGCCTACATTTGATGCTTTATCACTTCCAGAGGCTCAGCTCGCCCAGCACACATCCTCAGTGCGTGCACTGCTACTTACAGGGCAGGCAGAGACGCTGATGGCAATAGCTACAGCTGAGTTCTGATGCTCAGAAGTCTCTTGGCAAATTAAAGCCCAGCCCCACACCCAGCGCAGTAAGGACAGAGCCAGCTCAGCAGCACAGGGACGGATGTGTTAATGTTTTAATAGGCTGATCACCTCATAAATAATTTGCTCAGTTCTAGAGTAATTGACCCGGTCACAGAGGTAATAAAGGGCTTTCCCCTGGGTTCTTGTTCAAAGGCTCAGCAAACCCTTTCCAAGGGAGCCCTAAGTGCCTTTTAACAATATGTGTTTTATATGGTCACAGTCTGGTACCCTGCTAATTCAGCAGTCACTGCAAACACCATCAGTTCGGCTCCATGGATATTTCAATTAAATTAAAAAAAAAGAAGAAAGGGAACCAACAGCCCCATCAGCCCCAGGAGCTCTGTGCTGCAGTGCATGGGCACTGCCCTTCCGCAGCTCCACAACCACTGTGCAGCCCCTGGGCTGTGCCCCTGACCCCCATTGCTCCTGGCACCAGGCTTGGCTATGGCTGTGGGTCCCTGCCCTGCAGCAGGAGCAGGCAGAGCTCAGGGCACAGCTTCAGCCTCTGACTCACGCACCCATCCCATTCATTTCAATGTGCTGAGGCTGTGCGCAGAGCACCGGGCTCTTGTGTGCTGGGGATTCCTACTAGGTGCTGTGGGCTCCTCTTAATTACTGAGTTGTCCTCCCCTCTGACGAGTTTTCCCCTTGTGTGCTGGGGATTCCTGGGGCGTACTGCACATTCCTGATGTATTTTTTGCTGTTCTTTCTGCATCCCAGGTATTCCCATTACGCACTGTGCCCTTCTCCTTGCAGGCACTTGGGAGTCTGTGGCCCAAACCATCAGACACAAACGTAGTTGTGATGGAAAGTAAATTTAATATCCTTGCCCTTATTTTTGTAAATTAGTGTAACCGTCAGCTACAGAATAAATGACACCTAATTACTGATGGGGCAGCTCATGCAGAAGCGCAGAGCTGGGAGGCGATCATAGGGAAGCACTGCCAGTGACGGGAAATGAACACGATGCCGGCTGTAGGGAGCTGTAATTACGGAGGACTGACACACTGTGAGCTGTTTATGGTAATGAAGCAGTGCATCAAATCAAATTAACCTTAGTTATTTAGCACAGAACGCACCGAGGACTTCTCTCAGTCGATGCCAAACCCAAACCCAGAGCGGTCGCCCTTTGGACCAACAGAGTCAGAAATTTGCTGGGGATGAAGGTGGAGGCGGTGGCTCTCGTTTAGGATGTGTGCATGGCTGTGTGCAGGGTCCCGGGATGCGGGGCCGGGCAGGTTGCGGGGCCCTGTGCCCCATGGGCATCCCTGTGTCCCCATGTCACCATGCACTGGGCAGAGCCGGAGCAGCTCAGCTGGAGGAACGCACCCATCGGGATCCCTTCCCCCTGACAGGTGAGTAACATTTTGGATAAACCCAAATGCTTCATTAAAAACGAGCTTTTAGCAAGGTCCCCCCGCTGCGGGCTGTGCTGCATGGAGTGCAGGCAGCGGGAGCGTGTGGGCACGGGGTGCAGCTCATCCCTGTGCACGCCGCTGGGATGGATGAGGGAGGGACTGTGCTGCAACGGCCGTGTCCCAGCAGTGCCTGCAGGTTTCCACGGACCCATTTTGCTGCTGACCATTTTGCTATGAGCCGCGTTGGACCGTTTGGCATCGGGAAGGATTTGCTCGGTGCCCCCCCTGCCTGCGTGGGCCTCGAGGGGAGCCGAGGCCCTCCTCCAGGAAAGGAATCCTGAGCAGAACTTCCCATTGGCTGGGAAATGTGAACTGCGCCTGCAGTGGAAGGCGTTCGTTCCTCTGCGTGACTCAAAGCTGTGTGTACTGAAAACCCGCCGTCGAATTGACCCCGAGCTGTGTCTCTGCATCACTCCGTGTTATCTGGCTGGGTTTAGTTGGGACAGCGGGAGCCACACATCCTGCTGTCCCTGAGCCCTGGTTCATGGTGCTGAGTGTGGGGCTTTTTGCTTATGGGTACATTTTGCTTCTTTCCATCACTATGAAAATGCCTGGCAAGCCCCAGTAGTTAATCTCTATTGTATGGGAAGAAAGAGAGGAGATTTTCTCTAATCCCTTTTAAATGGCCTCCAAATGAGGGCTCAAGGAAAGATGACTAACGACAGACCTGATTAAACTAATTGGGAAGGTGAAGCTCTGACAGGAGCCCTGGGAGCCCAGGTGCAGCCCTGGGGATGACACACTGCCGACCACGCTGCGGATCTCCTTTGCTGTGACATCTGAACCAAGCAGACGCATCGCTCTGTGCTTTTGGTTTGACCAGAAGATTTCCTTCTTCATTTCTGTCTGTTTTCTGCAAACCTTTCCCTTTGCACTGCCAGATGCGGTCCCACTAAAGGGATGTGAAACCCCAGTTTGCCAGCAGCCAGCCCTGCACCTCCCACACCTCCCACCAAAGCACCCCCTCTGAACACGCCTTCGCCTTCCAAGAACTGGTAACGTTGGCATACCCAAAGTGCAGGGATATGCAGACAGGCTCAGTGTCCCGTTCCTTCCCCACAGTACTGGCAGTGATTACTGTGCCACCCGTTCTGTCCATCTCGCTTTTGTTTAATTATCACTGTTGCATTGTTTGTGCCTCCGGAGACCCGATCTGGTGGGATTGCCCTGATGGATTATGTATGAAATCCAGGTCAGAGCATCCAAGTATTACTGCCTCATAATTTGCTGCGCCGCAGAGGCCAATAGAGATGCCTTGTATTATTAATTATACCAATATATTTTCATGAGTAATGTGATTAATTAGGCTGTGTATTACAGTTCCAGGCCTGTTCTGTCGTGTGTTTGTTCTTGGATGGAGGTGGCTGACTCAGAGCAAGCAGCAAAATCTGCTCTGGGCAGAACTGCCCATTGCCAGGCAGCATGCATAGCCCCAGCAGCACAGCAGCCCCGGGGCTGTGGGCAGTGCCGTGGTGGTGGTGCCACAGTGGCAGTGCCGGCACCGAGTTGGCACAGAGCTGCACTGTGGGCACAGCTCTCAGGCTTCAGGCTCTCCTTCCAGTGTGGCACAGCTGAACTTCTCCCATCTCTTGTTTCCATATAGGTCCAAGAGGAGTCACCACCCTTTAAGTGCCACCAAGAGGCCTTCCACTCTCCGGTGCAAGAAGAATTCAAACAGTAAGGCAGCATTTTTTCTTTCTGAGCAGTTGCTGCTGGGTTGCATTTTACTCTGGCCATTCCTTTCCTTGCTGTGTGTTTGATCACAGGGGTCTGTTTCTTTGCTTTCTGACGTAGCTCCGCTCTGGCAGTCACACCAACAATTGTGTCTGGGATGGGTATTGTCCTGTCTGCTCGTTCTGAATTCCTTCCAGCAGTGCTTCATGCCCTCTAGTTGCAGTTTTCCGACCCAGTCGCCCCTCAATTACTCATCCAGACCCTGGGACCTCCCCTTGGCACCAGGATGCACAGAGGCAGCTAACCCAGCGGGCAGTGCTGCACTGTGCTGGGGCAATGCGGGCGCCCTGCCCTGTGTGGAGCACTGTGTGTGGGTCACGGCGAGGAGACCCCATCCACCTCCCCAGCCCTGCCCAGAGCTCAGCACGGAGGGAATCCCTCCTGGGATAACCTGAGGAGCCTCCTTCATTCTGCATTTAGCTCCCAGGATTCACCCCTCCTCTAGGACAAGCCCATCGTTGAAAATGCCTTTAGAAACTCCAGTCACAGTCAAAATTAAATCAGAAAATGAACTATTACTCAAAGTGACTCTCAGTTGCCTGAGATTTATACGCTTTGGGCAGCTCGAGCTCCATTTGCCCGACACCTCGGAAGCCTCACCACCAGCACACCGTGACCGCCTGCAATTTCACACCACTATAAGCTTGCTCTCATTGAGATTGGGGAGATGAAAAATGTCTTTATTAAGGGAAGTCACAGGTCCCCGATTGGCTGCTAAGTATGTTCTAATGCGTGGGGTGAGGGGTGCGGGGCGGCGGGTGGCATGGTGGTGACTGAGCTCCTGTGAGAGCCTGGTGGGAGAACTCCAGGTGAAGGATTTAGCTGTGGTTTTTGGCTGCTTGGACCGTCTGGAGATGGTGGATGGCTCTTGCTTTAGGGCAGCATGGGGCTGTGCACCCCGGGACAGGTTGTGAGGGCGCATGCCTCCAGCCGTGCGGTGCTGCAGGTCCTCACACTGCTGCCTTTTGCTGCCTGTTTTGCTCCTTGACCATAAACGTGTGGCAGACCCATTGCCATGTTCCCTCCTGCCCCCCTGCCCCAGGACTCGTGGAGCTGCTCTGGAGGGAGTTCTCGCTGTGCTCCTTGCAGTTCCTGGCAGTACCTCCTGGGGAGCGGCTGTGCACAGACACCCCTACGTGCACAGGTGCGTTGTGCTCTATCAGTTCACTCCATTATGTATTCCCTGTGCTCCTACCCGTGAGGTAGGTCACCTCCCACTGGTCACCTCCCCAACTCATCGCCTGCATCCCAAGCAAGTCCTGCACGCTGCACACAGAGCTGTGGGAGTGGCTGCCGCTTCCCGCTGCTCCTGTTTCCCCAGCACACCTCTGCAGGTATCCACCCCATAATGAGCTTTTATTCCCTCATTTGTGTCTTTACTCCAGGAATCATGCACTGAACCTGGAGCGAAGTCAAGCACAGAGCCTCCTCCCAGCTCATCCAGCAACACGTTCACAAAAGGCCCTGTTATTATCCCCACATCCACACTCTCTAACCCTGTAATTAGATGCTTAGGCTATGATTGCCCCATTGTCCGCTGGATGGGTTTAATCATTCTTTTCTCCTACAGTGGCAATTTTGTCCCAATTAATTATTTCGGTTTGAACAGCAATAGCTGGTTGAGTTTAGAGAGAAATTAAAAGGGTAGAGCAGAATAATGAAGAGCGAGCTAACAAGGGAAGGGCTGCAGACAAGGCTGCTGCTCCAAGCTCTCCTTCGAGGGCCGGAGCACCTCCTCGTCTGTGCACGACAGCAGGGCTGTGTGTTCATCCTCAGGTCCAGCAGAAGGTGCTGCTGCAGCCGCAGGGGCAGTGACAGCGGTGGTGGCTCCGAGGCGAGTGGCAGTGCAGGCAGAGCAAAGAGATGAGGGCAATGCCACAAATTAGGGCCAGCCTATGGCTGTCAGTGGCAGTTCCCTGAGGGGAAAGTTCTGCCCAGGCAGTCCCCGAGGTCTGGGCTGTGCTCTCTGCCCTCCCATCCCGTGCCCAAACCCCCCATTCACTTTTGGCCCCACACTGTGGCAGAGCCCTGCAGCCCCCCAGCACTGCAGTATGTGTTTTGGTGGCTCTCAGCAAGACATGTGCTGTTCTCTGGTTGATGTGGGATGCAATTGAATTGGGTTAAAAAAAAAAATGATAAGGTTATACAAGGTTTTGAGGGGAGAGGGGAAAAAAATTCATGCCTTTCAGGAGTTATAAAAATGCTGCCTGTGCAATTCATGTATAATTCAATGAATTCCAGAGTAGTTTGAATATTTAAATTATGTATGATCAAAGCAATAAAGAAATCTGCATTTCCTCACTCCGAGCCCCCAGACATAATGCTCCCAAGCAGCCCCTCCCCAAAAGGCAGCTCCTCGCCTCCATTGTGCCTCAGTGCTGCAAAGAAATTGAGTTTGTCTGGAAAAATGCAGCGCTGAGTGCAGCCACTGTTGGCCGGCAGCCGTGCAGAGGTGGGCAGGTGGGGGCAGCCCCACAGCATCCCAACCTCACCTCATCTCCGTGCTGTGACTCCCAGGTGCAGGGGGGGTCGGGTTGGGGCTGGGGCTGCAGCTCCCCAGCAGGCTGGGTGGGGAAAAAAGCAGAAGGGGAGGGGGGAAATGGACAGAATGCTGCCTCTGCCCCTCCCTCTGGCTCCTGTCCAGGTGCTGTAAATTTTCATTGGTAATCTGTAATTTAATGATCTATTCCCAAGAGAAAATTAGTCGTCAATTTACAAAAAAAAAAAAAAAAAAAAAAAAAAAAGTGCCTGTTAATTTAAGCATAATGGTGATAATGGTGGGAGAGCAGTGTGAGCGCTGCAGCCATCCTCAACCTCTGCTCTTCCCTCTGCTCAGCCCTGCAGAGGGCAATTACAAGGCAGAATCTTAGTAATACGCTGAGGTCTATTTGAAATCTCCCAGCAAAGACTGCAGTGAGGTTTCTGAGGGCATGAAAAGCTATTTCCTCCCGGAACAGGAGCTGGTTCCGAGCTGGTGCATGGCTCAGCTGAATGAAGGCGCTGAGACCTGGAGAGCAGGAGGGGGTCCTGGGTTGGGGATGGCAGTGGGCAGACCCCAATGATGTGGGCACACCCTACTGATGGGGGCAGAGCCTGAGCGGTGCAGCAGAGGCCGTCCCCTCTGTGGATATTGAGATGGATGGTGGTGGCTTTGCTCATTAGAGCCTGTGGCAAAGGGTCGGTGCTGGAAGTCTCCGTTGTGGGGAAGAGCTGCGAGGGGAGCTCATTAACTTGAAAAATTGGGTCCAGAGGGCTCATTTGTCTGATATCAGCTCTGTGTTTTCTCTAGTAATGTAGAAAATGAGGGAGGGGGATCTGAGCCGCCCCTCAGTGACCGACTCTTTGATTTAGCCTTTCCTGATCCACGTCCTCTCTTTCAAACAGCCTGCGGCGCAGTTTGCTTTCCACAGTTTTAAGCCTCTCCATGTGAACACGGCCAGGCCCTGCCATGTGTTCTCCTGGCACCGCACAGCTGTGCATCCAAGGAACACACGGCCGTGCCCTTTGGTCAGGTGCTCATGGAGCAAGGTCCGGGCAAGGTGGAGAAGGGCAGCTTTGGACCACTGCGGGCCACCAGTTGCTGCTGTCAGGGAGCCAAAGCCATGTGCTGCATCCACACTGCAGCCATGGCCATGCAGACCACAAAGCAGGGGTCTGGGCTGCTCCTCGCAGCCCAAGCACCCTGCACTGGGCTGCCCCTGCAGCTCTGAATGCATCTGCAGCAGGGACCCCAGCCTGCTGGAACCCGGCCGGCAGCAAAAGTGACAATTAATGACAGCTTGAACAGCAATCCTGCTAATTGCATCACGCTATTAATAAAGCACAGCAACTGCTCGAGCGGAAGTCAGGCGCTGTCCGTGCCAATCGCGGTCCCCAGCCTTACACATGGCAGGCATGGAGGGAGGACAGGGAAGGTTGTGGGGCTCAGCACTGCTCCATGCAGGGGCAGCTCCCAGTCCCCAGCAGCTGCCAGCAGTGTAAGCAGTGTTCTCTTTGCAGTCTTTCCCGTAGAATCAGAAGGGAAATCTATTTCCTGTTTTTAAAAAGAAGGCGAGCAAAGTCAGTGTTAAATATAGATATATGGTATGTAAATGAATCTGACAACTGAGTGAATAAAAAATGAAGGTGTAAATTATTGAAGGGTGGGAGGAGATGGCGCATGCAAATAGCATTAGTGTGGAAGGAGGCAGCTCTCCGAGCAGGGAGCAGAGGTTTGGAAACATAATTATTTCTTTTAAGAAAAGGGCCACAGATTAAATAAAAGCCAACAGAACTGGCACACGTTTATTTCAAAGGCCTTTCCTCCCGTTGTGTCACTTCATTCTCCTGCCATTTTTTTTTTTTTTTAATTTGTTTGCCTGCAAATCAATGAGAGCAATCAACGGCTGCCGGATGCTTAAGCTTTAGCTAAAATGCGGTGAAATGAGCTTCGCCGGGGCTGCGGGGACAGCCATGGGATGGATGCACGCTCACTGACTCGGGGCACAGGGCTCGGCCCGCCGCGCCCCGCAGGGAAACTGGGGGGCTTCCGAGACAGCGCGGCGTGCAGTGCTGCAGGGATGCACCGCTGCTGTGTGTAGCGAACGGGCGTTTATTTCCCCACGCACGGCAGTGCTGGCACCTTGCTAGAGAGGGGGCTTCCTGCCAAGGAGCCCTGCGCACTGCACGTACCCTGCGTGCATCCCGCGTGCATCCCTCCGCCCCCCGCCGCTCGGTGCAGCCCCGCCGGGCACCGCTCCGCGCTCTGCCGCCGTCTCCGTGGTAACGGCGCCGCCGCACCGCTCCGCTCCTTTGTGTGCAGCGCGGCGCTGGCGGGCGGCCAGGAACCGCCCCAAGCCGGGGCTCCGCGGCTGGGCCTCCTATGTCCGCGCTGCCAGCGGCGAAGGGGCCCCGAGAGGAGCACGGCGTGGCAGCGCCCGGGGCTCCCGGGACGTCCTCGAGGCGAGTGGCAGCGGGGGGTCGGGCACGAGGTGGTGGCTGCTGAGCTGGAGGGGATCCAGCGGCGCAGGGCAACGGCAGCGCTGCCAGCAGCGTGGTGCCAGCAGTGCGATGCAATGCAACGCAACGGAACGCCAGCAGCGCCGGCAATTCGATGCCAGCAGTGCGGTGCCAGCAGTAGCAGCGGTACCAACCCAGCCTGCAGCTCCCAGGAGGGTCAGACCCTCCCCTGGGGCTCGCAGCCCCCCCACAGGCCACCAGCACCCTGCATTCACCAAGCAGAACCGGCCAGGATTGCCCTCGTGTTATCCAAACGTGCCCCACAACTTCGCAAGCGGTCTTTACTCGTTGTTCAGTTGCAGTCCATTTGAGCTGGATAGTCTCATTAAGGCAAAACGGAACATCTTATTGTGAAAATGAATGTGAAAATCCTCAAGGCTGAATGTGGCTCTGGGCAGCCTGGTCTGGCGGTTGGCGACCCTGCACACAGCAGAGGGGTTGCAACTGGATCATCATTGTGGTCCTTTGCAACCCCGGCCTTTCCATGATTCTATGATTCTATAAAATACAGCATTTCAGCTAAAAAGAAGTCCACTTGTCAAAACCAACACAGTGGCCCTAAGCAACGTGTTTGTTTTGCAGTGCAGTGAAGAGGGAAGAGATCTTCATCTGTGATCTTTGTAGCACTCCTCAGAACTGAACAGAAAGGGAAAAACGAGGGCAGTTTATTTAAAAAAAAAAAAAGAAAAAGAAAAAGAAAAACATCCACAGGGGGAAAAAACCAAACAACACAACAACAAACAAGCTTTTGTAGATGTAAATGAAAACAGACCAAACAAAAAGGAATGATACACTTGAGATACATGCTGAAATTTTTGTCAAGTTGGCAAAGATTTGGGATTAGATTCTTGTGCAGCAGCTGGTAATGGAGAAGGCTGAGGTGTCAGCTCAGGTCCGGAGCAGCAGACCTCACCTGTCCTCTGCTACCTGGATAACGCGGGGTCTGTTCTATGCTGTGAGCCTCTGCTGTGCTGCAGTGATATGCGGCCACACCAAGTAACTCTGTTTTCAGATGTGCTTAGGAGCGATTTAAATAATCAAGACAAGGCCACTTCAAAATCGGTGCTCTTGGAAAACTGATCCCTAAGAGATGTGTGTCCTCAGCTGGTGTGCACAAAATCAGGAGCAGAAGCAGTGATGCTCAGAGGCAGATTGCTGAGGAGAGAGTACGGCTGGTGGGACTGCTGAAGTGTCCCCTCAGTGGCCCTGTGAGCCCTCTCCCTGCCATGCAGGGGACATCAGGGCAGCATTAGGATCCCAGCAGTGATGGGGACAGGGAGAAGCCCATGTTTTTCCCCGCACTCCTTACCCTATATTGCTGATGATGGTGATGGAGGAGGACACCGTTTTGTCATTGCATGCTTCTCCAAACAGCGCTACACTACCTTAGGATTTGCTTTCTTTATTTAGGAAAAACAAAAACAGACAAACAAAACTCGCAGAAACCAGGGCCATAAAGCAGCCACTCGGATGGCTCCAGCACAGGCACAGCCTGGGGACTGATGCCATGCCCACGTCCCCTCCCCCTTTCCCCATGGGGGGAAGAATGCAATGGACCCTCAGTGAGATTTTCTTCTGAGGTGTGGTGCAGCCCTGGTAAATAAAGCTTGGAAGCATCTATTGCACTGCGCCACTTAAGAGACCAGGGTCCGTGAGGACAGTGTAATTGGCTGGATGCAGAGTGAAAGTCAGGCTCAGCAATTCCATTTTACAGTTGGCAGCCTTCCCAAGTGCAAATCAAGGGAAGCAAGCTGGACTAGCTTTAAAACACAGGAAAATTCGTTATCTTTTATAATTTTTTTGCTGATTTAAAGGGTAGGATTAAATTCTCATTTAATAAGCCCAAGTGCCCGCTCCCCCATTCTGATCACGCTGTGTCACAGCGATAATGCTGGAAAGGCATTGGGAGCCTGAAGGCACGGCAGCAAATTCTGTCTTCCCGAGCACAGATCTGATGATTGCTCGCTGCTGCAGCCCATGAGCAGGCGCTGGCTGCTTTGTGGTGAGCCTTGCAGCACAGCACGGGAGCTGCTTCCCAGGGCTGCTCAGAAGGCGGGCTGAACATTTGGTGTTAGCACCTTCCAACTCTGTCGTTTGCATTGCCTCTTCCCAATTAAGGATCCTATGGAAACCCAGATGTGTAACATAAATAGTTGGGTTGACTCCACTGAGCTGCTCCTGGGCAGGCTTTGTTTTATGAGCAAGAACTGCTTCTTTGGGGCTTTCACCTTACCAGCTCCTACCATTGGCAGTGTTATTTTTAAACAGTTCTACAAATGCATGCTGTAAATAAAACCCCTACCATGAACACGGAGAAGAGCCTTTCCACAGAGCAGTGCACAGAGCCTCTCTGTGAGCGAGAAAACTGTTTTCCCTTGTCTGTCAGATCAGCTCATTTAGATTATTTAAGTCAAGTACAATTTTGAAAACAATCTGCTTTGCTCGTGACAGCTTCTTCATTGTGCATAATGATGCTGAATGTAACAAGCAGCAAAGGGTTATTGACGGCAAATTTTCCACATACTCAGGCCTGTGCTTCTCATGTCGACTTATAAAGGAGCCCCTTGCTTTATTTTCCCCAGACATTAGGCAGAAAGTATTTCCTAACATGTCAGCTTTAGAACTCCGTGCTGAAGCTTCATTTCACGTGAAGCCTTCACAGCAAACACAGATAAAGGGGAGGGTGGAGGGAAGGGGAGCTCTGAAATGGCACCAGCTCCTTTTTAACTGCTTTTAGTCAGCGCGTCCCTCTGTCTCTTGCAGTTTATTCTCTCACTCTGATTATGTAAAAATCCTAATTAAAAAGTTAATGGGGAACTGAAGACAGGAGAATCCAGATGCATGCCAGGCTGGCAGGGGGCAGATGGCAGCTGCTGTTGGGAAAGGATACGTGGGGATCAGTGACCAGAAGGCCATGTTTACTGAGTGGTGAAAATGTAACAGAGATCCTTTGCTGGCAGCTGCCTGACGGCAGGGCAGGTTTTTCCCTTCAGTAGTTGTTTCCATTATTTCTAGTTTCACATATGGCCGTGGTGCTTTGGAGACGTTCATGTACACATTGGGAAAGCAGCAAAGTTCAGTGCTAACAGGACACGATGTGCTGCTTCCCAAATCCCAAAGTACCTCTGTTTTGCTGGGATGCAGGCAGTTGGTGTGGGACGGGGATGAAGTTCATCCTTCTTCTGCTCTTTGAAGAAAAGATGCTTCTTATCCATGCGTTGTTGTCTTGCCTGAATTTCTCCAGTGTGCCCAGCAGTGACCCAGCAGTGTAGGAACACAGCTGAAATAAAGTGCCACTTGGGAGGGTGAACACTGTAGGAATGCAGGGTTGATGTGAGGAGGTATTGGGATAGGTAGTGGGGTTAGTTAATGCAGCTGATTGGCCAACAGTACAACCAACTGTAATGGTTGTATGTAATTGTAATTATAATTACAATTGTAATTGTAATTAATAAAATGTAATTATAAGACAGAATGGAAGCATTTTCTGCAGCAGTCTAGCTGCTAGGAGCATGTGCATAAATAAAATTAGGGAACAATCTAAAATAGTAAAGAAAACTACAGATCTCGACCATGAATTTTATTGACAGAGGCATAATACAGTTAACAAAACAACATGAAAAGAATACATAATGTCTATATTAGCCTTCATAACTGAGGACTAACTTAACAGCAGCCCTCCTACATTGAGCACAGTCCCTTTAAAGACAGATAAAACAGAACTGCAGTGAATGAAACAGCCAGAGGAAGCTGAATCCAGATGCCAGCAAATAGCAGTTTTTAGTTGCACACAATTACATGACAATCCTAACTTCCCCACATGAAAAAAAATAAACATTAAGACCAAATTTAACTTCCAAGTTATTAATAGGAACAGAGAAACTAATTTCAAGCTGTCAGTGCTCCTTTAAGTACATGAAAAATAATACTATCACTTTATGCATGTGCATGTTCAGCTCACAGCAATGCAAGCTCTATCATCAAGCCTCTAGGAGGAGGACAAAAATAACCTTGCTGCCTAGGCTGCATTGTCATAAGTGCTCATCTTGAATAAAGTAGGATCTGCTTCAGCTAAAAAATACTCCATTCATGCTGGCAGAAAGGCAGGTGATAGCGCAGCATATTTTCAGAGACAATTGCTCATTTGTCCAGGGCATCCATTTATTTTACAGGTGAATAAAATGGCATTCATTTTATTATTTTTTTCACTAACATTAATAAGAATGGTGAAAGCCAATTGAAACTGAGCAGGTAAATGTTTGTGATGATGTCGCAAGCTGGATGCACAGAGAGAGCAAGGACTTCCCCTTGCTACCAAAATCACTTTTCAGTGCAGCTCTTATAATAGAGCAAGCAGGATGACGCTTATTTCCATGTGAACAGTGGAAGGGAGCTTAGAAGAAATTAAATTCCCGAGCAGTACTGCAGGCACATACAATAACAATTATTCCTTGAACAGTAGCTGCTCAGACTGCTGGGGTATTTTTAACTAGTGCTTTAGAACTAAATGCAGGAATGCCAGCAAGCAGCTGTCTGAATGACAGTTTGGCTGTGCACAAAAACAACCCAGCACTGGGGCCAGACGGAATGTATTGAAAGCTAATATATCTCGACTTTTTCTCGCAGAGATGTAGTAGCTACAAGTATGACATCAGTGTACTTGGTATGGCACAAGTGCCTTCCCAGCCCAACTTTTCTAAAAAGAAAAGGATGATTTGCATTCACTGTATAATCTGTACTCACATTTTATTAGACAGCCTGCTAAGAGCAGTGCATCTGCCTCTTTCTAAGAATTTTATCCTGTAGGCATTGGAACTTGGAAGCAGAAGTAAGCCATAGTGCTTGTAAATGCTTGTTAAGCTGACTCATGAGTTTTAAACTGGTATTGCAGATCATCCTTTTATATACACTTATTATTTATGCCAGTAACACCACTTTAAATAGCTCTAACTGAGATTATCTATGTATATATGACCCTCTTTGCCGTTAGTTGTACTGTGGACTTGGGCAGTGAAAATGGAATGATTTCACTTTCATTTCGAGGAATTTTGCAGCTCACATTGGCAGTATTTGGGCTGCAAACACCTAACCCCAGTGCTACTTCAGCCTTGCCTACAGAACAGGGTCTCTGTGGATGTGACTCTGCCTACTGCAGATTTTTGTCTGATCTCATCTTCCTTGTCTCAGCATTACTGTTCTTGATTCGCTTCCATTATTCTGTCAGTCCTCTTGACTGGTTTGATTTCTTCAAAGTAATTTATGGGATATTTTTACAGAGCTCGAGAGCAGTAAAACAAACAGTGTGGCTCATAGGTTCTCCTCTCTTTATTGCACGCATGTGAAGATAGAATAGTTCTGTTTACTCTTTGCATTATGTGTTCACATAAACCGATTTCTAGCTAGGTTTGTGAGCACTAGGTGCTTTTCAGTTCCTTCCCTCGACTTAATGAAGTTTGTGGAAGGATAAGAGAAGCACTGTCTCATTTGATGGTGGTTACTTAGACATCAACGCTTTTCCATCAGCCTTAGTGGATACTGATTCCCCAAAATTCAGAGCAGAACTGAATCAGCAGTGTCTAGGAACAGAAAGAACTGTGACAAAGGGAAAAATATCGGTGGAAATCTGTGTTATTTTCCTATTTGCATATCATCTTGCAGTCCTCAGGGATGTGGCCGTTCTTTTCTATGGGATGTTTCATAAACGAACGCTTAGAATTCGGTGTGTGTATTCAAGGTTAGTAAGAAGTGCACTGACACACCGGACCCCGAAGCAATTAGCTGGTCAAAGGGAAGGAGCTCGGCTGAGATCAGCCCACGCCGCCCGCCCGGGGTGGCGCCGCACGGCTACTGCCGAGGCTGCTGTCCCCGACCTGAGGCGAGAGCGCTTCGGCACCCCGCCCCGTCGCTAGGGCGGTTGCTACGGCGCCATGTTGGGAAAGCGCGGCGACCCGGAAGCGCTTCCGGGGGCGGGGTTTCGCTTCCTGTGCGGCGGGGCCGGACCCGGCCGGGTTAGGAGGCAGGAAATGGCGGCGGTGCTGCAGCAGCAGCTGCCGGGCCCTCCCGCTCCGCAGTGCCGGGCCCAGGCCGCCTAGAGCCGCCGCGCCAGCGCCGGGCCCGGGCCGCAGCTACGCCGGGCCGGACTCCGAGCACTTTACATACATGAGGTAGCGGGCGGGGCCGGGCGGCGGGAAGGGCGGGCGCCGCCGGGCTGAGGCGCCAGCGGGGTCCTGGGCGGCGGGCGGGGGAGGGGCCGGGAGGCGGCGGCGGGGGAAGGGGGGCTCGGGGCGGCGGGCGCGGCCCCGCCCGACTGCGGGGCTCGGGGACGGGGTCGGCCCACCCGGCGGGCGGGAGCGGCCTCGGGCGCGGGAGGAGCCGCGGCGGAGCGCTCCGCGGCTGAGCTTTGCCCTCCCGGCCCGGAGCCGTTCGCTCCGCTCCCCGCCCCGCACTCCCAGCCGGTGCGCGGGCCGAGGAGATGAGGAGGGATCAGAGGAGATGAGGAGGGAATTCTCGCGGCTGGGTTTGAGGCGGGTTCCCAAGTTTCAGTGATGCAGCAGAATTGCGTTCTTTGAAGTGTTGGAAGCAATTCAGTGCGGGATGTGCGGCTGGGAAGGCTCCTCGGGCTCCGCTCCCGCCCCGCCGTGCCCCGCTGCCCCCGGCTGACGGCCCGGCGCTCCGTGCGCCCCCCGCTCTGCCGGCCTCCATGGGGCGCGCTGCGGTGCGCTGCGGTGCGGTGCGGGTGCGGCTCGGCGCCCCGCGGGTTGGGTCGTCGCTTCCCGTCGCGTTGTTGTTGTTGACATGGGAACCAACATCGCTTTCTGTTCCAGAGAGTTGGAAGCTAAAGCTACCAAAGAAGTCGAAAGAAAACTAAGCAGGTAAGATGCTTGAATCCCCTCCTGAGCTCAGAGCGCGGGTCGGCCTAGGGTTGGAAGCATTGTGGGTTTGATCTGGGCCTTTAACGCCACGCCAATTGTAAGGATTTAATAAAACCGTAACTTGCAAATGTGTCCTGCTGTTGCATAGAGGCGTTTCTGCGATTTTAGTTCAATGGGCTGAACGCTTTTAATGTGGTTTCTTTTATGTACAACGTCAGATTCTATAATAGAATTTCTTTAATAGGATAGAACGCTTATGAAGAGAAAAATAACTTGGCATTCTGTCCTAAGTTGAACCTAACAGTATTCCAAAAATTAATGAAGGTGAGGTTTGGTTTTGTTTTGTGGGTTTTTTTTGCTATTTTTCCTATACAGTTCAGGCAAATATTGTTGAGAAGCAAGAAATTACTGGCTTAGGGGAAAAATAAACTGGCTTTGAACTGAAATAAACTGCCATGTAATTATTGGGTTTTTGCTTCTCTCTCCATTAAGAGTTAAAGGTGGGAAATTTCTAATTGGTGTGTAGTTCTTATCTCAGGAGTGGGCAGTTCCTTTTCAGATATTTAGCTCAACAGTAAAGAGTTATGTGGAACTGGGAATTTTGTGTGAGTTATAAATGTCACTTTTGTATTTAAGGAATTATTTCTTTCGCACTGTTTCTAGTCCAGTCACATTCTTGCAAATATCTGTCGTTTCTATTTGTTGTTTTCTACTCTTGTCCTACCTTTGTATGTATTCTTTCTCAATTAGACCTTAGAGGGACTTTCATGAGGGCCATTTGACATATGCTGAAAACCTGAATGTAGCTGATGGATTGCTAGTTTCAGCTCCTGGTAGCCTGCGTTTTTCTTGCTTACTGTGATTAATCAGTCCTGAACTTTCACATTGATTTCCAATTCCACTGTGGAAACTGATTGGCTTTCCCCTATTGTCAGTGTATGTCTTTGGTTGTTTTGGGTTCTTTTTGGTAGTACGCTTAAGTAGGAATAATTTTCCCATTTTATTGATGTCATTTATGTAACCTACACAGAATCTTTAAGATGAATTAGAAGCCATATGCTAGGAATAACATGAAGGTCACTGTTAAACAGGCTTTACTTGAATAGTAAATTACAATTTTTTTAAGTAATCAAATTGCAACTTTTTAAGTAATCTGTCCACCAAAGATTCCAGAACAGTGTTTAAAAAAAAAAAAAAAAACATAATTAAATCATTATCATTCTGTACATAGCACTTGCTACATAATTGATACCAGAAGCAATTTCAGAAACATATTCTTTAGATATGGTGATAATTAAAAATATATATATATGTATTATGTCTCAAGTCTCAGTCAGAAGAATGTGAAGATCTGTTGACTTAACTGTGAGCTCTCTTGTCATACAGGCAGCATAGATAGTGTAAAGAGGTGAAAGTAAACTAGAGCTGTGTAAACGAGGTGTTTGTGGGCAGTGGGAGCAGATCAAGGTTCACTTGTGATATGAAATGGTTCTTGGTTTTCTGACACAGGTATCTGTTTTACTCATTTAAAATATTCAGATCTTCTTTCCATTTTAACAGTAATATATCAGTTACTTTCAGAAAACTTAATTGGTTTCTTCTTAGCGAGAATGTTTTTACCACGTGGGAACACAGCTTGGCACAACATGCCTGCTCTGCATAGGCTTGATAATTGCATTAGTATTGCAGCACTCAACAGATAGCTGTCGTTCTTTCTCTACTGTCATTATCTATGATCTTATTACATTTGCAGTGACCTAGTCAAATTGTAGAAGAGCAAATATCTTTCTCTGGGAAAGGTAAATAGACCTATGCTACAGTTTGTCTTAATGTAAAATTGCTGAGTGTATATACAGTCTGTAAATTCTGTGGGATGTTGGGATTGCTTCATGTAAGTTCTGCAATTCCCTTTGGAGTTTATGCTCATGAATAAATTGGTTTTTAATCTCACTAAGAATATTGGCTTAGACTATTGGTTTGTGATAGAATAAGCGTTACAGCTGTTAATACAGATAGCTTATCCAGTTAGAGTGATGACTTTTAATGTCAGGTTTAGAAGTTTGGCATGCTTGGCCTTTCATAAAAAGGTCTTCATTGGGTCAGCATCTTCTCTAAAATGCACTGTTGCAGAGGGTTGGGTGTATATTGCTGCTTTAGAAATAAGCACAGTGCATGACCCAAACCGTAATTCAAATAAATGCATTGCACTTTTTGTTGTTGCATATTACAGGTGAAATGTCACCTATTCAGTCTGCCTCTGACCAAGAGTGTGTAACCCTCCACTATTAACCAGAGGAATGCAGCTTAAATTTGGTTAAAATGAGGAGTACAAAAGACCATTCAGTTCTTCTGGTTTAAGAAATAACTTCTTAATTCTGTTTGGTAAACAGGGCTTTCCTGCCTCACTTATGTGGAACTGAGAGAAGGTAAATATCTGAAATACATTTACAGTTTTACTCCTGAGCACATGAGTTTGACTCTTACTTCCCAAGCATGCAAATCATAGGAAAGGTTCACAGTACAGCATTCATTCATCCGTTTCTGCTCCATCTGCTTTGGCTGCAGGCTCTCTTGTGTTGTGGGGGAGCTGACTTTACCTGGCATCATGTATACCTGTAGATCTCATCCACATATTCTACTAAGTTTCTGCTACGTAAATTTTTTTTTTCACTCTCCTGTGTTAGATTAACAACCATCTTTCCATGAGGCTTTCCTTATTTGCGTTAGAAAAAAGATGAGATGGCTCAACGATTGAGGCATAGGTATGGGAATCAGTGAGAAGTGCAACAGTTTCTGCTGATACTTGAGCACTTGATTTTCTGTTTGTGTTGGGAGAGCAGGGTTTTTGTTTGATTTTTTTTTTTTCCAATAAAATTCTGTAGTCAAATGGGAAGAGTTTATTGCAAAGAGGCAGCATCCTTTCAGAACCCTTAGAGATGCATAGGCAAAACGATACACTGGGTGCTCATCTACCTAATAAGTGGGGTGCTTTTGCTTATGGGTTCCCCATAAGGCAATTTGCTCTTACCAGACCCATCCTGCAGTACACTTCTTGAATCTGCGTTAATAATACTGAAGCTGTAAGGGATGAAGAGCTGTATGGTGAAGGTGGTAGACTGGAACAGTCAGCGTTCACGTTCATGCCTCTGTTACAGATAGCCTGTATGACCAGTTTGCTTAAGGAGGAGCAGTTTAATAGTTCTTTGCTTTCCCACTTGTAATGAAGATAGGGATTGTTTATTGCAGCTGCTGAAGTCTCGTATATTTGGGTGGCAAACTTGTTGGGAAAGAGTGTGCTTGTGTAGCAGTGAGCATTATAGACCCTAATCTGGAGTGAAGCCTCAGGGACAAAACGTAACAAAAATATTATTCTGGAATTATGGTGTATTTTCAGTTGTTGTTGTTTGGAACGTGGTTCTGTTGAACCAGTTTCTGCATGAGGAGAATGGGAAAGGTGAGCGTATTCCACACAGTTGTTAGTGGTAGATGTGTTAGTTGAATTTCTATCACTTTTATGGTGATAATTTGAAGGCTGTGGTATTTTAAAAGTAAAAAAGAAGGTAGCTGGCACCCATTTGCCAATTAGTTACACATCGAAGTATCAGTTTATAGCTTGGCAGCACCTCTTCTATACATTAATAGCTGGAAAGAACACAGATGCAACATGTCTAATTCAGCGGTTTCCTTATCAGTGGCTTTCTTTGCTCCCGTGTAATGTGCTGGGTTTTTGTGAACTTCAAAGTAATGGATTCTGTGCTATGAACTTGGAGAGTGTTCCTTTTGTTGTGATGCACTGTTTTGCGGGAAGCATTAATAAGGGAATTAAAGGATCAATTTTTAGCTAAAACACACCTTTTCTTATTGGTTCTTATATAGAAAAGTTAGCTACTGGCTTTTAGAAACTGAGAAATAATTCGATTGTCAGCTGTGTGTGATTGCACTATTAAAATATATTAGTGAACTATTAGGTCAGGATACAGCAGAAATACAAATGTTCTAAGTTTTGGCAGTATGTTTAGAGGTCTGTATGTAATGCCAACACATGGGGTATGTAGTGCATGCTACGTGCTTAGTGCCTTTGCAGAACTATAAACGTTTTTTCAGTTCCATATTCTTATGTGTAATTTTCTGTCAGTGTTCCACCTGTAGTGTTGCAGGTTAATTTACAACTAGAAGATAAGCAAATGGTGGATTAAAAATAACAACTTCTTTTTTAAAAAAGGATATATCACTGTAAGTTTTAGAGTGGTTTCAAAACTGTATATGATCACTTCTAATCACATTTACGTTTAATAGTGTAGTCATGAACTTAGAGAAGGCAGAATCCAGAAATACTTAAGGCAGAAGCTGATGTCTGGTGATGCAGCATCCTGAGTGATGCTATCCTCTCAAGAAGTGGGCTGATGGATTTTGTTTTACATTCAGATATTTATTAATAATCTTTTCCCTTCAGGTATTATCTCAGGGCCACCAAGGGCTGGTTGGTCCCCTGGTCTCCTTCCTGCAGTGTGAGGTGCCCCTGGGAGCCCCCCGCTGGCTGGGAACAGTAGGCACACAGTGTGCTTAGTGCAGGGACAGAGCGCTCCAAAAACTTCAGCTCAGCGTTCATAGAGCTTCAAATTCAACCAAAGAGGTAACACCTCTGGGAGAAGCCCTGCACAGCCTCACTGCTTCTAAAAGCATTTTCCACTCTTGTTAACGGTGTCTTAAAAAATGTGCTAGCACCATCTTGTGGGGCAGTGAGACTTAAATTGGGTTTGAAAGTGAGTTCAGGAGGTATCTGCTTGGCAAGCAGATGCTGTGTGAGCATCTGTAGCAGTGCTGACATCTTCAGAAGCATTTGAAGGATGAATTCTAACTGCTCGCGTTAGCTTGAAGTATCTGAAAGCCCAATTAATGCAATTCTCTTACAGAAGTAGTTTGGTTCTGGTGAATGCTGGATAACTGCCGTTAGTGGTGAGGTGGCATGTTGTTTTCTTTTAGCATTGACATTTGTTGTGTGTGTGCACTGTGTGCTTTTTGCTCTGAGATACTGTGTTTGTAATAATGCAGAGAGAGTCTTAGATCTTAATTTGTGTCAAAATTCTTCCTGTAACCGTGATTCCCTCAGTAGCGTGACAAGAATTGTAATTTTATTGTGGCGTAACATCTTCCCTTTTGTAAATTATAAGAGCAAAGATAGCATGCTGTACAAACATTAATCACTGAATCCTCATTATGTCTTCCAGAAAAAATACAGGTATGCTTGATTTTCCTGTAGTGTAAGAACAGAAGCTAAACGTGTCTAACTCTCTTCTCTGTTTTGGCACGGACAGTTTTACAGTGCCAGGCTGGAGCTTTTTAACTTAGACATTGTTAGAACCTTTTGGAAGAATTAAAGTTAAGTAAAGTCTGATTTGATGTAAGTAGAATTTGGGCTCTTTACATTAGGAACATTACGACTGCTTCAGATTGCAAATAACACGTGAAGCCAAAGAGAAAATAAAATGTAAAGTTAGCACTGTCGTAACTTAAAGAAATAGTAATGAATGCTGACTGTAGAGGTCGGAAGGTAGCTGCTCTCCACATAAATGGCACAGTGATAATAAGAATGAACTGGAAGACTTGATCTCATGTCACCCAGAATCTCGAGGCACTTCTCTGTCTTGTAAAAGTGATGCAGCCATTTGAGAAGATAACCAGTTGTTGGTTGTTTTGCTTTGTTTTGTTTGTTTTTAATGGCTTAAATGAGTGAAAGAGTTTTGGTATGTTTTTCTCCTTACACAGATGAGAGCTGTGCTGAGTGAGGTGCAGTTACAAGGTGGGCCAGACGTGCTTCTGCCATCATTGTCCCTGTACTGTCAATGGGATAAACCTACCCAGATGCAGGGAAGAGCTCAGCGAGGGAATTTATTCATCTTCCATTTTTGTCCTATTACTTATCTCTGTGTTTCATGTTAGGTACTACAAAGTATTGCAAAGCTGTTGACTGCCTGTAGACAGTTACCTAAAATTTGAGTCCCAAATAGGACTAGGGAGCTATTCAAGTGCAGGAAGGTGCAAGGGGAATACTGCGTAATGCTTCTGTTTCTCCGGATGTAGCATTAAAATATAGCTTGTTAGTTGTATGTTGCAATGGGTGTTGGGATTGGGTATGTAACCCGTGGCGCTTGGTGTCTGCTGATAGGGCTGTGCATTTATGTGTTAGAAATGAAAGAAACTTGCTCTTTCAGCTGTTGGAGGTGGAAACTTAGGAGTCTGCTTTAGACTGATAGCTTAATAGGAGAATTAAATTTGTATTTGAAGTTTAAGTAAGAGGGTAGTGGTAGTAGCAGTGCCTTCCTCAAAAAATTGACATTTTTAACAAAGAGGATAGGCAGTAAGGGCTTTACTGTTAATTAACTGCACAGTGGGTCGGTTTTGCTTTTCAGCCACTGAGACATAACGTTATAACAGTAATCCAGTGCTCTTTTTAGGAACTACCTATGGATAGGCAGTGTGTGGGCTGTCGAGGGCCCTGATGCATACTAATCATGTGTGTGTTTTGAGCTGACTTTGTCGTGTAAAGTCAGTTTAAATACATGAAAATGCAATGATCAGTGTTGTAATTTAGGAATTCTATTGTTCCTATATGGAAACAGGAAAACAGTGCTGTGGTAGAGTAATCCAGAGGTAACTGTGTGTTGGTTGGTAACAGTTATGTTCTAAAAATGTAATCATTTTGACTTAGTTGTAGCAGGACTGATGAGTCATTTTTTTTTTTGCTGTGAAAATCCTACTTTGCATAGTGTGTGCTCTTACAGTGCTGCAACTTTATTCTAAACCCTGAATGATTTCAGTTTGCACGTTCTCAGGGTGCAAGGTGAGGATGGGCAAAATGTGTCACATACATAGCACACAGATGTCACTGCAGGTTAATCATTACCCCAAATCTGCATGGCATCCAAGGGATTGCTTTAAAGCAAACTGGCACGCTGTGACTGTTTCCTGCAGTTACATGACTAAGCTCTTAGTTGTCCATGGAAGATTTTTTTATACCTAATTGCACATTGTTTTTTACATATAAAGACAGTCCTCAGTGAATCTTGCAGCCAGATGATGAAACTGTGTAATAAAATCTCTCCCGTTCTGCCTTGCATAGCATATGGAGGACATTGCGAAGATAGAAAAGGTGCTTTTTTTGTACAAAGCTGAACACTGGAGATACATGCCTGACAAGACCACTTGTGCCCATGTGGGCGTAGGCTCGCTTCCTTCAGTTGTCTCTCAGCTTTTCCTTTTTCTGTGGTAAATAACATGGGTGACTGCTCAGTTGTACTGCCCAAGAGCTGCACAGCAGCCAGGAATCCGAGCCCTTCTGGAACTCCAGCTGGTGGGGCACAAAGCATGGGCAGCACTGAGACAGAGCTGACTGCTTGTGGAATGCTGCT
The DNA here is from genome assembly GCF_016699485.2 of Gallus gallus. Taxonomy (NCBI): domain Eukaryota; kingdom Metazoa; phylum Chordata; class Aves; order Galliformes; family Phasianidae; genus Gallus; species Gallus gallus. Next base: position 6,846,579 of record NC_052545.1, read on the forward strand.
CTATGAGCGAGGGCTGCTTCTGTTCTGAAATTTATTCATGGAGTAAATGAGGTGTTGTCTTCCTTTACTTAGTCAACGCTCATGGAGTTTGTTCCCACATCCCGTTCAAAGTATGCTAGAAATTAGGAGGTGTTTGGAGAACGTGATTGGCTCAGTGAGAGGGCGGTGTGCGCTGGACCAAGCGTTAGGGCTCTGCATATCAGCGTGTTTGTGGCAGCCTACGTATGCTTCAGGAAGAGGGCTGGAAAACATTTTCAGCCTTGGTTTTTTTGTTGGGTGTTTGTTGTTAGTGTTATCCAAGCCAGAAGCTTCAAAGCCCTCCAGCTTTAAACATTCCTAGCCCTGACATGGCAAAGTAGCCTTACAGCAGGCTTTCTAGGAAATACAAATTCTTTACTGTCTGAATCTCAGACATTGAAGTAAGCGGGCATTTGTAGGCTTCCTCTACCTTAAGGTGTTTGGTGCAAGCTGCTGCCACTTCCCTTTTTATATTTGGCTTCTTTTTCTTTTTTCATTTTCATTTTGTTTCCTTGACTTTAGAATCCTCCTGCCTTTCTGTGAGCACTTGTTTTTATTCTGATACTTGAAACAACGCATTAATCTTTGTGCGTTTTGTTTTGTTGTGAGCTTTTTTGCATGATTAGCCCAAGTCCTTGTTTTGTCTGCTGCTTCCCCGTCTTTTATACCCATCGTGGTTTTGTGTAGATTTGTCTTGTTCTCATCAATAATCACTGTGTCTCCTCAAGCATGACATTAAAATACAGTTTGTTATTAGTTCCTACTGACACAGATAGCTTGCATGCCTTGACTTTTTCCTGCTTTTGGTATTCTCCGTATTTTCTCTACTGTTTTTATTTACTAAGGTCTGACTTGAAGAGTGCAAGGTAATCTGGGAAGTGGTGTTACTGCAAAGCCTTCTGTTTTAGCACCTGAAACTTTGTATTCAGTGAATTTAATGACATGTAATAACAGGTTTTGCTTTCACAAGTTAGAGTTTTGTCACTCAGTTTAGGAGCTCTAAAATTGCACCGCTGTTGAAATCTCTGCTCTGACCATGCTCTTCAGTTGGTATCTGCTTGTTCATATGTCCTTTATGTCAGTAGTAGTAGCATCTGTACTCATACACAGCCAGCTGAATTAGCTCAGTGCTTTGGCAACAAAATGGCTACGTGTTGCTTGGTTGTTGGCAGAAGCAGTGTGCAAGATGTGTGAGTGCTGCAGATGCCTGCTTGGGGTTGATAGAGGCGGTGTGAGTGGCTGGGGAGCTGCCCGTGGCCTGGTTCATGCTGGGTCAGAAACAAGGGTATATGGCAGTGGGAAGCATGGTGTGTGAGAGCTCAGGCACTGATTCACAACAGGAGGGAGAGCTGGGGGGGGGGGCGAGGAGGAAGAAATAAAATCTTGTATGTGCTTTGGCACTGCAGCTGCCCTTAAAAGTTTTGTCACTTGTGATTTGCAGTGAAAGTACGTTGTCCCTGTGGGAGTCTTGCTTCTAATTGGATAATATTTCTCAGTTCCTTTTGGGTCTCTCTGAAATAATTGTTCTAAAATGAATGTATGTGTGTACAGATTGTATTTTGGGAGAGTTAATTACCAACTGTGTGGTTCAGGGATTTAGTGCAAGAAGAGGAAGAACAGTTGATGGAAGAAAGGAAAAAGAGAAAAGAAGACAAGAAGAAGAAGGAAGCTGCTCAAAAAAAGGTATGTTGAGGTTTTAAAAAAGAGTGCTTGTGGATTTTGCTTCATTAATAGTAAATATTGTTTGCTCAGTTCTTTAACAACAGTGTTTTCTTTATTTTTTTTATGCTTTATATTTACTGTCAGTTATATAGTGGTAACTGACATCCTGAACGTCTTAACTGGCTTTGTGTACAGATTACTTTGTGTACAGAGACTAAATATTCTTCTGAGATGACCTTTCATTTTCCTGAGTCTGGTCTCAAGTTGAAGGCTTCCTCAGTGTCAGTTCTCCCTGTTTGTTGGCCTAAACAAAGGCATTCCCTGTGCACCTATGGAAAGTTAGGTATGTCTAATCTTACAGCAAATCTAAGTTAAATCATATATAAAGGCTGCTTTTGGAAAAGGCGAGGTATTTGCTCACATTTCAAAATGAGAGCTTCCCTGATCTTTTCAGTAGCTGACAGCAAAACTGCATAGTAATTTTTGGATCTCAGTTGTAGAAGTATAACTCATTTTCTTCTTGAAATTTTTAATCAAAGGTTGTAATGGAAAGGCAGCTAGTTTACTTGAAGAATGCTTGTTTTTGTGCATACTGTAGTCTTTTAAAAAATGGAACTAAAAGACAGTGCTGTAGGAGATCAGCAGCAATCACAGACGTGTGGCACTTGGCTTGCAGAACATCTGTCCTTTTGAGTGGTGCTTGCACCCTAGTTGCAGAGCAGATTTTGCAGGACATCAGCTTTTGGATACCATGCACCTTTTTATGCCCATAAAAAATATGCTTGGAAGCAAGTGTTCAGAACCAGCTCTAGTGCATAAGCTATCCTGGAGATCCAAGGGCGCAGGAAACTTCCTAAGGCTTCCGTATAATTTTTTTGTTAACCATATTGGTTAAATAAAGTCAGCATAATGAAGAGTTGTGTTACGTAGCAGCCATGGGTACTGCAGCTGCCTTTTTGAAGATGAGGAAGAGAAGCACTGATATTGGACTCAGGGTGATAAGGGTAAGCAGGCAAACTGAAAATGAATGGGATTGCTCTCTTTATTCCAGTGGGTGATGCATTGCCATTAGTAGAGTGGATTTTCTGCAGAGGAGATTTTCCAGACCTCTTGGTGTAGCTATTTTTATCATCTCTAACAGCATCATTTTTATTAAAATAAATCTTTCTTGGGAGCGTCAGGCTGCCTTCAGACAGTACAGCAAATTTTTGTAAGTGCCTTTGCCAGTTAAAGAAACTGAAGAAGTGTTTTTCTGCTGATATACTGTTAATTTCCAGAGAAGTGCGGATATGACACCGGAGTGTCATGGATATCATTTAGTGTAAGCCCTAAGAGTGTTACTGTCTGAACCTAACCAAGGCTGACATCAAATGAGTGAATGAATTTTTTCATGCGTACGTGCTCTGCCTTTCTTCGTCTCTCAAGTTTTTTAATTACAGATAATCAGAGCCTAAATATTGCTGCAAATGACTTCATTGTGTCACCTGAATATGTGCAGTGCCATAGCTAAGACAGGTTGCGTACAGTTACCAAAGTAACCCTATCAGATTAAGTCTCATTCTGCTTTAGCAATATAACTTTAGAATTGATAATTGGAAGTGTATTAATTAATAATTAGAATTTTAGAAGTGATAATTAAGAAGACTCTTCAGCTGGGAAGAACTGATTTCTGCTTCTGAGAGCTTTTCTGAAGCCTGTTTCACTTGCTTTTCTAGGTAAAGCCACACCATTAAGATGTGTTCCCATACAAGAGATGTTTCTATCCTCACTTTTATTACAGGAGACTTTATTCCAGTAGATCTCCTATCTTGCCACTGTCACAGGAGCAACAAATTGAATTGTGGAAATGAAAGACTGAAAGCTCTGGCATTTACTTTGCCTGCTTTAGATTTCTATGTTCCTCTCTGTTTCCCTGCTGCATTCTGCATGAGAAGTGGTTGGGGCTTCCTTGCTTCCAGGCACAGTTTTTAACTCACTTCAAACACATTAATTTGTAAGTTAAATTTAGTCTGTTTCACATGCTTATCTTTCAAATTAATTTTGTATTCTCTAACACTTTGGCTGCTTTCTGGGCGTGAGGAATAATAGGCACGGGTTGGTTAGGGAGGAGTAGAAGATTCTGATGGAGATTATTAAATAGTTTTAAAACATCTTAAAAGGAGGAAAGTCAAAAGCTAACATTGCTTGTGTAAGTGGCATGTGGACATGTGGCTGTTCCTCTTATCTGTGCAAATCACTGACACTTCTTCTTTCTTATTCTAGGCCATTGAACAAAAAATCAAAGGTAAGTTACTTTAGAGTTTTCTTTCTGTATAATATTTCTGCATTTTCAAATATGGTGAATCATGTGGTTCAGCTGAAAGCTGTTGGAAAATAGGATCTCTGAGATTTGAAAAAGCTGCCACAAATAGAAGAGTAAAGGGGAATGGTTTCTTCCTGGCGCTGGAATTTTTCTCATCTTCCTGTTTTCCATTCTTAATTACACGGCATTAGGCAAGCGTGTAATACCTCGATCTCCTTAATTGTTTTCTTGCTCTTCTAGTCTGACTGCTTACAGATCCACCAAATGGATCTGTACAAAATGTGTTTTGTAAATATTTGACATGTGAGGCTGGGAACACTGGATATACATGTGATTGGTGTGTCCAGTTCTCATTACTGTGCGTGGAGGGCTGATCCTGGCAAAATGATCCATATTGTACAAGCTGTAACGTCACTGTTTGGTGCAGGCTGGGAATGCTGCTGTTGCTCTCAGTGTTCATAGGTTTAATAAATTCTCTGTTCCTTCTATAAGCAGTGGAAAAATCATTTTCACTTTCTTTTTAAGTTGGTTGGAAAGTGAATAACAATCACATACGCAGTCGCATGGTGTGCTTCTTGAATTGCTTTTCTGTGGGAACATTGGGTTTAGTTTAATGACTTGAGCAGTGTTAGAAACAGAAGCTTGGAAGCCCTGCTCAGCATTGCTGCAGGTATTGCTGAAAAATGGAACGTGTTGGAAGTGCTGCCGTGGTGTGAGGGCAGCAAAGTGGTGCAGGATGCACTGTGCCTACCAGTAAGTTTCTAAGACAATATACCAGTTCTAAAGAACTGTGGAAGTATTTGTTTGTATTCTGAATTAATAAACTATGTCTGGAAAAGAAAATAGGAAGAAAAATGACACAGTACTTAGTTTTAAATAATAACATGCATTTTGGATGAACATCTGACCTGTGCACTCAGACAGCCCTGGTGTCTGGGCGTCACATTAGGGACAGCCCTGCAGCAGCAAATGGCTAAACGTGGCCGGGGGGGGGAGGGGGGGGGGGGTAGGGCACCCAGGGGGGGATCTTCACACAGTGGGAAAATGCCTTTCTTATGAAGGATGAAATAAATGCTTTGTTTGTTTGCTTGTTTTCTCTTTGGAGACCTTGGGTTGTTTACAGAATGGAAGTATTACATTCCAAATGTAATGTTACCGTGTTATTAAAAGGGTGTTTCAGCAAGCGTAGTGGGAATTCAGAGCTGTCAAAGGAGCAGAAGCTGGCAGTCCCCTGAAGAAGTATGGGCATTGTGGGATTCACGTGTGCAACTTTTTGCAAGAGTTTCTATAGGAACCAAATTTGTGGCTTGTGTTGCACCTAGCTCTTTCCTTGTTCTGCCTGCTTGTGTTCAGGATGCAGATTAATGTTTCATTAAGTCTCCGAGTTTCCATCGCGTTAATGTCTTAAATTATTTATTTTGTGCATGAGCTGAAGATAAAATACAAGAGTATGGGATCTCTAAATAATTCAGAATTATGTTCTTTCAGAAAAGTAGCCACTTCCAGGGGGGTGGGGTGCAGAGAGGTTCGTTCTGTATTTTTAAGCATAGCCTGGATGTTTCCAAAATGGTTTTTTTTTAGCTGAGGTAGAAATTGCTGTTGCACCAGTAGCTGTCAGCGTGCATGTAAATTATTTGAGTACCTTCTAAAGGAGTCAGTGGTGCTGATTTTTATCCTGTTCAGGATTGAGAATGGAAGTAGTGAAGAAAGTGCCAATGTAAATGTTTTCGGTGCAAATAGCATTTAACACTGTGGTGCTGTCATTAAAAATGCATGCGTTTCATTCCTGTGGATGCCAGATATTCTAACCTGTCTAGTTCTATACATCTGCTTTTATCAAAAGAGGGAAGATGGTGTTCACGGGAGTTAAAGACAAATGCATTGAGTAGCTGTGAAGGTTTCTCTGTGCGACAGCCAGCAGAACAAATCCGTATGTTGATGAGTGCCCTCCAAGTACTCTTGTATCAGGGGTTGCAGAAAAGAATGAGTATCACTTGAAAGTCCTTTAACAGCTCTATAGTATTCTCAACGATTGCTCTGGCGTTCCCTCTGATGTCGCAAAATAGGTATTTTTGCTTTGTTTGATGTTAGCACTGCTAAGGACAGATAAATCAATCCATTTCCCCGGGATTTCTCCCAAATCAGGCAGCTGCAAACCACGCCGTAGCCAGGAGTGGTGACACACTGAGCACCAGGCTGAGTGCTGTGTAAGGAATGCTCGAGGTTTGGTTTTGATGCTCACTTTGGTAATTGTGACGTGCTGCTGCAGAATGTGAGATTTCATTAGGGGATCTTTTTTTAGAGGCAGACTTTAATTACATACGTAACGGCGTAGTGAAGGGCTTTACAAAAGCGGAGCACTGATGTTTGTGTGGATGCTGTTGTGGTGGTTGGTTGTTCTCAATGGTTTTGTGCTTTGCAAAACAGTAAAGCCAGAACTGAACACGTCTGTCAATCTCCAGAATTCCTCTGCTTTGTGGAAGGCACGGGCGTAAAGGCTGACTTCTGTTGCAGAACGGAGTAAACTTTGAATCAGCCACTGAAACAGAAAGTGCTTTTAAAAATAGCTGGGTGTGGAATTGAAGTCTTTGACTCATATTTCCCACCGTGGAAACTTCTTATTCGTTTTCTTCCCCGTGAAGCAGAATTGCTGGAGCACACTGAGCCTTCTGTTTGTGTTGGGTGTGGGGCGTTTTTTCGTCTGCCGAACTCTGCTTTACCTGATGGCAAAAACTCTTGCGTTAGCTTTTAAACGCTGCGTGTGAATAGCAAAAACGAACAGAACGGGAAGCGCTCGCTGCTGAAATTGCCTGTATAAATGGCATCTAACTTACCTTTGTGCGGATCTTCAGGGGTTAATGAGTTGGCAAACAGTGAGATATTTTCCAGATCAGCTAGCTGAGCTTACAGCTGCGGCCATTTTTCCACAACGAAAATTCTAGCACTACATCTTACGTGTGTCAGCTTGAAAGCCAGACTTCCTCTGTTTGCCCTTCAGCATTCCAGCACTGACAACTCTTTGGGGCATGACGTGCAGGGAGAGTGTGTTACAATATATTTTTAAGGGGTCAGCTTAAGCAGCGGCGAGAAGAAACGTTTAAATGACAGCTCGGTGCTGCTCTTTGTGTGGTTTAGGGTACGAGTTGATCTTTGTAAGCTGATTTTGTGCGAGTGAGAAACTGTTTTCCATCTGCACCGAAGTTATTCAGACAGCTGCCATTTTTTTTTATTGGAGGGGGAGTTTAAGTCACTGGGCCCCTACTCCAGGAGGAGTTGGCAGGCAGCACTCCTGTAGCAGTAAAATGACACCATGCTTCTCCTCCATTTTCTAATGAAATCTGCAGAGTGGGAAAGCAACACAAGTTGGAAGCGTCTGTCTTTGGAATCTCTCTGCAAACTTTAACTTCTCCATCCCCTGCTCTGTGCGTTCTCAGCAGGTTTGTTCTTTATTAAAAAAATCTGTGCTTTTGGTGTTATTCCTTTCCGTGAAATGGCTGTTTTTTGACAAGTAAATTAGCTGTGATAGATAGTCTGCTAATAACGCTACCGTTCTGCTTTACTGTGGTTCAGAACAGAATGCTGCTGTGCAGAGCTGTTATTAAGCAAGCAACTTGTTTATAAGAAACTAGAAATGGTAGGGATTAAGAGGCGCTGGAACTTCTAGCGGCTGAATTGGAATATTATCTATTATTTGATCTTCTGGGAAGTTGTGGAGCACAAACTGCTGGGCAGGATAAATTGTGGAGCTTTAAACTTGCTCTGTGGTGCTCGGGGAAGCGAAGATGAAGTAATTCTGTTGCACCTAAAAGCACTTCTGATTAATTTCAGTTGGAAATTAACATACAAATATAAACTCTACCGATTTTTAGTTGAACTGTATTATCTGGTAAGGTTTTTAATCTGATTTGCTGATCAAACTTAAAAGAATACCGTATTTCTTAAGGAAATTAATACGCAATATGAGAGAGATGTCATTTTCTTTAACTGTTTGGAAATTCTTGTTGATTTTGTAGCTTCAGGGTGGCTTGGCAGAAAGCAGCCTGCTTGTTATGTGCACTCTTTTACAGTTGAAAGTGTTTCGGAGATCTGAGGGTTGATTAGATCTTCAGTAGTGAGCGTTTAGTCTTAAAGCAGCAGTAATTAGGAAAGCAAACTATTAACGTTGCTGTGTCGCAGCACTGCCCTAAACTTGCTGCTTTCATCTGTTTGGGTGTCTCATGATGTATAGAAACAGTTTTACTTTCTCTAGGAGGAACAACCATATGTGAATGGAAATGGAAGAGAAGTGAATCTTTTGTTGGCGGTGTTGTGGGATTAAAAATCTCTTCGGGGGGGAGGGGGGGGACTTTCCACCAAAGTTGGCAGTTAAACTAAAAAGTATTACACAGTGTGCAGAAGGCTGCAGGAGCTGTGTGACCTTCAGCATTGCCATCACTGTGTGACTGCCTTGGCGTGGTGACGGAATGCTCGCTGCGCTGCGAGAAGCGGTTGTTTTGTGTCCGGCTGTCAGCACGCCTCAGGTGTGGGCTGTGCTGCAGAGAGCTGTAAGGAAGCCCTGCAATTAGCATGAATCAGTTGTGGCAGAAGGCGTGCTGATAGATCACAAAGCTGAGGTCGGCCATTGGCTGCACGGACTGCACTGTGTGAAGAAAAGTTTTTTAATTTCCAAGCTTATTGCAGGATGCAGACCACAGAAATGGGGTTGCTGCTTTTGTGTTGGGCTGTTCACAAATTCTGAGATATTTGCTGAAATAGACCGACAACAACAAAATGCACTCACATATTTTTTCAGTTCTCTCGCTTCTAAACCAGGAGATGTTGAAAGCACAGGGTGAAAATGCACTTGCATGAGATTTGTTTTAATGAAATTGAGTTTTGATCTAAATTTGTTGTCATGCACGGTGTTTCAGATGCATATAGGAAGAGATCTGAATTATCCGCATATTGAATATAGGCAACAACTTAATGAATGGAATCTGATACGGTGCTAGTAATTTTTATCAACTCCAGTTTATCCGCGAGCTTTTGAATACCTTCTATCCCTCATACTCTGTGCATTCAATTGACTCATGTCCCGGCCGTTCCTCCTCGTAGTTCTGTCCCTCTCCAGCCAGCTGTGAAATAGGGAGCAGCAGGTCAGCGCTGTCAGAGTGCCCGAGCGCTGCTCCGCTCCACCACTGGGATGTGTGCCGAAGGGCCTCCTGGGAAGCAACGGCTGGTCCACATTTTTCTTTAGTAGCCTAAATAGAATATTTCATTAAAACACAAAGCAGCTGCTGAGTCTTAAGTGACGTTTTATTCCGAGTGTCCTGTTCGCCTCCTTTTCCTGCGAGATTGTGACTTTTTGTACATGTAATACTTCTAAGTTTCCCGTGGGAGTAGGAGTTCTGTTTTTAGCATTTAAATGTTTTAACATAAGATTTCATTGCCAAAATGAACAGACGTAGTGCCTTTTCAGTATCTGAAGAGGAGCGACAGGAAATAAGGGGACAGAATCTTTAGCCGGGTCTGTGTGATAGAACAAGGGGAAATGGCTTCAAGCACAGAGAGGGTAGATTTAGGTTGGATATGAGGAAAACATCTTTTGCGGTGAGGGTGATGAGGCATTGGAACAGGCTGCCCAGAGGTGTGGCTGATGCCCCCTCCCTGGAGACTTTGAAGGTAAGGCTGGATCAGACCCTGGGCAACCTGATCTGGCTGTGGTGTCCCTGTTCATTGCAGGGGAGTTGGACTACACAGCCTTCAAGAGGTCCCTTCAAACTCTAAGGATTCTGATTCTATGATTTGTCAGAAAAAACTGTAGGTTTCTTAGTAGTAGCATGCTTTGCCTGTGGGAGGGATAGCGAGACATTGCTTCATCCAGATCTGTGTTGTTAAAGCTGTATGACTATGGGATAATAGAGCTTTTAATGAGGAGTGAATTAAAATTATAATCGGAAAAAATAATTGCCATTGCATGATATATAAACGTATCTAAGCATATCTACGTAGTGTTGAGCTTTTTAAGTTACTGTTCTGATGAATAACTTTGTCTAACTTTCTTTTTTTTGGGGGTGGGGGTAGTGCCAGAACAAACCAAGACAAGTGTAAGCCAGCCTCAGCCTGTCACCTCTAACGGCACTTCCACAGCAACCAGCACTAATAATAATGCCAAGCGGGCCACAGCCAACAATCAGCAGCAGCAAACCTTGCCTCGATACCCTCCTCGTGAAGTACCACCGCGATTTCGACACCAGGAACAGAAACAGCTTCTGAAACGAGGTCAGCAGTTACCAGTTATAGCTGCAAACCTGGGATCTACTCCTAAAGTATTAAACGGCCAGTCAGGAGGCAGCACTGTCACAACCAAACAGCCGGTGACCAACGGAGAAGTACCGAACAGCAGCAAAAAACAGCCAGGTGAGGGGCAGGTGCCTTGGTTTTCTTTATTTAGAGCTGGACACTTGAAATGGGGTTATTGATGAGCTATTTGTTCTAATATTGTAGCTTAATATAAACATTACAGGATGATTTCAGCCATCTTTGTGCAAGTTTGCCTGAAACTAAAGGCATCTTTGTTGTATGTTGTTGCTGGTGGTGTACAGCAGATGCATAACAGTTTTTGAACAGGCACTGAAGCCAAGGTGACAACTACTATATGTTCTGAATTTCTGTTCTTTATCCTAATAATTGATTCGAGTATGATAATGGTACAAAGAGGCTCATTCAGTTTTGATATATGTATCTCAGAAAGAAGGATCTTTCAATTTCCAAAGCATTCTGAGTAGTATCTCAGACTTCTGTTTTTCAGATGTAGAAATGAATGGGATATGACATCTTAGAATATCCAAATTGCTTTTGTTGTTAGGTCAGAGTTTCTCTTTCTTTGTTAACCTGAATCTTGATTGTTGTAGAAAATCCTAGAATCACAGAGCAGCTTGCGTTGGAAGGGACCCTAAAGCCCATCCAGTATTTGAATAGTGGTAGATCTACGTGTCCAGCAAGTAATTATAAGACTGTAAGAGCCTTTTAGGAGAGAGAAACATTGGCCAAATTACCTTCCCATCTTATAAAAGATTTGTATTATCTTTAGTGTCCTCTCAGGCACTGTGATGGCAGATCTTTTTAAATTGTGAGCTGTACTCGGGGCATTCCTGCACGTGCAAGGTAGACTGGTCAAATCTGGCAAATGGCATTGGGTGGCCAAGGTCTCACTTCTGTATGTGCTGTGTACGTGTCCTCTTGAAAGTTCTTTTGTCTAGTATAACCAGCAATAGTGTCTGTCTGGGATGTTGTGAAGGTGAGTGCTTTGAGATATGTAGGAAAGATGACAGTAAAGGAAAATGGTTTTTCAGTGCTGGGTTTTTGTAATGGTTTCAGAGCGCAGCCTAATGAATTGCTTTGAGAAGTAACATAGAGGTGATGATAGTCCAGCATCGTGCAAGAGTACCTTAATTCTTTCGGAGCTGAAAGCCTTGGTCTTATTCACCTTCCACAGTTTGTCTTAAGACTTCAGTCAGTGCTTCTCCAATGTACCCTGGAGTAGCAACTCTTGAGTTTAGCTGTGATTCTGACTTTGGGTAGGTGATTTGCAAAAGCCAGGCAACACAAGTACTGCTATATTTATATGTTTCCTTAAATAAATAGACAAAAAAATACCCCGTTGTCTGTATTTAATGTGTACAGTCATCCACAGTGCCATGTGCTCCTTTGGAAAGAGATACAGTCTTATTGTACTAACACAGTTATTTTAAGAAATCTACAAAGTGACTCTTTAGCAGAGCATTTTCATACCAAATTCAGGTGATTTCAGTACTGAAACTTCCCTCCATGCACAAACTTCATGTGAGAGGAGTGTCTTGAATGCCACCTTGGTATGTTTACTTGCCTTTATGCTTTGTTTCACATCAGAATAGCCAGGTAGTTATTCCATGATGAAATGATTTATATAGTTACCTAAAATATTTGCTAGCAGTAATTACTTACAACTGTGGGATGTAAGAGAACACGAGAGCTGTCAGGATCCTGGCTTTTGTCCAGGCTGAGTTATTTTGATTCCTTCATTGACATGAGTCACTCTCACTTTATTCTTATGCATCTTGCAATGGTGCAGCTCATTTGCAACCAGAGCCTTTGGAAACAGAGTTCTTCATGTGACTTTTTTCTTTTCTTTTTTTTTACCTTGTGAATTGTAGGAGTAAGGGAAGGAGTGAGCAGTTGAGATTGGCAGTTAGTAGAAATAAAAGCTGACTTTATTTAGGAAACATTGCTGTAAATGTAACAGTTACGATCTCCAACTGAAGATGTGCTCTTTTTTATATAAATCAAACTTTTAAAATTAGGGACATCTCAAATTGGCTAATTAAATGCCAAATGTATAAAAGCTAACTAGTAGTGGAAATACTTAGTAAAACCAGCAAAATTTCTACTTAATCTGGCCTACATTTAGGACTGATTTTTATATCGGTCTCTCTCCCCGTGTGCTGTGTTCTGAGCTATGGCGAGGCACTTGGTAGACTGAGAGAGAGCACTCTCAAGAGAAATCTCTCCTGAAAAGGGATGCTAATAGATGCTTTAGAAGTAAAAAGTGATATAGGATCTCAAAGCTCTTGAGTTACATAAGCAGTGCATCTGTAATTTTCTTGCTTTTTTTTTTTGTAGGCATGCCTCCCATTCGGGACTTGGTGAGCCACTCCCCTAACCAGTCAGGTTAGCCATTTAAATCTCACCTTTTTTCACACTGTGTGTTTGTAGTAGTTACGTGTCTCACACAGTTCTGTCTGATTTTTTTTCGATTCTTTGGCTTATGTCTTTTCAATAGCATGTGCTGTGTGAATGTCTGACTCACGTATACTTTGTGTGCCATAACATATTACACTTAGGTAAACATCTTCAATTTTCTAAGATGTTAGAATTCATGCAGAATTATTTTTTTGGAAGACTAAGCTATGTGGCAACTTAGCTGTAAAATATGAGAGTGTTTTTTTTTTTAACCTTTCTGCTTGCTTGCTGTCTCTGGATGTTAAGGTGAATAATTTATGCAAGTTTGTTTTCTATCGGAGATGTTTCACAGCATGGGGAGGAAGTAAGTGATCACAGTCCGAGTCTGTGGACCTTCCTGTTCCAAATGCCCAGTTAGCACTGGGCTGCATGTACCTGGGGCTGCAGCTGTGTGTGTTGCTTGCTAGGTGAGGCTGTGAGAAGCTTCTGGTGTTTAGTTAACTTACCTGAGGGCTACTGACGTGCCCAAGGATGGGCAAACTGCAGGTCATGGTTGTGCTGCATGGGTCAGGGAGGGCCAGAAGAGGGAAGAGCGCATGGCTGGCCCTTGGGGAGAGCTGCCATCTGGGCACAGACATGGTATCCTTGTCCCGGTGGCTCTCCTGCCCTGTGTTGGCAGAGATCTGTGTCAGAAACAGGGTGCTCAATCTTCTAGTTCTTAGGCTTGAGTTCTTCAAAAAGACAAAACCTGACTTCAAGACCTTCTGTACCGCAGAGAAATTGATACCCAAGGTTAACAAACACAGTGGGGTCTGCCTTGGGTTTTGGTTTTGTCACCTCTTAACAAGTGTGCTTTTTAACTTGTTTGCTGAAGAGGTTTTCATAAGGATCAAAAGTACAGTAACTGGGAAGGTACAGTATGGACATACTGTATACATACCACTAAGTTCTGTAACTGAAAAAGGAGGTAGGATTCAACGCATCTCAGTCCTACAGTTTAGTTTCAACTGTGCAGTGCTACTTAAAACCACAACTGCCAACAAAACTTCCTTAGACAGTCCCTGGTAAAACTATAGGTTGCTGTTGACTGCTTATACTGTTCACCAAATGCAGTATGTCATCAAGTAATTGTTCAGTTCTTAAGGTATTTTTGTGCTATCTGCCAGATTAAAAGTAAGACAGAATAGCTTACTTCCTCAGTGCTTGGATTTTTTTTATTTCAGGAGTTTGTGAGCTGTGGAGATTTGAACATGAGTATTTCAGAGCAGTGTAGTGTATGAAATCACTGATACACACTTATGTCCAGGAAAAAGATGATTAGTCAAGGTAGTTCTGTTGGTAATAGAATGAGAGTCTGGCTGGCTGGAAATTAATCATTACACCGTGCTTCTGTATTGTGCTTGTCACAAACCATATTGCATCTAAATTAATACAATAGATATCAATAAATACAAGCTTTCATTAAATATATTATCTTACTGTGCAAATTAGGTTTTGTTACCATTTCGTTCTGGCTTGTAGTCGTAGCCTGTATCTCCTCACACTGAATCCTGACTGCTTGCCACCTATCTGTGTGCTTCCATACTGTTTTTTAAAGTTGATCACATTATTGGGATAACATTTACGTAACAAGGTCATGCTTTGTTAGGACAGCTTTTTAGTACTCTTGCTTCTCCAAGCGAATGCTGGCAACTCTTTGATTAGTCCTTTAATGTAAGTTAAATGTCATCTTATGAAATGTCAGTATGAGGTTTGAAATCTTGGACAGCTGGTTGTGTACTGCAGTGTTTTTCCAGTGCCGTATCAGTGGGCAGGTTCTAGATTATGTTCTTCTGAATGAATACCTTCCAGTTCTCCCAAGGATGCTCTGTGGTTCCCTCCTCCAAGAGCATGGAGCTGTTGAGTCAAGTAATGCTTCAGATTTGTTATTCTAATTCAAAAATACAGGGTTTTTTCATTCTTGTGTTATTGTCAAGTTCCTTTTGAGAGGCAGTAGCAGTCAAACAGGGTCTCTTTTTAAATGGACGTCACCTTCACTTCTACTCAGTTCAGCCACTCATGCTTACCATGATAAACCTCATCAGCCCTTTTTGCAGTGGAATCAGAGTGCTGAGAATAGACTTCTGCCAAGTCATCTTTAGATGCTTCCTGTGTTTTGAACAGAGTTGTTACTAAAAGTCATATCTTGTGTATGTTTTAACCTCTATGTAGATGGCACTTTTAAATTAAGTTTTATTAATGTTTTTAAAAGAGTAGGTGCAGTCTGTAGGGGATTGGAGTACATTGGGTCTTGAGGCTTCAGTTTGTGCACAGAACTGGTGTTGCCGGGAGCAGAAGGGAGAAACTAGAGGGACAGGCAGCTTCCCTTCAGACTTCACGCTTAAAGTCTGTTTCTAGGAAACACAAGAAGCTTATAGGTTAGTACTGTGTTATTAAAAACAGCCAATCTCTACACATTCTATAGATATAATTTTCTCAAAAGCTGGATCGATACCCATGGCATTTTGTTACTGTTAGCTCTGTCTGTTAGCAGAGACAGGTACAGCTTCGTAAAGGTATTCAGTCGATGTGAGTAGCCTTCTCTATACTGATAAGGCATGTACTGTAAAAATCCATTAAGAATGAATACGAACAGGAATTTTTCTTTAGGCACATGCATTTTCCATATTCTAAGTAAAGGCAAAAAAAACCCATTACTTTTAGAAAAGCAGACTTTTTTGAACAAAATGGAAATGTTTTTACTGAGCAGACAGGTGATTGGCTACGTATACAGCAACTCAGCATGTGTTGTTTCAGTTCAGGGAAATAATAAGTAAACTGCACTGGCAGGTGTTGTATTTTCTTGCCGTCTTCGTTACTGTATTTCCATATGCCTCATACTTCTTTAGTTTCGTGTGGTGCATTTGTCTGTGTTTTGATGTAACAACTTGGGGGAAAAAATCTCTGCAATAAAGCTTTAGAAGTATGAAATGAAAATTGACAGCACTTAATTTCGTAGTAAATACTTCATGATGTATGTACTTAACCATGAAATATTTGTAAGTCGATTGAGATGTATTTCTTCCTGACTCCTGGACACAGTCATCCTATTAATTAAAAAAGAAATGGTAGTTCTTACATCACTGACAATGAGAAGTAGTAGTTCAGTTGCTGTACTATATCTGTGTTCCTGCAGCAGCAGAGCTTTAGATTGGCATTGTGATTTTTGTGTCGGGTTGTGGTTGTACAAAAGAAATTATTTGTACCTGAGAAAACTTACATAATATCTTTTAATGGTGTGTGTTTCTGCAGCTATTGTCATGTAGCATTTGCTACTGCCAGGTCAGTTTAATATCCAGCTTAGATTACTGCCTTTCAGAATCTTTGAATTTAAACACACCTTTTTCATAAGGAATTCTCTATCTAGTGGTACAGAGGATAAAAGAAAACAGAAACAACACTATTTGGGAAAAATGGAACTGTACTTTTGGCAGTGTTTAGTCGTGCTTTTTGTGAGAATTCTGCTTTGTGCATTTAATGAGAATTGTTCTAGGTTATGCGTAGGGTGATGTTCTGAGCAGGTGTGCTGTAAAGTTTTCTGTAGTTTTCAGTGACTAGTGTTAAAATAAGCAAAAGAATTCTTGACTTAATGTCTTTGTACATTGTTTTCCTTCTGTTTAATGAAGTAATAATACTGTGTTTATAATAATGGTCTTGGACTTTCCTTCTTCTCTTTAGATCTGAACCACAGTGGTCTAGGATCCCATTATGAAAATTCTCACTGGGGACCAGTCTCTTCAAATAGTGACTCCAGCACAAACTGGGATAAAGTTATTGTAGACGGCTCTGACAAAGAAGCATGGCCATCAATCACTGGCAGTGACCCAGAGTTGACATCAGAATGTATGGACACTGACTCTGCCTCTAGCTCTGGGTCAGAGAGAAACCTCATTATAATGGCTTCAGGGAGCACAGGTGGTGAAAATGATGGCATTCGAAATGGCATCGGACATGGTTCTCAAAATAAGTTTGTGGTTGGTAGCAACAGCAATAATGTGGGCAATGGAAGTATTAATGGGCCTTGGGGTTTATCCCATGGGACCATAATAAGCACATGTCAAGTTTCTGTGGATGCTCCTGACAGCAAATCTGAAAGTAGCAACAATAGAATGAATGCTTGGGGCACCATAAACTCTTCATCAAATGGAGGGTTAAATCCAAGCACTTTGAATTCAAATGGCAACCATGGTGCCTGGCCTGTATTGGAGAACAATGGACATGCCCTGAAAGGGTCTGTAGGGAGTGGTAATTCTGGCACAAATATTCAGTGCAGTACCGTAGGTCAGATATCTAACAGTCAGAGTATTAACTCTAAAGTGGGTGGTTCAGCCCATGGTTCCTGGGGAAGCCTTCAGGAAAATTGTGATTCTGAAGTAAATGGTACAAGGAAGGTTTCATTCAGTGGGCAACCTCAAAACCTTAACACTGAAATGAATGGACCAAATAACACTACTAACTTTATGACCTCTAGTTTACCAAACTCTGCTGGTTCAGCGCAGATTAACGAACTGCCTAATAATACAGGGCATGGGGCCTGGCGTGTGAGCACAATGAATCATTCTCAGATTCAGGCCTCTCCAGTTACAAATGGCACTTCCATTTCTCACCTTAGCAATGGTGAGGCGAAAAATGGTGGATCTTATGGTACTACATGGGGTGCCTATGGTTCTAATTACTCTGGAGACAAATGTTCAGGCCCCAACAGCCAAGCTAATGGTGACACTGTGAATGCAACTCTAATGCAGTCAGGCATTAGTGGGCCTGGCAGCACTAACTTTCAAATCAACGGGAATAAAGGAGGAGGGGTGTGGGAAGCAGGGACAGTCAACTCCCAGAATATGCCATGGGGAAGTGGAAATGGTGCAAGTGCTGGCGGAAGTAGAAGAGGATGGGGCAACCCTGCACAAAACACTGGCACTAATATTTCAAATGGTGAATGGAGTAAACTGCCTAGTAATCAGCATTCCAATGAAAGTGTAAATGGAAATACCAGGAAGTTTACAAATGGATGGAAATCTACTGAAGAGGATGACCTTAACAGCCAGAGTTCTGCTGTGTCTCAAATAACTGAGCAGAATAGTGCATGGGCCAAAACAGGTACAGGGGACGGTGAAGGTAGTACAGAGAGCACTGGATGCCATGAAGATAGAGTAGCTACAGAAGGCCAGAATCGAGAGAGAAGAAAAGTTGACCAGCATGCATTACTCCAAAGTATAGTAAACAGAACTGACTTAGATCCACGTGTCCTTTCCAATTCTGGTTGGGGACAGACTCCAATCAAACAGAACACTGCCTGGGATACCGAAACATCACCAAGAGGTGAAAGAAAAACTGACAATGGGACAGAGGCCTGGGGAGGCTCTGTGACACAGACTTCTAGCTCAGGGGGATGTGTGGATAGACCTAGCCCTAATAATAATGATACCTCATCTGTATCAGGGTGGGGAGATCCAAAGTCTGCTACAAGGTGGGGAGACTCCAAAGGGTCAAATAGCCAAGGGGGGTGGGAAGAGGATTCTGCTGCTACAGTAATGGTCAAGAGCAATCAATCATGGGGAAGTGGCAAAGAGGAAAAGTCATCTTGGAATGACACGCAGAAGATGAAACAGGGATGGGTAGAAGGACAAAAGGCCAGCCAGGGTTGGGCTGTTTCTGCCAGCGACAGCTGGGGTGAAAATTCAAGAAGTAACCATTGGGGTGAGACTAAGAAATCCAGTTCAGGAGGTAGCGACAGTGACAGATCAGTATCTGGTTGGAATGAGCCAGGTAAATCAAATTCTGTTACTTGGGGAGGTAGTAATAATACAAACCCAAATAATTCTTCAGGATGGGATGAGCCTGCAAAGTCTAATCAGAGCCAGGGCTGGGGAGACCCTCCTAAATCCAATCAGCCTCAAGGCTGGGGAGATTCATCAAAGCCAATCAACTCTCCAGAATGGAACAAACAAGACGTTGGATCTTGGGGAGCACCGTCTGCCACCAATAAACCACCGGGCTCAGGCTGGCTGGGGGGACCGATGCCAGCCCCAGTGAAGGAGGAGGAACCCACTGGCTGGGAGGAGCCATCCCCTGAATCAATACGGCGCAAAATGGAAATTGATGATGGAACTTCTGCTTGGGGTGATCCAAGCAAATACAACTACAAAAATGTGAACATGTGGAATAAAAATGTCCCAAACAGTAGCAGCAGTTCAGACCAGCAAGCACAGGTACATCAGCAGCTACTGTCTTCAAGTGCCATGTCTAGCAAGGAGAGCAGTTCGGGTTCTGGTAAGACTTGACTTTACACAAGCTTGTGCTTTCGTTTAATTGTAAAACATTTCTCTTCTACTTGTTTCATATAACATACTTTAAGTTCAAAGTGGAGAGGTGAAGGTGGCAATGGAAGTACCTTTTTATTAGCATGATTATTTTTAAAGGAGAATGCAGGTAGATGTTTTGATATTTTTATACAAATTGGAAGATCTGTTCTCATTTTAAATAGTTTCAGTAATGTAGACTAGACAGCTCTGCTGGAGTCCTGGGGTGTGGGAACAAAGGGTAAGTGTTAAATATATAGAAATATACATATGTAAGGAATAGTATTTTTCTTCATCTGATTCTGAGAGCTAAAATTTAATGTTGCTAAAGAATCAAGAAAAAAAAACCCAAAAAACCCAAGTTGGGCTGCTACCAGGCAGAATGAAAAGTGATTATTTTATATGCACTAAAGATCAGAATTTGCAGGCTTGTAGTTTTGGGGGCAGTAAATAGTTGTGTTAGCACGGTATGTGCAAAGTGTTTTGTACCATCTTTTTCAGCTGCAAAGGGGAGTAGCTTAAACATAAGGAGCAGCCCTTAGGAACTTAGTATTTTAGAAATGTCTATTCTCAGGGTAATTCTTTATATATGGAATTTGTAGTTTTGCTGCTTTTTAATGGAACAGCTTACGGTTGTAATAATTACCTTCATGCTAAATGTAAATGTTCACTAATAAGCTTTTTACTGTATGCTATATGGCTTCGAAAAGGCTAAGCGCTAGATTCTTTAAAGTGGCTTTTAAAATCCTGTTTAAAAAAAAAAAACAAAAACATGCCAGTAACTCATACTACTTTAAAAAGGTTGGGGAGAGCCTTCTACTCCAGCCACTACTGTAGATAATGGAACTTCAGCGTGGGGTAAGCCCATGGATACTGGTACTAGCTGGGGAGAACCCATCAGCGATGCAGGAGGCACCTCTGGCTGGGGAAACGCTTCTCTTGGTCAACAGGCTCCAAATAAACCTGGTGAGTGCTTTTTGCACCATCTTTGAATAACAGTACTGAAGGTGAAATGCTTATCTTTTTTGGCAGCTTTAATTTGAAGCAAACGTAAAGCTCATTTCTGTTTGTGTTAAGGGCAGCCAATGCAAACTGATGCTTTTTTTTTGTACTGGAGTAGCTGCTCACTGGTGTGTGTTTTCCTTCACCACCAGACCATTGCTGATCTGACACTTGGCACGATTAAAGAAACTACTTCTAGCTTCAGGTTTTAGTAGCTGATTTGAGTGGAGATTTTTCTGGTTTTAAGTGTTAACGTGTTGGGGTTTTGGTTTGGTTTGTTTTTGTATTCTTTTCACAACCAGGGCCTAAATCTATGCAAGATAGTTGGTGTGGAGATGATATGCCATTGACAGGCAGTCGTCAGACCAGCTGGGAGGAAGAAGAGGATGTAGAGATTGGAATGTGGAACAGCAGTTCTTCACAAGAAGCTAACACATCTTTGAACTGGCCACCCTATATGAAGAAAATGCCCACAAAGGTAATTGTGACTTGTGAGGACTTGACGTCTCACACAGGTGCAAGTTGGCAATGGAAAGGAAAAAAAAAAAGTTATGAGGCTCCTGAGAATTATTCCTTCTTACTGTGTGAAACGGTTCCCTCAGAAGGTTGTGTCAGGGTTTTTGCACTGTTGTTATTTCTGAAAACTAAGAACAGATTGCTGCGCTGGGTGGAGTACCATTAAGCTTTCATCTTCATTCATAACGATTTACGGTTTAATTTAAGCAGTAGGTGGTAAACATCTTCTGAGTATCATGGGAATTCCTTTCTGTTTTTAAGGGAATAATGAAAGGTGGAAATAAGCAAGATGAAGCATGGATCAATCCATTCATTAAGCAATTCACAAATCTCAGTTTTTCAGTAAGTATTATACCTTTCCTATCAGTATTGCCTTCTTACAGTGTTAGTTGCAATGCACAAAAATGAATGTTTTTGATTGTCTGAAGCTCATTTTCATAGTAGCTTCCTTTTTACTTCTGTCTCCTCTGTCACTCATCCCTTTTTCTTTGTACATTCTCAATATAAAAAGACTTGTTTACAAAGGCATTGTTGTAGACATTACCATACAGTACTGTTATTCATTCAGTAAGTCTGTTGTTCTAGTTAGTTACATGTGAATTTTGGTAAATAGACCTGCTTTCAGTGGATATAAACATGCCTGCTTTCAGTGGATATCAAAGGGACAAAACACTTTAAGATAGAGCCTGATTATCTTGATGTTTTTTTTTCCTGCAGGTCTGAATTGAAATAATATATATGAATCTCTTTGTTTTAGCTTTTAAAAAGATTATTATTAAATAATTGATTCATTTTATTACTTCAGAGAGAATCACCAGAAGAAACCATACAGAGCAATAAGATGGACGTGTCTGGAGGTAAGAAGAGGAGGAAAGCATAACTAGATTTTACAGCTTTCCTTTCAAATCTTTTAGTTTAAATATATCAGTTTACAGAAGTATATATAGTAATTTCTTTTATTATATGTTGTCTATTTGTGTGTGTGTATATATATAATATTTCCTTAAATAATGCTCTCATAGAGCAGAAAAAAAGACTTGTGCATATAACATTACATACCTGATTGTTACAGTACTGTTAATCCAAAAGTCAAACTAATCTTATACATACAGAGCTGGCATTAAAGTATGCCTATGTGGTGTGGGGTTTTGGTTTTTCGTTTTCTTAATACAAGTATCCAGACTGCTTTGTGGGCAGCTTCCCTAAATAGGCACAGATGTTCTGAATACCACACTTGCTCCTTGTGGTTCATTCTTAGAAACACATTTTCAGTTCAAAGAAGTAAATTAATACTGAACAGTTACTTCGGATACATTTATACTTGAATGCAAAAGTCACTTTTGAGCAGCCTTTATTTGAGATCGTTTGCTGTTATGATTCCTCTAGCAAATGAAAAATAGGATAATTAAATTTAATAAATGACCAACAGTATATGATAGTAGGACGTGTAATGAAAAATAATTGTGGTGTTGTTTATTGTAGCTGCACTTCTTAATTTTAGTTGAAAATTGCTTTTTTCACTTTTGGCTCATGATCTATATTGCACAAGTTCTTTGCCTTTCAGATTTAAAAAATAATAGAAAAGCTCATGCTTAAATGATCTCAGTTCTTGAATTTGAATTTAAAATATCTACTTGGAAATAGTTCTCTTGCAGTGCATGCAGTGAGTATTAATGGAGTATTATGCATTGAAGTACACTGCCTTACTACTGCTTATATTTTGATCTCCTAGCTTGCCTAGTGGCATTAACAATGGAAGCTAAATGTTAAAATGAGCTTTCAATGAACACCACTATTTGAAATGTTTCCATTTATTTTTATTGTCATTTCCCCCCCCCCCAGTAACTGAATCAAATTAAAGAGCCTCTGAAATCTTATGCAGATGAAGGGCATATAATAAAGATACTGCTTCAAATGTAAGGCAGTGTTTGTTGCAACTCTTCAAAGAAAAACAAAAAGGTGACATTAATGTCTGACTTAAACAATTATACTTGCCTTGCTGTTGAGAGCAGACTGAGAATATTTCTGGGGAAGTGTGCAAAGTGTTGACTCTTTTCTGATTCCGAATTTGAAGTTGTCTGTAGCCACTGATTCATAGTGTTCCCTTTCCTTTGAAGCAAAACCCAGACAGTTTAAAATGGAATTGGTGCTTTCTTTTATTAGTACCAAGCTTGAAAGCAGTGTTCTGTATTTTATAAGCATAAACCCATTCCTACTGTATCTGGAAAACTGTGTAATCTGTCAATGTCATAGTCGCATCTCTCTCAACTTCTCTTAGGGATATTGCAAGATAAGAGAATGGAGATTGATAAGCATGGCCTCAATGTTGGAGATTACAATCGTGTGGTTGGAAAAGGCCCTGGTTCTCGTCCTCAGATTTCCAAAGAGTCTTCCATGGATCGCAGTCCTTATTTTGATAAGGTTGGTAGCTGTCTTACTGGTGGACATTCTGAACTTCTTTGACTCAGCATTCCAAGTAATTATCTGTGCACTCCTTAGCTTTCTGCGTTTGGTGGAAAAGAAACTTAGTGCTTTCTTGTTGATCCATAAGATGTTTTGTTCTTTTTAACTTACTGATATATAATACTAAGCACTTTCTGTAGCCCATTTGCAGTGCAAATAACTAACCTGATCTCTTTTGTTTTCTGCCTATTTCCTGCTCATGCTGGACTCTCATGTGACTCTTCCCTTCTCCTGGCAATGGTTTCTCCCTACTGCTTGCTTGCTGGCTGGTTGTTGCGCATCGGTTTGTCTGTCCAATCAGGATGGCATTGTAGCAGACGAGTCCCAAAACATGCAGTTTATGTCCAATCAAAACATGAAGCTTCCCCCTTCAAATAGTGCACTACCTAACCAAGCCCTTGGCTCTCTGGCAGGGCTGGGTATGCAAAACTTGAATTCTGTTAGACAGGTAAGGCTGTGTGCATATCCTTGGCATGTTACTTGACGGCATTTAATACCTTTTATTATAACAGCTACTAATGTGATTAATATGTTTTTTAGTTATAATGCAAATGTATAGGGAGGGGAGAAGTAGTGGAAGAGGTTTATTATAACTAACCATCCATCTTTTCCCCAGAATGGCAATCCCAGTGTGTTTGGTGTTGGTAATATAGCAGCACAGCCCAGGAGCATGCAGCAGCCTCCAGCACAACCTCTTAATTCATCTCAGCCTAATCCACGTGCTCAAGTGCCTCCTCCATTACTATCCCCTCAGGTAACTAAGTACTTGGAACATTCTATATATAAGCTACCAAAATGCTGCTTCAGAAGAAGTTTGTTTAGTGGTCTTGCTGATATTTATTCTAAAAGTGTTTGAAAACTTACTTGTCCTGATTGGTGTTTCAGGAAATAGGTAGCTGTTAACCCGAGATTGTAATATCCTACAGATAGTATAACTACTTGTATGTGCTGGTCAGCCTCTGATTGTGCTGGTCCGTTCTGCAGGTTCCGGTATCATTACTGAAGTATGCACCAAACAACGGTGGCCTGAGCCCACTTTTTGGCCCACAACAGGTAGCCATGTTGAATCAACTGTCCCAGTTAAACCAGCTTTCTCAGATCTCCCAGTTACAGGTAAGCTAAAAAAGGTAGATGCTCTGTGTTCTGTTTGAACATGCAAGTAGAAACTTACCTCAGCTGTACATTTTTCTAAAACAAACAAACAACACCAAAACACTGTCTCCTAGCGGTTGTTGGCTCAGCAGCAAAAAGTGCAGAATCAAAGAAGCATGCCTTCTGGTGGTCGTCAACAGCAGGAGCAACAGGTAAATACTTTTATTATTAACTTTTCAAACAATTTTTTTTAAACTGTCATCGATCTTGAGCTGCGTTTCTAATTATAAGCTGTATAAAAGTGTGCAAGAATGATTTGGGTTTTGACAAGCGTTGAAGGAATACGCTTAACTTAATGGTGGGTTTCTGCTATGCTAACATGCACGAAACGTGAAGATTGATTTATTATCTTTAAGCGTAGAAAAGCTTTTGACTATTGATATTGTAACTGCTTTGTTTGTTTTTAAGGGTCGATCTATTAGTATGCAGCAACAGATGATGCAACAGTCCCGTCAGCTTGATCCAAACCTGTTAATGAAGCAGCAAACTCCACCCTCTCAACAGCAGTCACTCCATCAACCCACCATGAAATCTTTCCTTGAGAATGTCATACCCCATGCTACTCCTGAGCTACAGAAAGGGCCATCACCAATAAATTCATTCAGCAGCTTTCCTATAGGTGAGGTTTTTTTCATGCAAACTTCATACAGTCGATATTTATGTAACAAAGAACACACAGCCTTTCTTTCAATTTTGCCTGCAGTTTTCCTCTGAAAACGATAGTGGTTGTTATCCTGTTAGTATTTACAATTTTAACTGTAGTAGTAATTCTAAATGGGAGTCATCCAGTTACTTTTGTTCACCAAATAGCTTTTTCCACAAGTACACTTATTCCCAGAAATGATTATCAGTATTTCAGTGCCAAATGTCTTACATTTTGATAGTACGTCTGTTTCCTTTTATTTCTTACTTATCCTATGGATCCCAAAGATAACACAAAGTCTTTCTGCATCCTGAAGCTAAAGGATGTTAGGAAAGTTAGGAAACTATACAAAGAAAGTTTTCAGTTAATCAGGAATCATATGGGTAAAACAAAAAAATTAATTTCTCTTCTAGTTGTTTTGTCCAGAAGAGAAAGCTTTTAGTTCTGCGTTTTTAAAGAATGGTTGTCTCATTCCAGACAAAATGCCTGACCATTTATAAATACAAGTATCTCCTGTTTCTTTCTCCCTACATTTCCAGGCTTCAGTCCAATTTCTACTTCAGAAATTCCAGGCTTGTATATTTTTCTCCTTATTTTAGGCCCCTTTTAAATGCTATCTTAATACAATTGTATACCATTTACCCCTGTTTTTACCCCTATTTTTGTTCCTCCTTTTTAGTTTGCTTTTCTTCTGTGTTCTTTCAATCCTGCCTTTTCTGCTGAGCCGGTTTCCTTTGCATTCTCATTGCCTTTCCTAGAAAACTAGTTGAGACTGCTGCTGAAATCCTTGCGCTTGTAGGTGAAGTGTTATGGAACCAGGGAGCAAGTGCAAGCTGTGCTGTTGCAGTGCATGTGGCACATTGGAATTTTGCTTTTGGCCAGTCTTAAGTCCAGGCTGTTATTTAATGGTTGCTGCTGCTGATTGGCATCAAGATTAACTACTGCTTTCATCCAGAGGGCAAGGCAGAGACGTGAAGTTTGCTTAGCCATTAGAGGCACTGTTAGTTCTAATAAAAGGAATATTGAACTTTCTTGCCAAACTTCATACCAAACATTTGCATCCTGTCTACATTAGATTCTTGTTTCCACTAGATATATTTTTCTTCATTTGAAATGTCATTTAATATCATTAAGCAGCTGCTTTCTCACCTCAGTTGTTACTACATTTCAGTAACCTGCAGTATGTGAATGTCTTGGGATCTCTTTGGTGTAGTACTGTGTAGTCAAAGAAGCAGGTGGAGTCACACTCAATCCAGTTAAATGGCTTTGGGGGAGAAATAGTAAGTTGCTGGAATTTCTTCACCCCTCTGTGAAAAATAGAGCCAAGAGAATTTTTTGTGCACTTGGAGGGTACGACTGAATAGTAAAGTCATGTGAGAAGGAACAGAAATTGCCAAATTGTGTTTTGGAAATTCCTGTGGTGTGTTATTTTCTCCATGTTCTACTATCAGCATCAGGAGATGTAGCAATGAGAGCAGGAAGCCCTGTGCATGTTCTGGGTGACTGAATTGGTCAGAATTGACCAGACCCATCAGAAGCAGAGATCTGGGGGAGCTGTGTGTGTGGTCTTTCTCTCCAGTTGACCAGTGCTGCAGTCACGTTCTAATTCCTTTACAGAATTAAGTATTTTGAATTTTAAAGCCTGAATAAGAATGGGGTTGAGGGTCTAACTGCAAGTTCCAGCATGTAACTTTTGCTGAATAGGGATGTACTGACACACCCTCCTGCTGGGAAAGAGGTCTGTCTTAGAGTTGAGCGTAGTTCTTCAAGGTACCGTCCTTGTGCTTGAGTTCAACTGTTACACCAATATACACTGGTACTAAAATGCCACACTTCAGATGTTTACATTTTAGTTTCTCTTTCACAATGGCTTCTTCCACTGACACTTCTGCATGAAGACATCAGCTGAGAACTTCAGAGTGCTTTGCATTGCTTAGCTTAGCTTCTGTCTGTAGTAAGTTCACTGCATCAAGTGCTACTTAAACTAATGTTTCTCACGCAGACCTGGAAGCATGAAATAACTGTAGTAATATGCTTTAAATGTTGATTAGAACAGTAGTGGTAATTAACGGGATGAGGGCATTCAGTCTGTCTTTCATAAGCTGCGTGTATCTTTTAGGAATGAACTCAAACTTGAATGTAAACATGGATATGAGCAGTATTAAAGAGCCACCACAATCTCGATTGAGGAAATGGACTACAGTAGACAGCATTTCTGTGAACACATCCTTAGAGCAAAACTCCAGCAAACATGGTATGTTAAGTACATCTTTAAATAGCATCTGACCTACCACCTCAGAATTTCAAGTTCTGTGTATAAGATGCAGGTTTGCTTTATTTATGCTTGTAGTTGTAACACTTGTGTTGCTGTAGCTGTCAGTTTGCATGGTATTGTCTGTGCTAAACTTGCTGCTTGTCTTGTACAGCAGCCCATAGCTTGCTTAATATTTTAACTTACAGAAGTGATCTCGTGATATGACTAGTAGGAACATTGTGCAGGATTCCTTTTTAAGACTTTCAGCATGCCTATTGCTGCTAGCTTTACCTTAATCAGAATTGGATGTCTTCATATGTTTTTAAAACTGGCTTTAGATTTTTCTAGCTACACCCCAGCCCCTGCCCCACTGTGCTGCTGTCTGTGGAGACATTCAAGGCCAGGCTGGATGGGTCCTGGGTGCCTGATCTGGTGGGTGGCAGCCCTGCCCATGGCAGAGGGCTTGGAACTAGATGGTCGCCTCCAACCTAAGCTGTTCTATGGTTCTGTGATATTTCATTCCACTGATCAGGATTCACGTGATCTTTCAACTGTTGCGGTTGCTTGAAATTTCATCCAGCTAAAATTTGAGTCTGTAGCACAAAGGTTCTATGTCTAAAGATAGTTAAAAATGTCTCCAGTCTCCTATTACTGTTCAGTCTTCAGTTGTTTGGATATTTTTAGATCTGTCAGCTGCTTTAATACTGTGAAATAGTTTGCTGCCTGAAGCATGTAGTGGGGACATCCTGCTGCTGCGCTTGCTTGCTCTAGACTTCAGCCAATTATTACCCATGGAAGTCAGAAGTGTTGGTGTTGCTTTAACTGTAGGTAATGTTTTCTGAACGGTGTTACAAATTTGATTCAAGCCTGTTAATTTGAGTCTTACATTATGTTTTTATCCTCTTGAATTAATATTTTAGTTATATTTATAAATGTACTGTTTTTGAGATGATTACATGGGATTGTATTCTTGAGGTTTTCTGCTGAGTTACTCAGAGACCTTCCATTTTAGATTATATGCACTTCTATGACTTTCTGGGTAACTCAACATAAGGGAACAGTATGCTGGCATGTGTTTTATGACTGCTTTACATGGCCTTGTTACTATTTTACATGTGTGCAATTTATACCCAGAATTGTCTGGAGAAAATGACTTTTTTTTTTAATGTAGGTGCTATTTCAAGTGGTTTTAGGCTGGAAGAGTCTCCGTTTGTTCCATATGACTTTATGAACAGCAGTACTTCACCAGCCAGTCCTCCTGGATCTATTGGAGATGGCTGGCCCCGTGCCAAATCGCCTAATGGCTCTAGCAGTGTTAACTGGCCACCAGGTATGCGCTGCCACCACTTACTGCTTGCATGGTTCTTACTGG